>NC_067204.1:1977177-2000537 GCF_026262505.1 Trichomonas vaginalis G3 | reverse complement strand
GTATTAAATTTCGAAATCTTAAATTTTGAAGTTAGACCCGAAAAAATCGTATCAGTTCATCCTATATTTATATCTGTTTTATGATCCTTTGTTGTTATATCGAATTAGAGCAAATAGCTTGTGCGGTCCAAAAGGTGTACCTGGCAGAAATCGACTTTTTGAGAGAAACTCATATAATTAATTGTATGACTTCTCTCAAAAAGTTGAAGGTAGGTACGCCTTTTGACTCGCAGTTTATATCCATGAACATCAAATTAATTGAAACATGTTTACTAAGATAATATTGTCTCTTCTTGGTGGTAATATAGTTTCAACATCAAACAAACTAAATATAAAATTATGTATTTTGAGATTTGGACTTTACAAGGAATTCTCAATAGCAAAATGTTGTATTTCTGAAGCATTAATTTTTACAAATCCATGGTTATTCGCACACGTATTAATTTCAATCACTCATAATCCTTTTCTAATCCAATTTCTCTTTTTTGGATAGTAGCTTAGATGCATAAGGCAATTACGACCTTCTTCATTTTTGTTCTTGAGGACTGATTCATGAAGTATTGACCCATTCTGATACAAAAATTTTGGATCCACTTTTATTTTATTTTTAAAATTTTAAAAATAATACATTAAAAGAATTATCCAATAAACTAAAATGATTTGACAATCTGACTGTGTAAAATATTCAAAATTCATTCTGAATAGATCCGCTTTCAAATTAAAATCATTGTGAATGTCCTGGTTTTACTATACAATCACCAATGGTATAATTAACAGAACAGGAGATTATTTAATTGACATTGGTTCATATGGTCAAGATATTACTTTTTCATTTGCAGATAACAAATCATTTAGTTATTATTTTATTCTACAAGATACATATATGAGCGATTACTTGCGTATTAACTATGAATCATGCACAAGCAAAATATGGAAAATCACAGAGCCAACTTTTAATTTTAAATCAACAAACACGTATTATAATTATAAAGTAAGATTTTGTGTAGTTTCTTTTCCAAATTACTGCGATTCCATAGAATTTCTATCCGAATCGAACGATCTAGCTTTCAATTATTCAAATAAAAAATATGAAATCAATAAGAATTACTGCTCAGTTTACTTAGATCCAACAGATGTTAGATTGAACATAAGCACATCTTCGGATGATTACGATTTTAATTATTCTTATTATCAACCAACATTTCAATACAAAGTTATAAATTACACAACAGACCATCTTTATTTCTCACCGACATTATACATTTTGTTCAGAAGTAAATCTCCGAATACAGTTGCAACAATCAAAATTTCACAAAGTTTTTCTTATGATACATACAGTGCTTATGATAAGGACAAGCTCGAATATCTTTGCAACCAATCAATTTCTTTTGGATCCCAGCCAAAATACAAAATATTCGGAATTCAAAAGTTATTAATTGGCAGAAATCAAACAAAACTTAATTTTATAAGGAACAATACGTAGTATTTACTGATTATCGCAACATTTCCGGAGAAGCAAGAACTTCAGAAGTATCTTTAGAAATTCTTGGAAATACACAATATTCAGCAATTTATTTCGCTCACACAGGTACAATTACATTAGAATCCTCCAGTGACGAACCTATTCCATGTAATTTTGTTGTTTTTAATTTGAATTATTATGATTGCACTTCGATTATCACAAATGTAAGGTCTAATTACAAATTCACTTCTCAGGACACAGCTCATACATGTGTTGTTACTGCTTTCACAAATGGAACAGTTCATTTCGAAGATGGTGATATTTATGATGTCTATGGAAAAATAAATAGAGCTAATATTATTGTTGAAAAACCTTTTCTAACAATAACTAATTCTAAACACGATTACTTATTTTTTTATCATGCTGGCGACAAATATAATACATCATATTTAATCAAAGGAAATAATTCAACTCATAGATCTCTTATCATTTTTGATAATTCGTATCATGAAATAAATTCATCAGAACCAGTTGAACAAAAATCAGATGATCATAATTATTCTGATGATGATAGTGATGAAGGACTAAGTGAAGGTGCTGTTTTGGAAATTATTATTGGAGCAGCAGTTGGAGCAGGTCTCATTGCTGTCGCTGCTTACTTATGTTATAGACACAGAAAATTCAGAGCTGAAAATCCAATTAATCAAAGCCTTGTTGATAAAACCGAAAAAGATTTACCTTTAGAAGAAACGAACAGCAATCCATATCCTAATGAATATAAAGCACCAGCATATAATCCAAAGCAAGAACAATCAAATACTTATTTCGAGAATCCTTATGAATAACTATTTTTTTTATATATTGTTTATGAACGAATCTTTAAAGATTTATAATGTTTTTTTTATTACAATTCTTATTACTCCCATAAGATTGAGCGTGTGAAAATAAGTTTATAACAACATTATCAACATTTTAGGCATCTCAATTATTAAGAAACATAAAGTATTTAGTAATATTGAATCAAATTTTATTATATAGGATGGGAGATAATTTTAATTGATAACAATAAGACTATCATTACCATCAAGCATTGCAATTCCTCTTTTATGTCTTAAAAAAAAAGAAAAAAGAGAGGAAACACAATCAATAATTCATGAACATTTCATTGATAATAGAAGTTGTCTATTAGAAGAAGTATCTAATAAATCCGAACCATTACCTTTAGAAGAGGTTCAAATAAATCCATATTTAATCGAAACAAAAGAAATACCAAATTATTCACAAAAATCGAAATCATTATTCGATAATCCTTATGAATAATTCGTGTCAGCTTTCATATGCTTTTATTGACTTTTCTTTTTATTCTGTAATTAAAATTTAATTGACAAAATTTATGCTTTAAACTGCGAATCAAAAGGCGGACCTATCAATTTTTGAATAGTTTACATTTCTAATGCTAACGGTGCCTTCACTGAGAGCGAGAGAAAATTATTAAATATTAGAGCTCAAATAAGCTTCACGTGCAATAGGTAGCAAATCAGCTTCTATTTATGCTTAAATTTCTGGTTTGAAGCTTGTATTAAATTTCGAAATCTTAAATTTTGAAGTTAGACCCGAAAAAATCGTATCAGTTCATCCTATATTTATATCTGTTTTATGATCCTTTGTTGTTATATCGAATTAGAGCAAATAGCTTGTGCGGTCCAAAAGGTGTACCTGGCAGAAATCGACTTTTTGAGAGAAACTCATATAATTAATTGTATGACTTCTCTCAAAAAGTTGAAGGTAGGTACGCCTTTTGACTCGCAGTTTATATCCAAGAACATCAAATTAATTGAAACATGTTTACTAAGATAATATTGTCTCTTCTTGGTGGTAATATAGTTTCAACATCAAACAAACTAAATATAAAATTATGTATTTTGAGATTTGGACTTTACAAGGAATTCTCAATAGCAAAATGTTGTATTTCTGAAGCATTAATTTTTACAAATCCATGGTTATTCGCACACGTATTAATTTCAATCACTCATAATCCTTTTCTAATCCAATTTCTCTTTTTTGGATAGTAGCTTAGATGCATAAGGCAATTACGACCTTCTTCATTTTTGTTCTTGAGGACTGATTCATGAAATATTGACCCATTCTGATACAAAAATTTTGGATCCACTTTTATTTTATTTTTAAAATTTTAAAAATAATACATTAAAAGGATTATCCAATAAACTAAAATGATTTGACAATCTGACTGTGTAAAATATTCAAAATTCATTCTGAATAGATCCGCTTTCAAATTAAAATCATTGTGAATGTCCTGGTTTTACTATACAATCACCAATGGTATAATTAACAGAACAGGAGATTATTTAATTGACATTGGTTCATATGGTCAAGATATTACTTTTTCATTTGCAGATAACAAATCATTTAGTTATTATTTTATTCTACAAGATACATATATGAGCGATTACTTGCGTATTAACTATGAATCATGCACAAGCAAAATATGGAAAATCACAGAGCCAACTTTTAATTTTAAATCAACAAACACGTATTATAATTATAAAGTAAGATTTTGTGTAGTTTCTTTTCCAAATTACTGCGATTCCATAGAATTTCTATCCGAATCGAACGATCTAGCTTTCAATTATTCAAATAAAAAATATGAAATCAATAAGAATTACTGCTCAGTTTACTTAGATCCAACAGATGTTAGATTGAACATAAGCACATCTTCGGATGATTACGATTTTAATTATTCTTATTATCAACCAACATTTCAATACAAAGTTATAAATTACACAACAGACCATCTTTATTTCTCACCGACATTATACATTTTGTTCAGAAGTAAATCTCCGAATACAGTTGCAACAATCAAAATTTCACAAAGTTTTTCTTAGAGTATATAAGAATTTCCGAAAAAGTGACACCCAAAAAGTGACACTTTCAATAGGGAGTAACAGTTAAAAAGTGACAATTTAAAATTCACAATAAATAAAAATAATAAATTTTTTAGTCTATTAAATTATTCTTTTCTTTGAAATCCTCCAAAAATTCTTCGAAATGTTCTAAAATATAATCTGGAGAATTATAACAAAATTCATTAATTTCTAACATATACGTATCTAACAATTCATTTGGAATTTCAAACGATCTTAAATATGTAATTGAATTTTGTATCTTCTCATTTATTTGAGAAAGTTTTTCTTCAGCATTTTCCAATAAAAATCTTAATGGATTCAAATTGGCTTCTTGATTCTGAACAAAATTTAATACTTGGTATAAACGTGATTGAACTTCTCTTTTCAATTTTGTTTTATAATCTGTCAATCGAGGCTCGCGAATTCTAATTGAAGGAATAAAACCTGTTTGAAGTAAATCGTTTTTAATACGATAAAAGTAATTGGGTGCAACTTCTTCTAAAAGATTTTTGACAAAAACATCAATTCTTTGATTTTTAACGCAGCCAAAATCGTGATATTTTATCTTTTTAAATAAAGATTCAGAAACGTTATTCACAACGGTTAATTCATTTGGTCTGGCAGCGGCTATCCACATCATAGCCAACAATTCCTTATACAAAATTCAAAAACTTTGGTGCAATCAGTTCTGATTGCACCCAAGTTTTTGAACTTTCTTGAGGGAATTAAAGGGTGAGAGATTTATAGTCTATCTATATATCTCCCACCCTCTAATTCCCTCCCTGACAGCGGGAAACTTTGTCTGAATGTTAAACTATTCAGACAAAGTTTCCCACTGTTTGCGAAGGAATTGTTGGCTATGATGTACTGATTCATGATCAGTACAACATAGCCAACAATTCCCTATATAAAGTTCAAAAACTTGGGTGCAATCAGAACTGATTGCACCCAAGTTTTTGAACTTTCTTGAGGGAATGGAAGAGTAAGAGGTATACATTATGAATATATACCTCTTACCCTTCCATTCCCTCTCTGACAGCGGGAAACTTTGTCTGAATGTTAAACTATTCAGACAAAGTTTCCCGCTGTCAGCGAAAGAATTGTTCCATCTGGTGCATAGAGTGTGAATCTATGCACCAAATGGAGCAAGTCCCTCGCGAAATTGCCCAAACTTGCGTCGCATTTCAAAGATTGCGACCCAAATTTTGGCGATTTCTAGTAGAGATGGAGTATTTTGAGTCACTGACCTATATGCAGTGGCTCAAAGGGCTCCATCTCTACTTTGAAGCAAGGAAACTTTCCTCGAAATTTTGATAATTTGAAGAAAGTTTTCAAGCAATTAACAAAGGATTACTCGCTATGAGGTAAAAATTCTAGATTTTCACCTCATAGCGAGAGCTTCCCTTTCATTGCTTGAAAACTTTCCCCAGCTTCAAAATTGGGGAAAGGGCTGTAAAGTCGACTCCGATACCAGCAGGTACCAGAGTATTTAAAAGAGAAGCCCTCGTACGAGTTTCTATGAAGACCTTCTCATTCAAGAAGATCTTAATAGAAAATCGTACGAGGGCATTGGAAACTCGCGTCTGGTACATGTTGGTACCAGAGTGTTTGAGATTTGAAGACTCTGGTACTAACATGTACCAGAATTTATGATGAATTTAAGATGGACCATTATAAAATGGTAGCGGTTTGCTTCAAAAAATTTTAGATGAGATTTGCATAGATATAGATTATATGATTTATACATATGAAAAATAATATATAAAAATATAATTTTGAGATAATTATGTAAATAATATTATAAATATTTGAATTTGAGGTATAATTTTATAGTAAAATATATTATAAAGATATTTATATAAATATTGTAAAATAATATAAGTAATAAAAATTGAGACCCCCTCCCTGTTTTTGATGTTTTGTCACTTTTTCGGTAATTCTTATTGTTTCCTTTATTTCTCACCGACATTATACATTTTGTTCAGAAGTAAATCTCCGAATACAGTTGCAACAATCAAAATTTCACAAAGTTTTTCTTATGATACATACAGTGCTTATGATAAGGACAAGCTCGAATATCTTTGCAACCAATCAATTTCTTTTGGATCCCAGCCAAAATACAAAATATTCGGAATTCAAAAGTTATTAATTGGCAGAAATCAAACAAAACTTAATTTTTATAAGGAACAATACGTAGTATTTACTGATTATCGCAACATTTCCGGAGAAGCAAGAACTTCAGAAGTATCTTTAGAAATTCTTGGAAATACACAATATTCAGCAATTTATTTCGCTCACACAGGTACAATTACATTAGAATCCTCCAGTGACGAACCTATTCCATGTAATTTTGTTGTTTTTAATTTGAATTATTATGATTGCACTTCGATTATCACAAATGTAAGGTCTAATTACAAATTCACTTCTCAGGACACAGCTCATACATGTGTTGTTACTGCTTTCACAAATGGAACAGTTCATTTCGAAGATGGTGATATTTATGATGTCTATGGAAAAATAAATAGAGCTAATATTATTGTTGAAAAACCTTTTCTAACAATAACTAATTCTAAACACGATTACTTATTTTTTTATCATGCTGGCGACAAATATAATACATCATATTTAATCAAAGGAAATAATTCAACTCATAGATCTCTTATCATTTTTGATAATTCGTATCATGAAATAAATTCATCAGAACCAGTTGAACAAAAATCAGATGATCATAATTATTCTGATGATGATAGTGATGAAGGACTAAGTGAAGGTGCTGTTTTGGAAATTATTATTGGAGCAGCAGTTGGAGCAGGTCTCATTGCTGTCGCTGCTTACTTATGTTATAGACACAGAAAATTCAGAGCTGAAAATCCAATTAATCAAAGCCTTGTTGATAAAACCGAAAAAGATTTACCTTTAGAAGAAACGAACAGCAATCCATATCCTAATGAATATAAAGCACCAGCATATAATCCAAAGCAAGAACAATCAAATACTTATTTCGAGAATCCTTATGAATAACTATTTTTTTATATATTGTTTATGAACGAATCTTTAAAGATTTATAATGTTTTTTTTATTACAATTCTTATTACTCCCATAAGATTGAGCGTGTGAAAATAAGTTTATAACAACATTATCAACATTTTAGGCATCTCAATTATTAAGAAACATAAAGTATTTAGTAATATTGAATCAAATTTTATTATATAGGATGGGAGATAATTTTAATTGATAACAATAAGACTATCATTACCATCAAGCATTGCAATTCCTCTTTTATGTCTTAAAAAAAAAGAAAAAAGAGAGGAAACACAATCAATAATTCATGAACATTTCATTGATAATAGAAGTTGTCTATTAGAAGAAGTATCTAATAAATCCGAACCATTACCTTTAGAAGAGGTTCAAATAAATCCATATTTAATCGAAACAAAAGAAATACCAAATTATTCACAAAAATCGAAATCATTATTCGATAATCCTTATGAATAATTCGTGTCAGCTTTCATATGCTTTTATTGACTTTTCTTTTTATTCTGTAATTAAAATTTAATTGACAAAATTTATGCTTTAAACTGCGAATCAAAAGGCGGACCTATCAATTTTTGAATAGTTTACATTTCTAATGCTAACGGTGCCTTCACTGAGAGCGAGAGAAAATTATTAAATATTAGAGCTCAAATAAGCTTCACGTGCAATAGGTAGCAAATCAACTTCTATTTATGCTTAAATTTCTGGTTTGAAGCTTGTATTAAATTTCGAAATCTTAAATTTTGAAGTTAGACCCGAAAAAATCGTATCAGTTCATCCTATATTTATATCTGTTTTATGATCCTTTGTTGTTATATCGAATTAGAGCAAATAGCTTGTGCGGTCCAAAAGGTGTACCTGGCAGAAATCGACTTTTTGAGAGAAACTCATATAATTAATTGTATGACTTCTCTCAAAAAGTTGAAGGTAGGTACGCCTTTTGACTCGCAGTTTATATCCAAGAACATCAAATTAATTGAAACATGTTTACTAAGATAATATTGTCTCTTCTTGGTGGTAATATAGTTTCAACATCAAACAAACTAAATATAAAATTATGTATTTTGAGATTTGGACTTTACAAGGAATTCTCAATAGCAAAATGTTGTATTTCTGAAGCATTAATTTTTACAAATCCATGGTTATTCGCACACGTATTAATTTCAATCACTCATAATCCTTTTCTAATCCAATTTCTCTTTTTTGGATAGTAGCTTAGATGCATAAGGCAATTACGACCTTCTTCATTTTTGTTCTTGAGGACTGATTCATGAAATATTGACCCATTCTGATACAAAAATTTTGGATCCACTTTTATTTTATTTTTAAAATTTTAAAAATAATACATTAAAAGGATTATCCAATAAACTAAAATGATTTGACAATCTGACTGTGTAAAATATTCAAAATTCATTCTGAATAGATCCGCTTTCAAATTAAAATCATTGTGAATGTCCTGGTTTTACTATACAATCACCAATGGTATAATTAACAGAACAGGAGATTATTTAATTGACATTGGTTCATATGGTCAAGATATTACTTTTTCATTTGCAGATAACAAATCATTTAGTTATTATTTTATTCTACAAGATACATATATGAGCGATTACTTGCGTATTAACTATGAATCATGCACAAGCAAAATATGGAAAATCACAGAGCCAACTTTTAATTTTAAATCAACAAACACGTATTATAATTATAAAGTAAGATTTTGTGTAGTTTCTTTTCCAAATTACTGCGATTCCATAGAATTTCTATCCGAATCGAACGATCTAGCTTTCAATTATTCAAATAAAAAATATGAAATCAATAAGAATTACTGCTCAGTTTACTTAGATCCAACAGATGTTAGATTGAACATAAGCACATCTTCGGATGATTACGATTTTAATTATTCTTATTATCAACCAACATTTCAATACAAAGTTATAAATTACACAACAGACCATCTTTATTTCTCACCGACATTATACATTTTGTTCAGAAGTAAATCTCCGAATACAGTTGCAACAATCAAAATTTCACAAAGTTTTTCTTAGAGTATATAAGAATTTCCGAAAAAGTGACACCCAAAAAGTGACACTTTCAATAGGGAGTAACAGTTAAAAAGTGACAATTTAAAATTCACAATAAATAAAAATAATAAATTTTTTAGTCTATTAAATTATTCTTTTCTTTGAAATCCTCCAAAAATTCTTCGAAATGTTCTAAAATATAATCTGGAGAATTATAACAAAATTCATTAATTTCTAACATATACGTATCTAACAATTCATTTGGAATTTCAAACGATCTTAAATATGTAATTGAATTTTGTATCTTCTCATTTATTTGAGAAAGTTTTTCTTCAGCATTTTCCAATAAAAATCTTAATGGATTCAAATTGGCTTCTTGATTCTGAACAAAATTTAATACTTGGTATAAACGTGATTGAACTTCTCTTTTCAATTTTGTTTTATAATCTGTCAATCGAGGCTCGCGAATTCTAATTGAAGGAATAAAACCTGTTTGAAGTAAATCGTTTTTAATACGATAAAAGTAATTGGGTGCAACTTCTTCTAAAAGATTTTTGACAAAAACATCAATTCTTTGATTTTTAACGCAGCCAAAATCGTGATATTTTATCTTTTTAAATAAAGATTCAGAAACGTTATTCACAACGGTTAATTCATTTGGTCTGGCAGCGGCTATCCACATCATAGCCAACAATTCCTTATACAAAATTCAAAAACTTTGGTGCAATCAGTTCTGATTGCACCCAAGTTTTTGAACTTTCTTGAGGGAATTAAAGGGTGAGAGATTTATAGTCTATCTATATATCTCCCACCCTCTAATTCCCTCCCTGACAGCGGGAAACTTTGTCTGAATGTTAAACTATTCAGACAAAGTTTCCCACTGTTTGCGAAGGAATTGTTGGCTATGATGTACTGATTCATGATCAGTACAACATAGCCAACAATTCCCTATATAAAGTTCAAAAACTTGGGTGCAATCAGAACTGATTGCACCCAAGTTTTTGAACTTTCTTGAGGGAATGGAAGAGTAAGAGGTATACATTATGAATATATACCTCTTACCCTTCCATTCCCTCTCTGACAGCGGGAAACTTTGTCTGAATGTTAAACTATTCAGACAAAGTTTCCCGCTGTCAGCGAAAGAATTGTTCCATCTGGTGCATAGAGTGTGAATCTATGCACCAAATGGAGCAAGTCCCTCGCGAAATTGCCCAAACTTGCGTCGCATTTCAAAGATTGCGACCCAAATTTTGGCGATTTCTAGTAGAGATGGAGTATTTTGAGTCACTGACCTATATGCAGTGGCTCAAAGGGCTCCATCTCTACTTTGAAGCAAGGAAACTTTCCTCGAAATTTTGATAATTTGAAGAAAGTTTTCAAGCAATTAACAAAGGATTACTCGCTATGAGGTAAAAATTCTAGATTTTCACCTCATAGCGAGAGCTTCCCTTTCATTGCTTGAAAACTTTCCCCAGCTTCAAAATTGGGGAAAGGGCTGTAAAGTCGACTCCGATACCAGCAGGTACCAGAGTATTTAAAAGAGAAGCCCTCGTACGAGTTTCTATGAAGACCTTCTCATTCAAGAAGATCTTAATAGAAAATCGTACGAGGGCATTGGAAACTCGCGTCTGGTACATGTTGGTACCAGAGTGTTTGAGATTTGAAGACTCTGGTACTAACATGTACCAGAATTTATGATGAATTTAAGATGGACCATTATAAAATGGTAGCGGTTTGCTTCAAAAAATTTTAGATGAGATTTGCATAGATATAGATTATATGATTTATACATATGAAAAATAATATATAAAAATATAATTTTGAGATAATTATGTAAATAATATTATAAATATTTGAATTTGAGGTATAATTTTATAGTAAAATATATTATAAAGAGTATTTATATAAATATTGTAAAATAATATAAGTAATAAAAATTGAGACCCCCTCCCTGTTTTTGATGTTTTGTCACTTTTTCGGTAATTCTTATTGTTTCCTTTATTTCTCACCGACATTATACATTTTGTTCAGAAGTAAATCTCCGAATACAGTTGCAACAATCAAAATTTCACAAAGTTTTTCTTATGATACATACAGTGCTTATGATAAGGACAAGCTCGAATATCTTTGCAACCAATCAATTTCTTTTGGATCCCAGCCAAAATACAAAATATTCGGAATTCAAAAGTTATTAATTGGCAGAAATCAAACAAAACTTAATTTTTATAAGGAACAATACGTAGTATTTACTGATTATCGCAACATTTCCGGAGAAGCAAGAACTTCAGAAGTATCTTTAGAAATTCTTGGAAATACACAATATTCAGCAATTTATTTCGCTCACACAGGTACAATTACATTAGAATCCTCCAGTGACGAACCTATTCCATGTAATTTTGTTGTTTTTAATTTGAATTATTATGATTGCACTTCGATTATCACAAATGTAAGGTCTAATTACAAATTCACTTCTCAGGACACAGCTCATACATGTGTTGTTACTGCTTTCACAAATGGAACAGTTCATTTCGAAGATGGTGATATTTATGATGTCTATGGAAAAATAAATAGAGCTAATATTATTGTTGAAAAACCTTTTCTAACAATAACTAATTCTAAACACGATTACTTATTTTTTTATCATGCTGGCGACAAATATAATACATCATATTTAATCAAAGGAAATAATTCAACTCATAGATCTCTTATCATTTTTGATAATTCGTATCATGAAATAAATTCATCAGAACCAGTTGAACAAAAATCAGATGATCATAATTATTCTGATGATGATAGTGATGAAGGACTAAGTGAAGGTGCTGTTTTGGAAATTATTATTGGAGCAGCAGTTGGAGCAGGTCTCATTGCTGTCGCTGCTTACTTATGTTATAGACACAGAAAATTCAGAGCTGAAAATCCAATTAATCAAAGCCTTGTTGATAAAACCGAAAAAGATTTACCTTTAGAAGAAACGAACAGCAATCCATATCCTAATGAATATAAAGCACCAGCATATAATCCAAAGCAAGAACAATCAAATACTTATTTCGAGAATCCTTATGAATAACTATTTTTTTATATATTGTTTATGAACGAATCTTTAAAGATTTATAATGTTTTTTTTATTACAATTCTTATTACTCCCATAAGATTGAGCGTGTGAAAATAAGTTTATAACAACATTATCAACATTTTAGGCATCTCAATTATTAAGAAACATAAAGTATTTAGTAATATTGAATCAAATTTTATTATATAGGATGGGAGATAATTTTAATTGATAACAATAAGACTATCATTACCATCAAGCATTGCAATTCCTCTTTTATGTCTTAAAAAAAAAGAAAAAAGAGAGGAAACACAATCAATAATTCATGAACATTTCATTGATAATAGAAGTTGTCTATTAGAAGAAGTATCTAATAAATCCGAACCATTACCTTTAGAAGAGGTTCAAATAAATCCATATTTAATCGAAACAAAAGAAATACCAAATTATTCACAAAAATCGAAATCATTATTCGATAATCCTTATGAATAATTCGTGTCAGCTTTCATATGCTTTTATTGACTTTTCTTTTTATTCTGTAATTAAAATTTAATTGACAAAATTTATGCTTTAAACTGCGAATCAAAAGGCGGACCTATCAATTTTTGAATAGTTTACATTTCTAATGCTAACGGTGCCTTCACTGAGAGCGAGAGAAAATTATTAAATATTAGAGCTCAAATAAGCTTCACGTGCAATAGGTAGCAAATCAACTTCTATTTATGCTTAAATTTCTGGTTTGAAGCTTGTATTAAATTTCGAAATCTTAAATTTTGAAGTTAGACCCGAAAAAATCGTATCAGTTCATCCTATATTTATATCTGTTTTATGATCCTTTGTTGTTATATCGAATTAGAGCAAATAGCTTGTGCGGTCCAAAAGGTGTACCTGGCAGAAATCGACTTTTTGAGAGAAACTCATATAATTAATTGTATGACTTCTCTCAAAAAGTTGAAGGTAGGTACGCCTTTTGACTCGCAGTTTATATCCAAGAACATCAAATTAATTGAAACATGTTTACTAAGATAATATTGTCTCTTCTTGGTGGTAATATAGTTTCAACATCAAACAAACTAAATATAAAATTATGTATTTTGAGATTTGGACTTTACAAGGAATTCTCAATAGCAAAATGTTGTATTTCTGAAGCATTAATTTTTACAAATCCATGGTTATTCGCACACGTATTAATTTCAATCACTCATAATCCTTTTCTAATCCAATTTCTCTTTTTTGGATAGTAGCTTAGATGCATAAGGCAATTACGACCTTCTTCATTTTTGTTCTTGAGGACTGATTCATGAAATATTGACCCATTCTGATACAAAAATTTTGGATCCACTTTTATTTTATTTTTAAAATTTTAAAAATAATACATTAAAAGGATTATCCAATAAACTAAAATGATTTGACAATCTGACTGTGTAAAATATTCAAAATTCATTCTGAATAGATCCGCTTTCAAATTAAAATCATTGTGAATGTCCTGGTTTTACTATACAATCACCAATGGTATAATTAACAGAACAGGAGATTATTTAATTGACATTGGTTCATATGGTCAAGATATTACTTTTTCATTTGCAGATAACAAATCATTTAGTTATTATTTTATTCTACAAGATACATATATGAGCGATTACTTGCGTATTAACTATGAATCATGCACAAGCAAAATATGGAAAATCACAGAGCCAACTTTTAATTTTAAATCAACAAACACGTATTATAATTATAAAGTAAGATTTTGTGTAGTTTCTTTTCCAAATTACTGCGATTCCATAGAATTTCTATCCGAATCGAACGATCTAGCTTTCAATTATTCAAATAAAAAATATGAAATCAATAAGAATTACTGCTCAGTTTACTTAGATCCAACAGATGTTAGATTGAACATAAGCACATCTTCGGATGATTACGATTTTAATTATTCTTATTATCAACCAACATTTCAATACAAAGTTATAAATTACACAACAGACCATCTTTATTTCTCACCGACATTATACATTTTGTTCAGAAGTAAATCTCCGAATACAGTTGCAACAATCAAAATTTCACAAAGTTTTTCTTAGAGTATATAAGAATTTCCGAAAAAGTGACACCCAAAAAGTGACACTTTCAATAGGGAGTAACAGTTAAAAAGTGACAATTTAAAATTCACAATAAATAAAAATAATAAATTTTTTAGTCTATTAAATTATTCTTTTCTTTGAAATCCTCCAAAAATTCTTCGAAATGTTCTAAAATATAATCTGGAGAATTATAACAAAATTCATTAATTTCTAACATATACGTATCTAACAATTCATTTGGAATTTCAAACGATCTTAAATATGTAATTGAATTTTGTATCTTCTCATTTATTTGAGAAAGTTTTTCTTCAGCATTTTCCAATAAAAATCTTAATGGATTCAAATTGGCTTCTTGATTCTGAACAAAATTTAATACTTGGTATAAACGTGATTGAACTTCTCTTTTCAATTTTGTTTTATAATCTGTCAATCGAGGCTCGCGAATTCTAATTGAAGGAATAAAACCTGTTTGAAGTAAATCGTTTTTAATACGATAAAAGTAATTGGGTGCAACTTCTTCTAAAAGATTTTTGACAAAAACATCAATTCTTTGATTTTTAACGCAGCCAAAATCGTGATATTTTATCTTTTTAAATAAAGATTCAGAAACGTTATTCACAACGGTTAATTCATTTGGTCTGGCAGCGGCTATCCACATCATAGCCAACAATTCCTTATACAAAATTCAAAAACTTTGGTGCAATCAGTTCTGATTGCACCCAAGTTTTTGAACTTTCTTGAGGGAATTAAAGGGTGAGAGATTTATAGTCTATCTATATATCTCCCACCCTCTAATTCCCTCCCTGACAGCGGGAAACTTTGTCTGAATGTTAAACTATTCAGACAAAGTTTCCCACTGTTTGCGAAGGAATTGTTGGCTATGATGTACTGATTCATGATCAGTACAACATAGCCAACAATTCCCTATATAAAGTTCAAAAACTTGGGTGCAATCAGAACTGATTGCACCCAAGTTTTTGAACTTTCTTGAGGGAATGGAAGAGTAAGAGGTATACATTATGAATATATACCTCTTACCCTTCCATTCCCTCTCTGACAGCGGGAAACTTTGTCTGAATGTTAAACTATTCAGACAAAGTTTCCCGCTGTCAGCGAAAGAATTGTTCCATCTGGTGCATAGAGTGTGAATCTATGCACCAAATGGAGCAAGTCCCTCGCGAAATTGCCCAAACTTGCGTCGCATTTCAAAGATTGCGACCCAAATTTTGGCGATTTCTAGTAGAGATGGAGTATTTTGAGTCACTGACCTATATGCAGTGGCTCAAAGGGCTCCATCTCTACTTTGAAGCAAGGAAACTTTCCTCGAAATTTTGATAATTTGAAGAAAGTTTTCAAGCAATTAACAAAGGATTACTCGCTATGAGGTAAAAATTCTAGATTTTCACCTCATAGCGAGAGCTTCCCTTTCATTGCTTGAAAACTTTCCCCAGCTTCAAAATTGGGGAAAGGGCTGTAAAGTCGACTCCGATACCAGCAGGTACCAGAGTATTTAAAAGAGAAGCCCTCGTACGAGTTTCTATGAAGACCTTCTCATTCAAGAAGATCTTAATAGAAAATCGTACGAGGGCATTGGAAACTCGCGTCTGGTACATGTTGGTACCAGAGTGTTTGAGATTTGAAGACTCTGGTACTAACATGTACCAGAATTTATGATGAATTTAAGATGGACCATTATAAAATGGTAGCGGTTTGCTTCAAAAAATTTTAGATGAGATTTGCATAGATATAGATTATATGATTTATACATATGAAAAATAATATATAAAAATATAATTTTGAGATAATTATGTAAATAATATTATAAATATTTGAATTTGAGGTATAATTTTATAGTAAAATATATTATAAAGAGTATTTATATAAATATTGTAAAATAATATAAGTAATAAAAATTGAGACCCCCTCCCTGTTTTTGATGTTTTGTCACTTTTTCGGTAATTCTTATTGTTTCCTTTATTTCTCACCGACATTATACATTTTGTTCAGAAGTAAATCTCCGAATACAGTTGCAACAATCAAAATTTCACAAAGTTTTTCTTATGATACATACAGTGCTTATGATAAGGACAAGCTCGAATATCTTTGCAACCAATCAATTTCTTTTGGATCCCAGCCAAAATACAAAATATTCGGAATTCAAAAGTTATTAATTGGCAGAAATCAAACAAAACTTAATTTTTATAAGGAACAATACGTAGTATTTACTGATTATCGCAACATTTCCGGAGAAGCAAGAACTTCAGAAGTATCTTTAGAAATTCTTGGAAATACACAATATTCAGCAATTTATTTCGCTCACACAGGTACAATTACATTAGAATCCTCCAGTGACGAACCTATTCCATGTAATTTTGTTGTTTTTAATTTGAATTATTATGATTGCACTTCGATTATCACAAATGTAAGGTCTAATTACAAATTCACTTCTCAGGACACAGCTCATACATGTGTTGTTACTGCTTTCACAAATGGAACAGTTCATTTCGAAGATGGTGATATTTATGATGTCTATGGAAAAATAAATAGAGCTAATATTATTGTTGAAAAACCTTTTCTAACAATAACTAATTCTAAACACGATTACTTATTTTTTTATCATGCTGGCGACAAATATAATACATCATATTTAATCAAAGGAAATAATTCAACTCATAGATCTCTTATCATTTTTGATAATTCGTATCATGAAATAAATTCATCAGAACCAGTTGAACAAAAATCAGATGATCATAATATATTCTGATGATGATAGTGTTGTAAACAGAAATTCATCAAAAGTGACACCTCAGAAAAGCTAAAATATTGAATTTTTGGAACTTTTGATAGAGCACGTTTTTAAATATTAATTAAAGTAAATGTATATTTTGTAAAGATTCTTTTTAATAAAAAAATAAAATTTTGAAGAAGAACACAAAATCTTCTGAAAAATAATATCACATAAACTCATATTATTTTCTAATATATAACTATTTTATATAAAAATCAAATTCAATGATCTTAA
This sequence comes from Trichomonas vaginalis G3, assembly GCF_026262505.1. Lineage (NCBI taxonomy): Eukaryota > Parabasalia > Trichomonadida > Trichomonadidae > Trichomonas > Trichomonas vaginalis. Next base: position 1,982,951 of record NC_067204.1, on the reverse strand, counting down.
AAGCGAAGGATAAACCTCAAAATTTACGAATATAATGAGTGGGAATATAATGCTTATCTATCATAAAACCATATGAAATATCAATTTTTGCTTTACGCCTAATTTTTGACGACAATTAGCAAAAAATGTTAAATGTTAACACTCAGTCCATTTGAATATGAAAAATAAAATTGACTTTGATTAAATGTTTTTATTTATCATGCAATTCTTCTTGCGACCAAAGATTTGAATAAAATTTCAAAAAATAAGATAGCTGAAAAAATAATATACGGTAGTGTTTACTAATAGATGAATAGTATATAAATTCTATTAAAATGGATTTGATCCAAAAAAATATAAAACCAAAAATAATTGTTATAATTTAAATGAAGAAGTAATTTAAAACGATTTTATTTATGATCAAATTTTATATATTTTTTTGGATGAAATCCATTTTAATAGAATTTATATACTATTCATCTATTAGTAAACACTACCGTATATTATTTTTTCAGCTATCTTATTTTTTGAAATTTTATTCAAATCTTTGGTCGCAAGAAGAATTGCATGATAAATAAAAACATTTAATCAAAGTCAATTTTATTTTTCATATTCAAATGGACTGAGTGTTAACATTTAACATTTTTTGCTAATTGTCGTCAAAAATTAGGCGTAAAGCAAAAATTGATATTTCATATGGTTTTATGATAGATAAGCATTATATTCCCACTCATTATATTCGTAAATTTTGAGGTTTATCCTTCGCTTTTAAGATCATTGAATTTGATTTTATATAAAATAGTTATATATTAGAAAATAATATGAGTTTATGTGATATTATTTTTCAGAAGATTTCATTCTATATGCCTATGAAAAGTACTCTCAAAACTAACTTTTTCCTAATTATAATTAAATCTAGAATATTGTATTATGCTTAGTATTATTTCATTTTTCTCATTCAATTTAGAATTTACAAATGTCAAAAAATTGAGAGCTGTCACTTTTGATGAATTTCTGTTTATTACAATAGTGATGAAGGACTAAGTGAAGGTGCTGTTTTGGAAATTATTATTGGAGCAGCAGTTGGAGCAGGTCTCATTGCTGTCGCTGCTTACTTATGTTATAGACACAGAAAATTCAGAGCTGAAAATCCAATTAATCAAAGCCTTGTTGATAAAACCGAAAAAGATTTACCTTTAGAAGAAACGAACAGCAATCCATATCCTAATGAATATAAAGCACCAGCATATAATCCAAAGCAAGAACAATCAAATACTTATTTCGAGAATCCTTATGAATAACTATTTTTTTATATATTGTTTATGAACGAATCTTTAAAGATTTATAATGTTTTTTTTATTACAATTCTTATTACTCCCATAAGATTGAGCGTGTGAAAATAAGTTTATAACAACATTATCAACATTTTAGGCATCTCAATTATTAAGAAACATAAAGTATTTAGTAATATTGAATCAAATTTTATTATATAGGATGGGAGATAATTTTAATTGATAACAATAAGACTATCATTACCATCAAGCATTGCAATTCCTCTTTTATGTCTTAAAAAAAAAGAAAAAAGAGAGGAAACACAATCAATAATTCATGAACATTTCATTGATAATAGAAGTTGTCTATTAGAAGAAGTATCTAATAAATCCGAACCATTACCTTTAGAAGAGGTTCAAATAAATCCATATTTAATCGAAACAAAAGAAATACCAAATTATTCACAAAAATCGAAATCATTATTCGATAATCCTTATGAATAATTCGTGTCAGCTTTCATATGCTTTTATTGACTTTTCTTTTTATTCTGTAATTAAAATTTAATTGACAAAATTTATGCTTTAAACTGCGAATCAAAAGGCGGACCTATCAATTTTTGAATAGTTTACATTTCTAATGCTAACGGTGCCTTCACTGAGAGCGAGAGAAAATTATTAAATATTAGAGCTCAAATAAGCTTCACGTGCAATAGGTAGCAAATCAACTTCTATTTATGCTTAAATTTCTGGTTTGAAGCTTGTATTAAATTTCGAAATCTTAAATTTTGAAGTTAGACCCGAAAAAATCGTATCAGTTCATCCTATATTTATATCTGTTTTATGATCCTTTGTTGTTATATCGAATTAGAGCAAATAGCTTGTGCGGTCCAAAAGGTGTACCTGGCAGAAATCGACTTTTTGAGAGAAACTCATATAATTAATTGTATGACTTCTCTCAAAAAGTTGAAGGTAGGTACGCCTTTTGACTCGCAGTTTATATCCAAGAACATCAAATTAATTGAAACATGTTTACTAAGATAATATTGTCTCTTCTTGGTGGTAATATAGTTTCAACATCAAACAAACTAAATATAAAATTATGTATTTTGAGATTTGGACTTTACAAGGAATTCTCAATAGCAAAATGTTGTATTTCTGAAGCATTAATTTTTACAAATCCATGGTTATTCGCACACGTATTAATTTCAATCACTCATAATCCTTTTCTAATCCAATTTCTCTTTTTTGGATAGTAGCTTAGATGCATAAGGCAATTACGACCTTCTTCATTTTTGTTCTTGAGGACTGATTCATGAAATATTGACCCATTCTGATACAAAAATTTTGGATCCACTTTTATTTTATTTTTAAAATTTTAAAAATAATACATTAAAAGGATTATCCAATAAACTAAAATGATTTGACAATCTGACTGTGTAAAATATTCAAAATTCATTCTGAATAGATCCGCTTTCAAATTAAAATCATTGTGAATGTCCTGGTTTTACTATACAATCACCAATGGTATAATTAACAGAACAGGAGATTATTTAATTGACATTGGTTCATATGGTCAAGATATTACTTTTTCATTTGCAGATAACAAATCATTTAGTTATTATTTTATTCTACAAGATACATATATGAGCGATTACTTGCGTATTAACTATGAATCATGCACAAGCAAAATATGGAAAATCACAGAGCCAACTTTTAATTTTAAATCAACAAACACGTATTATAATTATAAAGTAAGATTTTGTGTAGTTTCTTTTCCAAATTACTGCGATTCCATAGAATTTCTATCCGAATCGAACGATCTAGCTTTCAATTATTCAAATAAAAAATATGAAATCAATAAGAATTACTGCTCAGTTTACTTAGATCCAACAGATGTTAGATTGAACATAAGCACATCTTCGGATGATTACGATTTTAATTATTCTTATTATCAACCAACATTTCAATACAAAGTTATAAATTACACAACAGACCATCTTTATTTCTCACCGACATTATACATTTTGTTCAGAAGTAAATCTCCGAATACAGTTGCAACAATCAAAATTTCACAAAGTTTTTCTTAGAGTATATAAGAATTTCCGAAAAAGTGACACCCAAAAAGTGACACTTTCAATAGGGAGTAACAGTTAAAAAGTGACAATTTAAAATTCACAATAAATAAAAATAATAAATTTTTTAGTCTATTAAATTATTCTTTTCTTTGAAATCCTCCAAAAATTCTTCGAAATGTTCTAAAATATAATCTGGAGAATTATAACAAAATTCATTAATTTCTAACATATACGTATCTAACAATTCATTTGGAATTTCAAACGATCTTAAATATGTAATTGAATTTTGTATCTTCTCATTTATTTGAGAAAGTTTTTCTTCAGCATTTTCCAATAAAAATCTTAATGGATTCAAATTGGCTTCTTGATTCTGAACAAAATTTAATACTTGGTATAAACGTGATTGAACTTCTCTTTTCAATTTTGTTTTATAATCTGTCAATCGAGGCTCGCGAATTCTAATTGAAGGAATAAAACCTGTTTGAAGTAAATCGTTTTTAATACGATAAAAGTAATTGGGTGCAACTTCTTCTAAAAGATTTTTGACAAAAACATCAATTCTTTGATTTTTAACGCAGCCAAAATCGTGATATTTTATCTTTTTAAATAAAGATTCAGAAACGTTATTCACAACGGTTAATTCATTTGGTCTGGCAGCGGCTATCCACATCATAGCCAACAATTCCTTATACAAAATTCAAAAACTTTGGTGCAATCAGTTCTGATTGCACCCAAGTTTTTGAACTTTCTTGAGGGAATTAAAGGGTGAGAGATTTATAGTCTATCTATATATCTCCCACCCTCTAATTCCCTCCCTGACAGCGGGAAACTTTGTCTGAATGTTAAACTATTCAGACAAAGTTTCCCACTGTTTGCGAAGGAATTGTTGGCTATGATGTACTGATTCATGATCAGTACAACATAGCCAACAATTCCCTATATAAAGTTCAAAAACTTGGGTGCAATCAGAACTGATTGCACCCAAGTTTTTGAACTTTCTTGAGGGAATGGAAGAGTAAGAGGTATACATTATGAATATATACCTCTTACCCTTCCATTCCCTCTCTGACAGCGGGAAACTTTGTCTGAATGTTAAACTATTCAGACAAAGTTTCCCGCTGTCAGCGAAAGAATTGTTCCATCTGGTGCATAGAGTGTGAATCTATGCACCAAATGGAGCAAGTCCCTCGCGAAATTGCCCAAACTTGCGTCGCATTTCAAAGATTGCGACCCAAATTTTGGCGATTTCTAGTAGAGATGGAGTATTTTGAGTCACTGACCTATATGCAGTGGCTCAAAGGGCTCCATCTCTACTTTGAAGCAAGGAAACTTTCCTCGAAATTTTGATAATTTGAAGAAAGTTTTCAAGCAATTAACAAAGGATTACTCGCTATGAGGTAAAAATTCTAGATTTTCACCTCATAGCGAGAGCTTCCCTTTCATTGCTTGAAAACTTTCCCCAGCTTCAAAATTGGGGAAAGGGCTGTAAAGTCGACTCCGATACCAGCAGGTACCAGAGTATTTAAAAGAGAAGCCCTCGTACGAGTTTCTATGAAGACCTTCTCATTCAAGAAGATCTTAATAGAAAATCGTACGAGGGCATTGGAAACTCGCGTCTGGTACATGTTGGTACCAGAGTGTTTGAGATTTGAAGACTCTGGTACTAACATGTACCAGAATTTATGATGAATTTAAGATGGACCATTATAAAATGGTAGCGGTTTGCTTCAAAAAATTTTAGATGAGATTTGCATAGATATAGATTATATGATTTATACATATGAAAAATAATATATAAAAATATAATTTTGAGATAATTATGTAAATAATATTATAAATATTTGAATTTGAGGTATAATTTATAGTAAAATATATTATAAAGAGTATTTATATAAATATTGTAAAATAATATAAGTAATAAAAATTGAGACCCCCTCCCTGTTTTTGATGTTTTGTCACTTTTTCGGTAATTCTTATTGTTTCCTTTATTTCTCACCGACATTATACATTTTGTTCAGAAGTAAATCTCCGAATACAGTTGCAACAATCAAAATTTCACAAAGTTTTTCTTATGATACATACAGTGCTTATGATAAGGACAAGCTCGAATATCTTTGCAACCAATCAATTTCTTTTGGATCCCAGCCAAAATACAAAATATTCGGAATTCAAAAGTTATTAATTGGCAGAAATCAAACAAAACTTAATTTTTATAAGGAACAATACGTAGTATTTACTGATTATCGCAACATTTCCGGAGAAGCAAGAACTTCAGAAGTATCTTTAGAAATTCTTGAAATACACAATATTCAGCAATTTATTTCGCTCACCAGGTACAATTACATAGAATCCTCCAGTGACGAACCTATTCCATGTAATTTTGTTGTTTTTAATTTGAATTATTATGATTGCACTTCGATTATCACAAATGTAAGGTCTAATTACAAAT
>NC_067204.1:1872165-1977152 GCF_026262505.1 Trichomonas vaginalis G3 | reverse complement strand
AAAAATTTCATTATATAACTTGTATTTTTTTGACGAAGAGAACTTTGACACTTCGTAAAAAAAATCCTGAAATCTATCTTTTATACAAAATAAAAAAACTAACGTTAGTTTTTATAAAATATTTTTTTTTATTTTGTATGTAAAAGACAGTAAATGACAAACATTGAGTTTTGAAACAGTTAAAAAGAATAGCAATGACACACAAAGTGGTTAGAATAGGTGATTTAAACGTAAGATACTCAAAGAAATACAACAAATTATTCTTTGTCAGACATTCTAACACTATCTGGAAAGAAAGCAAGGACTGGGTTAAAAATGCTTCTACTCAGAAAATTGACAAGAATCCTGAGCTTATGATATCGGTAAGATTCTATGGAACTACAGCATATCTCATTGACAAAAGTCTTATAACCATAGTTTTGTTATGGCTTAGACCCAGTTGTTGGATATAAACTTCAATAACATATGGTTTTCATTCGATATGAACGTTGCAGTGAAGGCTTACTTTACATCGTTCAGAAACCAAGGACTTCAATCAAAAAAGATATAAGATAGGAAGAACATATAATATAACTCAAAGATATGACAGTACAGTCAATAGAGTCAAGGTTGTGTTCGTTAACGATATGAGAGCTGCTGAAACAGAACTGCTTGAAGTTTTTGGAAAATGTATGGTGCTCCCACGAAAGGTAAAGAAACGTTTGAAGTAGATGAGATAGATAAAGCTATAAAATTATTTGACGAAGTTGCTGAAAAATACATGTAAAGCGTTTTATTTTTGGTCTTTTGTGAAAGTCAGAAAATAAAGTTTAGTTTTTTATAAAATATTTTTTTTATTTTGTATGTAAAGACAGTAATGTCAACACAACGAGAACACAACAACTGCTATCGTTCATGAAGCCAATAAATGAAGAATACGAGTACATACAGTATAAACAAACAGTTACGTCTCATTCGTTCGGTCAAAGACGATATGTACCAAATGCAAAGTATTTTGACAGCATGTTTTGCACCAGACACACAAAACCACAAGACTGGTTTGAATTAAATAGCACTCATGAACTCCTCAGTGAGTTCGAACATGTAGAACTTAAAAAGATGTACCAAGACAGACAAAACTTACCATCACATCTAAAAGGTATATATGTTCATAAGTTCCTAGTTAGTTCAATAGCAATGTGGGCTTCACCTCGTTATGCAATCTACATACTTATGCTCCTTGACGAACTTTGTCACAAAGCAGAGAGAAGATATGATGAAAGAAGACAAAAACATACAGAAAAGAATACCACGTTTCGGTACCAAAAGGAAAGGAAAAGAACTATAAGTATATGATTTATACTGAAGAGATGGAAAATGAAGAAGACAGAGATATGGTTATGTTGCATTTAGTCAGAAGAAACAACAAAAGCTTTTACGACCTTGCTAAGATTTTACAAATCTGACGAATTGGTTCTATCGCGAAAACTTACGATTTCAATGACCCCAAATGAAGATGTGAAACAAATAGTTCAAGATACGTTACCTCAAACACACTATGATATTAAAGGTTGTACAATACTTACTTCAAAGAAGATTTGCCATTGTTAAAGAAAAAATAACAGAGTATTTTGACAACTTCAAAACAAGCAGAGTAAATGAACCATTATTTTTCAAAGCTTGCTTTTACAATTTGAACTTTGTTTGCGTAGATATGAATTCTGAAAGAAGTATGAGGGTCTTGTATGACTTTGTACTTCTCCCATAGTTCATGTTGTCAAACTTACCTGCCATGGACTCTTTCATAAGTTCCATGAAATCGTCTTCGGACAATCGGGGAAAAGTATAATGCTCAGTAAGTATTCTCTTACATCCTTACTTAAACTCTTGGCTGTCTGTTACACAAATGACAACTGAAATGTTAAGTGTCTGAGCTTCTTAAGAAATTCGACAATGTCTTGTTCTCTATTCTGTTAACAAAGGATGAGAGAGCGAAATCATCTAAAGATAAGAGACATCTATGAGGGTAAGTCTTCCATCGTAAGATTGCAATTTCTTCGAAATGTTATTCTATCTCTTTCTGTTTGTTTCTGAAGTGTTTCTTCTCTAATATTCTCTGCATTTCCTCATTTGGGTCTTTAAACTTAGAATTTATATACTCATTTATAGCATTGTACTTCAAAACTCTTCTTTGGTCACTTTTTATCCAATCTAACAACTCAGAGTCCTTTATACATATAAACTTAGACTTCTTTATAATATCTTTGAACGAATTGACGGTTTGTCAAATTGACCAGAAGTACTACAAATGACAACTAACTCATAGAATGGGTTCTTTCATCTAGTTCTTGTTGTTGTGCAGCCACATTTTAAGATAAGTGAAAGTCTACCCGACCCAGGTGGTGCAATTAGACCTGTTATACCATTCTGAGCAAATAAGAACTTGTCATGTATGGGTTTTATCTGAGCATTTTTATTTCACCTTGTTCTCTGTTTAAAACATTCTCAAATTTCTTGTCAATGTCAGCAAACTTTTTTTCTAACATATTTTAGAAAAATTAAAATTTTTATCTTTTAGAAAATGTCTAGCGATTTCGCTATCTATATCGAGACAAGGCTTTTCGACAGCAAAAACATCTGTCGACCATAAATCTTACATAGTGTAAACAAGAAAGGTGAATTTGTTCTAAAGTTCTGTTTCTGGAATATGACAAGAACCATAAAACATTAAGCAGAGCAGTCTTAAAATTTGTCAATGACAGACTTGTTGACAGAGATGACGCCTCTTGGAGAGATGAAGTCCAACAAAACTTCTTAGAATGCAAAGAAGACACATGCACTGTTCTTGAAAGATGAAATAGAAAACAGAATAGATGAGCTATTAAAGGACAAAGAACTTTTACATAAATATGGTTCTGAGAAGTTTGACATACTCCACCAGAAAAGAAGAAGAGAGAAAGAAAGAAAAGAAAGTAGAAGAAGAGAAGAAAGAACCAGTTCCAGAGAAGGGGATATGACATGTAAAAATAAATTTTATTTTTAGAACATTTCTGGGTCAATGTCAATTCTTCTCTTCCTCTTTAGGAGTAAACACTGGCTTAGACCTCTAATAGCTTTTTTACCCAATTTACCTTGAACTTCTACAACTTTAGCCTCATAATATTCATAGTCGTCTGCTTTCTTTGGTTCATAAGGTATAACAAGTTTGTATGCTTTGCCTCTCTTAAGGTTATGAGAACCTTCTGTCAAAACTTTCTTTGACTGTTAACAAACCTTCTATGTCTAAGTCTTCAAATTTCGCACCATTTTTAGTCACAATAAGCAAACTTAACTGGTTCGATGTTCCAAACTTTGCTGAATGAAGACTTTTCAAAATAGGTAGAAGTAAACATTCAAATATGTGAATGGGTCTAGTTCTTCTTTAAGTCCTGACATGTTACTTGTTTACTGAGATGAATTTTGTCATCTTTTCTATCGGATAAAAAATATTTTTTTTTTAAATTTACTCAGAAAATTTTTTCTTTGATATATACACCATTCTGTACGTCTAAAAGACTTTGACATTTGCCAAGAATGTTCGTTTAGACGCTGTCATATAACCATATTCTGACAATATTGTTTATACGAATCGTACAATGACCTTTCATCTAAACACTCAAAGTCAGTTTCATCTATGAACAGTTCATATACACTCTTGTTTGCTTCTAACAATGTTTGTCTCTCTTCGGTATGTGGAATTTGTCTTGGATTGAACTTTGAATTATCTAATGTCATAAAATATGAGAACAAGTGGTTGTAAAAGTCAGATGTCAAAGTTTCTGACAAAGCGTCAAAATATTCTGTATCTTGATATGACTTCTGACGTTCTGACAACTACATATCTTCTGTCAGAACTTTCTAACTTCATCGGAACAGCATTGTTTGAAACCATAATGAAGTTTGCAACATTTTCACAAAACTCTTTGGTCTTTATACTTTCTTTCAACAACTCCAACTTTATCTGTTATAAGACTCTTCAAAGCATCTGAGTTCAAAACTTTTGTTGTATCTATACTTTGAAGTTCATTGCAAACTATAAGTTTCATAATTCTCTATTGAGGAGTTAAACTTGCCCAGATGTTTTCTAAAGTTTGTCATATTCGGATTCGAATAACCTTCTAACAGTTTGCACAAAAATCTGTAAAGAATGTGTTCTTACCTGTTCCTTGTTTTCCAATTTAATGAGAGCAGTTTCATTTTAGCACTTGGATGTTGTAAGATGTTTGCAAAACCAACATAAGATATACATAAACCTTTTTCGTTTCCATTGCATATAATTTTTTGACATGGTCTAACCAAGCCTTCTATAATATTTTCTTTCCATTCTACTTGTTCGTATTTATATCCAGTGAAGATAGAATAGAAGTTTGGAGATGGTGTATAAAACTTTATACCACGAACTGAAAAATCTTCAAGTTTTGACAATAAAATATCCCAAGCATCTAAACATCTTCATGCCAACTTGTCGACTTTTATTTCTTAAGTTTCTGTTACATTCTTGTTCTGAAACTATTGTTGCTCTTGTTTGTTAAAGACTACATCCCATTCTTTCATAACATAACATTCTGGGGCAGAGTCACACTAAATGACTAAACGTTTCAAATTCTCGACTGCTTTGTTATAGTCTCGAAATGGACACATATTTCTGAATGTTTGGAAGTCATAAAAATCTGAAACATCTATTCTGTACATTTTTATAAAAATAAAAAAATATTTTTTTATTCTTGACTTTTGTTCTTGAGCTATTTGTTGCATTTGTTGTTCTTGTAATACAATACTTTCACCAGTTGCATCTTCCAATTCGAAACTTTCTGCCGTCATTGACAAATACATAGGACATAAAAGTTTTACAGGAACAAAGTTTGCGTCAACTAAGGTTAAGTTTATGTTTGCTAAAGTGTTTGAGTTTATAAAGCTGAAAACATCTGCATTCGAATGAACAATCAGGCAAACCAAGCAGAGAATGTGTTTGTTTATACGCATAGTATCTTTTGGTCATAGTAGTTTCTGTCGACATTCGAAAACACTTTGAACCTAAGTTTGAAACAATATATAAAATAGGTGTACTTAAAGTAAATGGAACAGACATCCTTGTATGACACCTTTTCCTGTTATATAGGAAACTGTTGGTAGTAAAACCAGATATATATTTTGTATTATAGCTCATATCGTTTAGAGTAAACTCAGTCGGACATCCAAACATAATGAAACCTGCTCTAGTTGCAGCACATGTTACATCCGTACTTAAAGTATTATAAGTCAACAAACCTGTTGGTGGTATATCTGAGTAAGTATCTTCAAGAGGAGTATTTTTTACACCATTCACAACAACAAAGTCTTTCTGGTGTCAAAAGAAGCAAAACAGGCTTTAGTCGTCATTGTGTTTAAAGTTAGTTTACAATATCCGTCCTTGAGGACTTTGTAAGTTTGTTGTTATAGAATTATATGACTCGGGGTTTTTAGTCGTAATAGTATAAACCATTATGTCTTCTGCCATTTACTTAGCAATAAATTTTAATGAAATGTTGTGGTCGTCAAATATTTTTATAACGTCTGGGAAACTATATTTAAGTTCACGTTTCACCTCCTTTCATAACGTATATATCTTTGTCAATGACATTATATGAAACACCACAGCAACTAACGTCGGGTTCTATTTCTTTGATGTTTATATCGTTCTGCCTCTGTCAAAAGTTTCAATAGTTCTTTCAAAACTTCATGAGGTGCAATGACATATGAGTTCACTTTTACAGGGTTGTGTTCGACCAAGTTTAACATTATACTTAAAGCTTGACAAATCTTCTCCTGAGTTTTGAGTTTGTCTTTCAGTTGTTGGTAGTCGTTTCGAATTATCTGCAACAGAACTTAAGTCTCTGCTAACTTCAGGATATGTTGGTTGTTCTTTTACAGGAACATTGTTATACCATCTTCGTCCTCGTATGGTTTCCCCACTTCAACATCTCTGTCTTTGACATTGACAATAACACTTTGACTGTTTGTTTTGAGTTGTGAATTTAACTTCACATCTGCCACGGCCATTAAACTTTTGAAACACTTACGCTTCTATTTTTCGGAATGACATTTTACTTAGAATAAAAAAGATGGACGTATTCGAGTATTCTCTTCGAATTGAAGCAGACAAAGTTTACACACACAAACAATACAAATACATTGACAGAATAGTTCTTTATACAAAATGTAATTGTTATAGAATAGCAGTCTTTGCTTGAACCAAAATATTTTCATAGCAAGAGAAAGTTGGTAAACTGAAATGGTGAAAGTTCTTGAAGCAGACAAAAATATAACTATCAACACTTACAGATATTTCTAAAGGAAAGTTTTATATACAATATTATGTCAAAATGGCGTACGTCAATATTTGACGGAGAGAAGTCAGTTCAAGAACACAACTTACTGACCTGCTGCCAAAATCTGCTCGATGGAAGCTGTTCGTTATGCCAATTTGAGGAGCCCCAGCAGGTTTCCATCGAACGAATCTTCAAAAGAGCATCTTCCGTGAAAAGTGCTATTGGTTTTTGTAAACTTCTTTGCTTTCAATTCATCTGGACCGTCTCTGTCACCAGTATATCTGTATTTGTACAGTACCAACAGTTGAAATACCCACCATAAAGTCTTCTGAGTCAGCAAATGGAATGCAAGCCAAAAGTTTGACGGTCTCCATTTGTATATTGAGTTTTTTGACCTCCTGTATGAGTCCATACTTTCACATATGGCATAATAGAACTTTGCATTTCAGGGTTAATGGTTGTTGTGAAGTTGTTGTTAAAGTTCATAGCATCTAATGTCAAGTTGTATGACCTCATATCTCAACTGTAGAATATTCTTCTCTTGGATAATATTTGCCATCTATGTTTATATGTATTTAATACCAGGGTTGTAGAAACAAGAAATAGTCATTTAATAGTTCGTTCTGAACAGTAACAATAGTATCTGCATGTTTCATTGCAGTTGTTAAAGCAATATCTGTTCTTGCACCTGGGTCAGCACTTTGGTTTCCAACTTCACCTGCAAAGTCTTTGACAGATATTTGGTGTATAGGGAACATAAGTGGAACTGCAATATATTTGGCAGCTAAAGCATTTGAATATCTGGGTCCAACTATAAGACTGCAAGTCTGCTTCTATTCTCTTGCATTCAAATTTTTCGCATGTAAACTTACTGGTCCCAAGCAGTTCCAGCGCATTGAAATAATAGTTTACTTCATTGTTGAAGTTTGAGAAACAAGTCTAAGTCAACTTTGTCTTTGCAAAATTCGCGAATGACGTTTATTTGTTCCCTCTACGTCTGTAATAGTGAATGGGTCTTGTGTTGGTGCAATGACTAAGTTATTTTTGCTTGGAGTAAGTTCAATAGAAATTTTTCCTGCCCAGTTTGGCAAGTATCTTAAAAAACCTGAAGATGAGGAAGATGACAAAGGAACTCTAAGTTTCAGTTTACTTTAGTGGCAGCAGTTCCATCTGAACAGAAGGTTAACATAAACTCCTGGAACGTTAGGGTCAAGTCTTCTTATATTTCTCAATATTTGCAATCTGTCTGTTTGTTCTCTAGCTTTGGTTGTACTGAGTTTCTCAAAGCGAACCATTCATAGTTTGCCCATGTTACTGTTTGAACTAAGTCAGCGTTAGAATATATCTTATATCCCATGAAAACTTCTGGAGCATATTGGTATCCGACATAGAAAATTCCATTGCAACCTTTCTTGTCAGACAACTGGCAGAAGGTTTTATTTCAATGTCTTGTTCCACGTATAAGAATGAGTTGTCAAGTAAATAATGTGAAACCTGTCGCAAGCAATATCTACTGTTGTTGAAGAACCTTTCCAAACTCACCTCCGTTTCCATAAGAAACAGCAGTTGTATATTCGTAAGTTCCAGGAACTATTTCTGACCTTCTAATGATTGTCGCATTCGTTATACATTCGAACATTCCCGTTCATGGCATCCAAAACTGTTGGCGTTATATTCTGAGCGGCGGTACTTTCATATGGGTAATATAGAATAGTTGGATTTATGTGTCATATAGAACCCACGTGGACCAAGCTTTACTTTCTTCCTGGCTGAGTTTTTAACTCTTCTTTTTCCTTCATTGCCACTACTTTCACTAGATGAGTTACTTCTTCACTATTTTCACTTTGTTCTACTCTTCTTCTTTGGTGTCGCTTTTGGTAACTTGCCCTTGCTTCAAGTTGTTGCATCTTGCCTCATGTTCACCTAGTATGTTGTAAATTTTCCCATGTCCTTTTTGCCTTTGGGCTCTGGTCGCCCATCTCAGGTAACCTATATCCTAGAAGATTTGTCATAGTTTGTATTTGAGTCTTCGCTTATTGTTTGCATGACTCTTTTCCTGAGTTTCCGGTTCAAGCTCTTCAAACGAGCTTGTCCATATGAGAATAAGCTCGTTTCCAAATATATGTTTTGTAGCCATTCTGGTTTTCTTCCATGTTACCAATAATATCTTTTGTGAATGGGAAAGCTTTTACCAATGTTTCAGTCTTGCGTCATTTATTTCTGTAGTTGGTTTTATTTTGTCAAGGAACATGTTTTTCAATACTAACATTTCATTTGGTACTGTCCATTTGGTTTTCTTAAAATATTCATCCTTCTCGTTCATTGTCTGCAATGTAAGTTTTTTATGACATTTTTGCAAACTTTCGTTTGCAAGGTCATGTACAATAGGTTCTCTTCTTCTCTCTCCCTAACTTTCTTTCTAAACTCTTCACCAAATATACCATCTTTATGGTTCTGTGTAGTTCTTTGAGATAAATGTTTCTAGAACGTCAGGTGTTATATTTCCATCAGCCATGTTCATTTCATACTGGTTCAAATATCTGCATCTTTCATATCTTTCAATGGCATTAGCCGCGCTGAAAATACCAGCTATATCTGGTTCACCATTCACTTCCATTGCGTCTCCAACTTCTTGGAATTGGTGGTGGTAAGTTATGAACCAACCTAGTCGGATTAGCTTTATGACCCCATCTCATTGTAGTTCCATAGTCTGCAGAAACAAAAGTAGGTTTGTTTCCATATTGGTTAGGTTCTGAATGAACTTTTAAACAATGTTTCATTTCTATATGTTTTGTTGAAATTTAACCTTTTATTTTCACCGAGTTCAGCCAAAGATTGAACGTTATATGGTCGTAAGTAAAAGGATTGTTGTATTTGCGTACATTTTCTTTCAGTACTTCCATTCTAATGCTGAATATTTTCATTGATGTTGGAGTCTTTTGTATGTCGGCGAACATTTTTCGATATTCTTCTACTATGTCAGCCGAATTTTTCTTAGACTCTTGGAAATAGATTCAATAATTCCCCGCATACAACTTGTTTGAGGGTCTAGATTATTTCGGCTGTTCCAAATCTTCATCTAGTTTGTGAAGTTAGTTTCCAAAGGAGGGACTTGTTCGTTTCCTTCAGGTCCTTCTAGCTGTTGTTGCTGAATATTTCTTCATTCTGGTTGTATCTGAACTTCTTCCTTGTGGAGTTTCTTGTACCTCATCTGCTGGCATTTCAATATATTCCGAGACCGTTTTAACAAGTTCCCTATTTAGTCATCCGCATTCCATAACCCTTTCTTCTTTCGTTCCGTCTCTATTTTTTACGCGTTTCATGAGATAGTTGAATTATCATTTATCTCTGACCAAAAATATCTCGGAGTAAATTCAGTCATGTCATTTGATGATTGCTATTAAATCATATCCCTTAGCGAGCTTGTATTTTCCAGGTTTGAATTATATCCATTTGGTGCTGAACCATAAAGCTAAATAGGTTCGGGTCAGTATTTCCTTCCTTGAACTTTCTATAGCTTCTTTAATCTGTCACTAAAGTCAAGAGTATCTGGGTAACCATAATTTTCCCTTAAGATTTTTAAGATTCTTGGTTTCCTTGTTCTCTACTTCTTTTATGTCCTTGCTCTGTTTGTGGTTTGGTGCAGTGTTTTGAACTGTTGGGTTGCTGTGCGGTTTGGAGGTGGTTGTTGTGCTGGTTGTTGTTGTGGTGCTGGCTTGTTGTGTGTTGGTTGTTGTTTGTGGTGCTGGTTGTTGTGTGGTTGTTGTTGTTGTGCTGGTTGTTGTTGTTGTGTTGGTTTGGTGCATGCCTGTGTCTGTGTCAATGTGACGATGTAAATGTTTTAGGTAGTCCTGGTGCAGGTGCTTCTCTTTGGAGGTTTGGTGGTATATAAGTTCCACTAGCTAGTATAAGATAGTTCCACCAGTGGTATATTAAGTTCACCAGCTGGCACATATGTTCCATCTGCAGCATAGTGTCCTACCGTGACTTTTCGTTATTTAAGAAAGCATTTACTAGGTCTGTTTTGGTCTGTTGTAACTCTTTTCTTGACTTTCCACAACAGTTTGCTCTAACGGCGTCATAGGCACTTTTTGAACTGCCTGTCTCGTTGCTGGCATCTGTTATTTATATTCGTCATATTTGGTGCTACTTCTCTTTTAACTCTTTGTCGAAACCTTCAGAACTTCAGTTTTTCCTTTTTCCAGATTGGAAGTCGTTCACTTTTTCACCTTACTATGAAGAGCTTCGAAGGCGTTCTTAAAGTCAGCATTCATTAAAGCTTCTATTTGAACTGTCTTCATCCGCTTGTATTTTTGTCCTTATTGACCCTATGTTGGCTGCTTTGGCGTTGGCTTGGGCATCTAACCAGCTCATTGTTAGCTTTTATATATCTGCGCTTTTCATTGCCTTTTGCATGGCTGCGTCGTTATTTTTTTACTTTCTTGTGTAAAGTTTTTCATACTGTACGGTTTGGTTTTGCAACTGTAAAAGTTTTTCTGCCTTTCATTTGCTTCAACTTCTTTTTTATACTCATCGCTATCCATATAATGTCTTCAGGGCTTTTTGTTTTTTATCTCTTCATCTTTCAGTACTTTTATATTGAGTAGTATGGTTTTTCAATTTACAACATCTTGTTCCATTTTTGCTACTTCTGCTGTTTTTCTGACACTTTTTCGCATATTCCTCTGTACTTAGTTATTTCAGTTGTTCTTCTTCTTTCTTTTTCTCTACGTTTAACTCATTGAGTTTCTTTGGTGTGTCTGTCATATTCTAGTTTCTTTTTCGTTTTCACTTATTTGCTTCTGTATGTCTATGTTTTGACTTTTTGACATCTGCTATTTGATTTTTGAGTGAACTCAAATTTCATTTGACTTTGAGGTTATATGCTGTTCCGTCTGCCAGCTCCACCATAGCCTGCCATTTCGCTAAAGTGCCCGCTCTTAAACCTCACTCTGTGCACCAAGAACTCGTTGTTTAAAAGCATAGGGTTGCTTGACATTTGTTGCACATAGTGGGGTCCATTCATTATTTTTGTTTGCAACTGGTTGTTGTGGTGTCAGTTTTACTATTGGATGTTTCAATGTCTCTTCGCTCTTACGTATATTCTTATCGTAGTTTTTACGTGGCATTTTAGTGGAAGTAAAAAACGGTTTTTGACAGATGTTTATATGACACTTTCTCCGGGTTTATAGACCCCTTCTCTCATATTCTAATCTTGTCATATCTAAACTCATGGTCATAGTATGTCCTCTAAACATCTCATAACGGTTTCCAAACCACTTTTTTCGGATGTAAAGTAAAAGCATGGATGGTTATGTAAACGTCTAAGAGTTTTCAAAGAGTCTCTCTCAAGTATACTTCCTTGGAACGCCGTAAACTTTTCCTGTAGCGACCGATAGCCCTATACTTGTCGGGACAAAGTTCAACTATTTTGAGTGCTCTACCAAAAAAGTCAACGACGTACGACTCTCAAAAAATTTTTTATGGCTAGAGGGCGCAACGCGGCCCGGGAAGTCCCCCAATACCAAAAAAACTTCATTTATACTAAAACATCTTCAGGGCTAGAGGGACACGAAGTGCCTGGAGGCCCCACTACTTTTTTTTTTTTTTTTTTTTTTTAATATATCCTTTAATTTCCTCGTTTGTGAATCCTATTTTTTTAACGTTGTTAGTTTTGACGCTCATTTCATACAAAATAAAAAAATAAAATATAAACATAACTAAGTTTTAATTTTTTCGTAAGAAGTTAATTTTTTTAAATTTTTTTTTATTTTTTTATTTCATTATGGTAGTGAATCTTATCATTCATGAAAATAATTATTTCTGATTTATTTTATTCTCTCGTACAATACTAAATTTGAAGAATCGGAACTATTTACCATAATCTCCTCAATGTTTTCTTATCCCTAACGTGTGCCAGTTATTATATGAAACTGAATAAACTCTTATCTTTATCTTTACACCTTTCATCACTTCCAATATACTTTATATCTCAGTTTTGATTTAGCATTTTCATATTCATTAGCTTTAATAATTCACAGTCTTCCTTTTTAAATTGATGTTTAAGATATTCAGGATTTAATACTCTACGTCTATGCTCCTAACTTAGTTCTAAAGTTTTTCTACAAAATTTAGGAATTCCTCCTTCTTTAATGTCATCAATGATTTCCATTTCATTATTTTCAATTTCTTCTTCTCGTTTATGAGGGTCTTTGATTATGACTCCTATGATTCCATGAAAATTAAATATTCTTTATCATTAATATTTATAACCTCATTTAGCTTATTTTGGCTTTCATATTCATTTAAATAATTCACAGTTCATTTTTTAATTGATAGTTTAACCCATTTCAGGATTTAAACAATGTTTAATTAATCGCGGAAATAATTGACATCTCTAATATAGCTTCTTTATTGTAATAAAACAGAAATTCATCAAAAGATGATAGCTCTCAATTTTTTGACATATTGTAAATTTCTAAATTGATGAGAAAAAATGAAATATACTAAGCATAATACAATATTCTAGATTTAATTATAATTAGGAAAGATTAGTTTTGAGAGGACTTTTTCATGGCATGATAGAATGAAATCTTCTGAAAATAATATACATAAACTCATATTTATTTTCTAATATATACCTATTTTATATAAAAATCAAATTCAATGATCTTAAAAGCGAAGGATTTTTTCACGATTTTCATGAGTTTTAGGCCGACCAGAGTTTTTTTCCCTACTGCAATTTTTTACGATTTTCATGAGTTTTAGGTGAACCCGATAAAATCGGGGTCGCAATTTTTTACGATTTTCGTACTGAATCTCGACCCTCGAAAAGTCTGGGTGCCAATTTTCCACGATTTTCGAATGGAATCTCTATCCTCGGTTTTTCGAGGGTAAGCAAACATATGAGGAAATTCATGAAATTTGGTCATTTTTTCACGATTTCAGGGAATTTTTTTTTTACGAAGTGTCAAAGTTCTCTTCGTCAAAAAAAAAAATACAGTTATATCATGATTTTTGGTCATTTTTTCAGCAAAAAAAATATATTTAGGTGCCCTCGGCACTCGGTCACTCGGTCAACTAACATCTTTTTTTGATAAATTAGTTGACAACATGACAATTCTTTGACAACAACACAGCGAAAATAAACTTCTTCGTACATGGTTTTGTTCATGATTTCATTCTAAACTAACGTAAATTCAGAACAAAATATAATTTTAGGGTGTCACCAGGTCACGCACACGCGTACACTCGGTCATGACTAACATCTTTTTGAAAATAGTGACAACATGACATTATGACAACAACACAGCGGAAATAAACTTCTTCGTATTGTTTTGTCAAAACAATTCT
This sequence comes from Trichomonas vaginalis G3, assembly GCF_026262505.1. Classification (NCBI taxonomy): domain Eukaryota; phylum Parabasalia; order Trichomonadida; family Trichomonadidae; genus Trichomonas; species Trichomonas vaginalis. The sequence continues at coordinate 1,963,473 of NC_067204.1, read as the reverse complement.
CGTACAATGAGCGTAAATCAGACAAAAATAATTTTAGGTGTCCACCAGGTCCCTCGGTCTCGCGTACAACAAACATCTTTCTTGAAAATGGCTGCACAACATGACATTTTGACAAAACACAGGTGGATGACTTATTCGTATATGTTTTGTCATTGATTTCATCGGTCAATCGCAGCGTAAATCAGACAAAAATATATTTTGTCTACCATAAAAGTTTCACAAGCGTTTTACATTGGTAAACATTGTGAATTCGTGAAATTTAAAACAGTTTTGTTAGCTTCATTTTTTCTGTCAGTAACATCGAATGTTTTAACAATTGACCGAATGTTTCTTTATATTTCTTCTGACCGTCAGATGAAAAAATTCGTCAGGCGAGTTGGATAGTTTTAGTTCAGAAATGCTAACATGTCCACGTTTATTCTTCTGCTGGTTTTCTCTACTTCTTCTTTAAGTACAGTCATAGTCGATTCTTCGCATACGTTCTATCTCTTTGACGGAAGTAGTTTATATTTCCTCATTGCTGCTTTACATTTAGAACATTGTGGGTTCATTTTAAGCATTGTACATTGAAATTTTGTCCTGCAAGTACAACTAGCTAAATGGTTTTCTTTTAACTCAAAGGCTGCTGGTTTTATTTTGTCCGTTCCATACTTTACCTCTTCTATCTTTTATCTCTTATCTGCCATACACATTTTTTGCAACTAACGAAACAAAGTTGTCGTAGGTTTAAATTCTTCAGATTTATATATGCAAAGACTTTGTGGTTGCAATGAAAATCCAAGAAACTCATAGTTAACCTTACGTCATGAACTTCTTGGTTTCAACTGAGTCAGTTTGGTTTCACTTCTATTCATCGAATTCAGGAATAGTGAGCTTGTGTTGTATTTCAGGGAAGTTTAGGTAGTGTTTCCACCAGGTCCTGAATTTCATAAGATACTGTTCATTTTGTTTCATCTTTCGCAGATGCAATCTAAATCTCCTTGGAGAGAAGTTCTGCTTTATCTTCTGGATTTCTGTTCGAAAGTATATGAAGAAGGAATGAAGCTTTTCATCTCTACTAACATTAGAAGTTGGGTTCATGACTAACGAGGTTTTGGTGCTGTTGTTGCTAACATGTTCTTCAATAAAAATAAAAAATATTTTTTTAAAAAACTAACTTTTTTTTTATTTCAGCAACAAAAATCATGAGTTTTTTGCGTTGAAAATACGGTGGAGCCAAAAAGTGCGCTCTGACCTTCAAACCAAGCATTTGTGAAAATATACCAACGCGGAATTCCGGCGGTTGCTTTTTATACAAAATTCAAACAGGTGAAAATAACGAATGAAGTCTTGACAAAACATTTACGATGAAGTCTTGACAAAACATGTTACGATGAAGTCATGACAACATTGTACGATGAAGTTTCTTGACAAAACATGTACGATGAAGTCTTGACCAAAACATTTACCGTTCATGTTTGACAAAAACATATACGATGAAGTCTTGACAAAACATGTACGATGAAGTCATGACAAAAACTGTAGATGAAGTCATGACAAAACTATACGAAGAAGTCTTTGACAAAACAAGCATTTTGTGAAGAAATATACAACCGCCGGAATGTCGGCACGGTTGCTTTTTATACAAAATTCAACGGGTTGACAAACATGTACGTTCATGTTTGACAAAACATATAACGATGAAGTCTGACAAACAAGCTATTTTGTGAAGAATTACAACCGCCGGAATGTCGACGGTTGCTTTATACAAATTCAAGGGTGACAAAACATTTACGATGAAGTCATGACAAAAATTTACGATGAAGTCTTGACAAAACATTTACGAAAGAGAAGTCATGACAAAACATGTACGAAGAAGAAGTTTATTTCCTGGACTGTTGTCTAAATGTCATGTGTCACCATTTTCAAAAAAGATGTTAGTTGACCGAGGTCGAGGACCGAGGGACCCCTCAAGTAACATCTCATTTTAACTCAACTTTTTTTCTATCTTAAGGAAATTCTATGAAAAATTCAAGAGGGTGAAAAAAGAGGTGAAAAAACAGGTGGAGATCTCACCCACTTCCACTAAAAATATATTTTTCAATACTTTTTCGAGCACTTTTCCGTAGTATATATTTGAAAGACAATTCGAGATAAAAGTCATAGTACAATGGTATTTATATGTTGCACACCATTTGTTTGTGAACCAAACTTGAAAGTCAGAGAACTTTACTAGGTGGTTCGTAGAATTTTAGAAGCCAAGTCATAAAGTCCTTACCGATACATTAGAAAACTATTGTTTGCTTTTGAACTGAAACTTGCATGACACAATAAACATTTTGAGGGTCAAACACGTTTCTATAAAACTTCAAATCTGCTTGGTAGGAAGTAAAATTTAAATGGACCATCTGGTGGTAATGGTTGTTCTGGTTTAGACCGAAGAAATTTTGTGCCCAAGACGTTTGTCACTACCAAAATAAAAACTCTGTATCTCTTGGAGGTTTAATTTCAATCTTTTTGAAATGAAACGGTGGAGTCAATCTTGTCATTATTTTCTAGTTTCATAGTATGTTTCCATTTAGTAAAGAGTCGTATTTTTCTGAAATTCCAATAATATTTGTTCATTGAGTTGAAAGTCATTAGGTTTTCTCAAGACTTTTCGTCTGAAAACGAATTGTAAAGATTTTCATTTCGTCAAATTTTGTCTTATTAGGACCATCAGAACCTTTTATACTGCCCTATGAAAATATACTGCGAACATTAAAACTGGTTAGTTCTTATTTGAAAACAAAACTCTTCTTAAATCCTATTGCCTTTGCATCTGAAGGACTTTGAAGCCAACGAACTTGGATTAGTCAAACCTGTATGCTCGGGGATGAAATTTCTTCATCTGAAATAGTCCTACGGCATTTAAAGCATATAGTCTAACGGTTTTGTAATCTGCTACTTTTGTTCTTTGTTTTTTTCAACCTGAAGCATTTAATATATGTTAAAAATATATGGTTTAAAAAAACGTTTTTACTTCATGCAATTTTTATATTCATGCAATGTTTTATTTCTGTGCCGTCTTCAAGTATGCCCCAGTACTTACGCTTGGAGAGGACATGAACTTCGGTGAAAATTTTGTCCAATTTGAATTGACCCATCTTCTCACCGACAAACCCATTTCAATGAGTTTGTTTACCTTCTTCGTTCGTCATGAGTGCGTCAAGTTTCCATAGTAAACCACAACTTTCGATTTGACTTCGGAGAAGAATTTGTTGTAGTTGTCAAGGACTGCTTTTGCGAACTGAGGGTAAGACCAATGTTCGACAATAGGTTTAATGTGGTTACTAAGCCACTTTGACCTTGAGTGAATCGTACTTCAAAAACAAAGGAGAAAAACCTTTCAACAAAGTTGTCGACCTTCTCATAATGTTTACTCTTCTTCTTGAGGTTTTCTTAATGGAAATATCCCCATGTCGAATTCATAAGCAATTTGAGTGTCATTGCAAGTTTGGGTTTGAAGCTTTCCTAATATCATACAGTTGTTGTATGACTTTTCCAACTGTATAGTTCCTTCCCGGGAACTCACCATCTTCGTTGGAATTCAGTCGGGAATATATTGGACAAACCTCATGTATGCAGCGTTAAGGTCGACATAGTATATCTTTTCGTTTGAGTCGAAACTTGTCGCAACCAATTGGTCCAGTTTGTGGAAATTCAAGTGAGTCTCTTATCTTCTGAGAAACTTCTCCTGTTATCTCATAAACATCGTCGAAGAACCTGTTTCATTAATAAAACTTTCTGACCTAACTCAGATGCTCTCCAATACAATTTGACGTCAATTGGATGTCTCAATGGAAGTTTGTTTATAGCATCTTGAAGTTCTTGCAACCTCATTGGAAGTTCTTCTGGTTCAGGTTGGTATCGAACAATCCAACTCCTTGTTGAATTGTGTACTTCTTTTGTACTAGAACTTTGTCTGGAACAACTTTTGGTCTTGCTAACAGTGAAAAAGTTTGTTTCGTCTTTTGGTTACAAAAGTTTCTGTCAGCTTGTCATCTGGAATTTGGTTCCAACAAACCTTTCTCGAAAAGAATGTTTACAGCTCTGACAATGTTGCACTTGCCTTTTCCGAACAATGGGTTTTGTAAGACTTTCGTTCAACATGAAGTGGTTGTGGACAATTACCAATCTTCAACCATGGTAAATTGAACTCAACAACATAGTCGTCATGTGAAGAACCTTTAGCTGTAGGTATGCTGACTCGGATATTGACATTTGCCACGGTGCAATTTTTGCCAATTGACCTCTGAGAATGTACCTTGTCTTCACACATGACTCAAGATACTTTCTATCTTCTCTTCTGTAACAAGACCAGAGTTCCTGAGACATGTAAGAATGCAAGGTTCGTTGACAATTGTTTCAATTGAATTGTAAAATTCCATACCTTGTCAAGTCAATGTCAGACTTATTTTGAAGGGGAAGTATCCAGCATGTTGTCTGACTGCTTGAGGGTTAGGTTGGTACCATTCGAAACTTGACACTTGCAATTCCTTCAATTGCATTCAAAATGTCTGAGTCGGAGTCAACCATTTGTTCTCTCTTTGTAGTCTTGAAAGCGTCAAGAAGCATTGCAGCTGTTGTCATTGCCATGTGCATAGTAAATGTGACCATCCAAATCTGTTATGGCTCAATCTGAGATTGTATCCTTTCTTATTTCCATCTTGAATTATGCAGCAAGTACACCCATGAAGCCTTCTTGTTCTTTCCTTCGTCAAAGTTTACTGTAAAGTTCGACCAGAATGTAATTTGACTTTCTAACTTCACGATACTTCTCATATGCATATCTTGTTCTTTTTCATGGGAGCATGTCCTCTTCCACTACCTTTTTCCTTCTCAAAGGATGCAATTGTCGTCATGTTTCCATGTAGAATCTGGCAAAGCCGTCGTGTCCTTCAACTTGAGGTTCACTAACATCGAAAGGCATGTCCATAAGACGTTCTTCTTCTAACCTCTCTAGTCTGTTTGGATAATTTGCACGTGCTGTTTCCAAATCCATTTCGTAGTCGAGACCAGCCAGTTTGTCATAGACTTTTATGGGTTCTCCCTCCTATATTTAAAATCTTTCGAAACTCTCCAACCATATCTTCTTGCAACTCTGCTTTTATTCTAGCAGACTTTTCTATCCATTCTATATGGGGCATTTTTATAAAAAATAAAAAAATGTTTTTTTCTTTACTTTACATAACCGCCTGCTGCCATAAGTCTTTGACGCCAACCCATACCAGCTAATGAAGGTTGACTTGGTTTAGTTTCCAAACTAAACTTTGGTTTTGGTTTATCTTCAGTTTTTTGGTTCTCTTCTTCTATCGGTTTTTTCGTTCACTTTCGGTTCCTCTGACTTTACCTCACCTGCAGGAACAGTTGTTGTCAACATCTTCATAAATATCATATGCCATTTGTTTTTTTTTCCTTTCAACTTTTTGTGTTTGTTGTAAAGTTTAGAATATTTCGACTCTAAGTCAATGAGATGTTCTATAATGAACTTTGGTCAGTGAAGTAAACTTTTCCATTGTTTGTCTCGAAAGCTCCTTCAGACTTCAATATTTTATTTGTGAGAGTCTGTTTCTTTTTTGAGATATACTTGCCGTTCCATTTCTATGAAAAGTGACTTTATAGTTAGGTTTGTATTCCAGACCTGGCACTTTCTATTATTGAATTTTTCTCTTCATCTGTAAGTTCTTGACAGGTTTTGACAATGGTTCTGAACTTTTTGTTTTGTGTGTCAAATCTACCGTTTCAACTTCTTCGGTCATTTCATCTCAGTAAAAAATTTTAGTTGGTTTTTTTCAACTGTGTTGTTTGTTTTTAAGTCGGTCTAAAACTTCCTGAGGTATAGGAAGAACTTGACAAACACGTTGTGTAACTGCTGGAAGCCGACAAATCCATCTTGAACCCATTTGTCTCAATGCTGTATTGTTCATTTCATCTCAGTAAAAAACTTTACATTCCCCACGTTTGAGCGGTTGAGGTTGGTTATTGTTTACCCATTGTTGTGCATGGTTATATCCTCTGTTAAGAATCTTTCACCTTGGTCCATATAGTGTCCTGCTTGGTTATAGTAGTCATTTGCTTTGTTATAATAGTTTCCTGCTTGTCTTCCTACATTGTCCATCCATCCTTGAACTTTTCCTCTTGTTCAGGATTTGGAATAAGATTTGCTGCATCTCGTGCTACATCCCAACCTTTCTGTACAGTTTGTTATAATAGGTTGTGCTTTCTCTTTAAGTATACCTAATGTACTCAAAATCTTCCTTCCAACTCCAAATACACCTCTGGCTATTGTTCCCACTGCGGCAAAAATCTGGATGCAACTCCTGCTAATGCGCCAAATAAACCATTTCTTATAGGATTAAAAATGACGAATCCAAACAAGGACCCCTATGTTTCTAAAGCGCACAAAGAAAGCACTCATGATAAAAATCTTTAGTTCAACACCAAATGCTTGGTTTATGGATATCTTGGAAAACATTCCAGCGGTATAGAGAAGATGGACCACCATACTGGCTAATATTGTCGGTCAAAAACACAAGATACTGTGAAGCCATACCATTACAGTCCAAATAATTTTTAGTATCTGACTGCTTTGACAATATTCGTTGACAAATACCATCCAACAAAACTGACATCTGACTGTGAAAGTTCTTTCAAATCAGATGATGTAAAAAAACTATCTGCGTTCAAAAAATGTAAACCAATATTTCATTGTCGACCAAAACCATTCTGCTCTTGTGTTCATTGACGGTTGTATAAAAATGTTAAGAGACTTAAACCAACCACAAGGTGGTGAAGCAAATGAAATGTCATATGACGACAAGTATAGACACTTCTCCATGGCAAAGATGAGACAAGTTTTAAATATTTACAATAACCGTAAACAAAAAGGTTTGGGAAACCACTCCCCCGAAGATAATGAAAACAACCCTGACTTAGAGAAAGACTATATATTTAATAATTTAGTCAAAAGAGACAAACAAGAAAGAATGCCGCGGCTTCAAACTTCAGAAAGGTGACAAAGTAAAAATAAGAAATACCTAAACGCGGACCCATATGAAAAATACTATTGACTATGACAACAATGGAACCCGATAGGTACTCACATTCGTGTTCGTAAAAATAGAAGAAAAGTATACAAGAGAATATTATGAAGTTTTAGGCAAACATGGCAAAATGTACAGACTGCAAGCAGAAGATAAAACTACTATTGTCAGACCTCGTTTCAAACTTGTCAAAGTTCAAAGGTGGTATACTTTCAAAGACAGTTCCTAACAAATATAAGACAACTCCTGACGAATATGCTAAAGAAGTTGAAAATGACGACTAAGCAATTCTTATACCATGCGTAAACTGTCATGTAAGGTGGCTGTAGTCTTTACTTTGTCCCGTTGTTTGCGTATATCCCGAAACGCGATGATGTATGGTTTTCCTCCTCCCTGCAGTGTTACCCCAGAAACAATTTATAGCAAACTAACGTTGTCTTTAACCATCACTATTCCTGAAACCAATAAGAATACGGAAAAAGTGACAAAACATCAAAAACAGGGAGGGAGTCTCAATTTTATTACTTATATTAATAATTTAACAAAATATTTATATTAAATAACTCTTAATAAAATAATATTACTTAAAATTATACCTCAAATTCAAACAATATTTAAAATACATTAATTTACAAATAATTTATCTCAACATTATATTTATATATATTAATTTTTCATAAATGTATAAATCATATAATCCTATAATCTATGCAAATCTCATCTAAAATTTTTTGAAAAAACCGCTGGACCATTTTTATAATGCCATCTTAAATTCATTCATAAATTCTGGTACATGTTAGTACCAGAGGTCTTCAAATCTCAAACACCTCCGGTCACCAACATTACCAGGACGCGAGTTTCCAAATGGCCCTCGTACGATTTTCTATTAAGCATCTTCTTGAATGGAGAAGTCTCATAGAAACTTCGTACGAGGGCTTCTCTTTTAAATACTCTGGCACCTGCTGTATTCGGGAGCGACTTTACAGCCCTTTCCCAATGTTGAAGCTGGGGAAAAGTTTAAATCTCTTACTTGTATGGGCAAGCTGCAAGAATGAAGTCGACTATCTCAGTCTTTGTCTTGACCAGTTGGACGGCTCTTGCGAGTACGTCTGTTTTGCGGTCTCCAGCTGGTGTCTGACCTTCGTAATTGCGCATGTTCTTGAGAGCTCCAACTGTAAATGATTGTAGGATGAAGAGTCTCTCAGACTGCTTGAGGTAGTCTTCACGGTCACGAACCGAATCTGTGGTACGAGTCGAATCGGTCGATTTGAGGGAAGAGACTGAAAGCCTGTCGTCTTCCATAGGGGCTGTGGCATACTCTTTGCGTAAACGGTTCAGACCTTCTTCGAACTCTTGGTCTCTCTTGGATTGAGATTGGAATTGTGGGGCAGGGTTTTGCATAAACATCCAAGGGTTGGGGAAGTAAGGCATAGGCTGAGGAGGGTAGTTCGGGAAGCCTTGTGGTGGGTAGTAACCTTGAGGTGGAAATTGGTAGTAAATCGGAGGTACTTGCTGGAACTGAGGTGCAGGGGCTGGTGCTTTAGGTTCCTCTGGTTTGGGAATGGGCTCGGTTGGTGGTACGTCAGTCATCCGTTTGTGTCCTGTGGGATGGAAAATATTTTTCTGTCGGAAGAAAAAACTTTTTCTGTCGGAAGAAAAAACTTTTTCTGTCGGAAGAAAAAACTTTTTCTGTCGGAAGGAAAAACTTTTTCTGAAGTTCGACCAAAAAGTTCTCAATTTTCGAAAATTTGAATGGTTTACGGACGGACAACTGGAAGAGTTCTTCCTGTCGTCGGGAAAATTTTTTCCCTTTGTCCGGAAAATTTTTTCAAGTTGTCGGGAAAATATTTTCCTGTCGGATGGAAGGACTCGGAAACCAGAAGGATTTGACGAGGCAATTTACCTTATAGAGATAAATGAAGTTGTTAAGCAGTACTTGCGCAGGGTAATGAAGCCCAAGGTCAAGTTCACCGCTATTTCTGGAAGGGCTGCCTTGAATCTCGAGACTTCGACTGGAATTCCAATTCAAATACCAGAAAAAACTCCTTTCGACGACATAAAGGACGCCAAAAGAGAAACTCTTGTTAAGTTCCTAAACAAACGTCCTTGGATAAAAATACCAAACAAGGAGAACCCCCTACCCCATATGAAATTGGCAATTCAGTCTCTCCTTCACTTCTCGGGTCAGCCGTTCTACATAACCTGTGAAGGCGACATCCAACCAGTTCAGTCAACCTTAACGTTTTGAGTAAAAACATTTTTTTTCATTTTTTGAATGAAGCAAGTTAAATTCGTCCCACACCAATCTCAATGGACCGATGAAGAGTTTCAAGCCATGGTTGAAGGCGTTGAGAACGACATAGACGGCGAACTTGAAGGAGCTCAAACCACAATTGCAACCAAAATTGCAGAAGTCAAGGAACAGATAGCTCCACTTAAAGCTACCAAAGCTACTCTTGACCTCATGGATAGTTACCGTTTAGATGTCAAGAGTGGAATAAGACAATTAAAATTAAAACTTCTAAACTACGAAGCTATACTCCAAAAGTTAGCAGAAATGAGAAGACTTTACCAGAGCTACTTACATGTAAGGGACTTACCTTCAAGCAGTCCGACCAAAGATGAATTTTCTGACATTGTCCCAATTTTGTCCGAAAGTCAGCTCAGATGTTTCGAACTGCTCCCAACATATCCGGAATATGAACGTTTGCCTGAACTCTTCCGCAATCTCAAAAAACGTTTTTTGGTTCTCATGTTCGAAACTTTTATCGGAAGAGACAACAAACGTTCAGAAGAAGAACAAGATATTATTTTAAACTTGTTGTATGACATAACTGTCATAACAAGCTTTTTGAAGTAAAACCGCCATTCTCAAACCACTTCATTTTTTCGATGTCCGAACAAGCACCGAAGCCGAACACAATAGCAGATGTCCTTTCAAGGTTGCCAGACAAGCGCCCAGTTCAAATTCAAATTGCCCAATTGAAAGCTCATCTGACAAACACCATTAAGACTCTCCAAAGTAGTCTTATGACAGAGATGACCAATCTCAAAGCCGATGTCCTCATGAACCAAGCTTCCAATGAGAAATGCCTGAACGATTTCACGGAAACCTTGCGCAATTACGAGAGAGAGAACCGAGACCTTGCCAGACTCATCTACCGTTTCTTCGAAGAGATAGACGCCATCTGGAAGGTACTCGGAAAGGACAGAACATGCAACACCGTACTTCGTGAGTACCAAATTGAAGAAGGAATTGTCGAGGAAGAAGAGGAAGAAGAGGAAGAAGAGGAAGAAGAGAAACACGAAGAAGAGGAAGTTTGGGCAACCCTTGTTGCCGATGACGGTTACGAAATTTCCCAACCCTACCCATACCAAATCCGCAACAGGGAGACCGGCAAGGTTCTTACCCCAGTCCTCAACAACTTGGGACACTTGAACCTTAACCTTCGGAATCGCGGTTCAATCTCCATGGGCAAGCTTGTCGCAATTCAATGGGTTCCAAATCCAGGCAAGAAGACGAAGGTCAGACACATTGACGGTGACAAGCTCAACAACCGTAAGGAGAACCTCGAGTGGTTCTAAGAGTAAAAAAATTTTATTTTAGGGGGAAACCCCAAGTAAATTTAGGTGTTTATTTGGATAAGTATGTTAAATTAAGGGTAATTTGCAAAATTAGTTCCCGACCTTTGAATTGGGCTCTTTCGTTATCCCAGTTGCGTAGGAGGTCGTCCCAGAGGAGTTGGTAGAATTGCCAATCCAAGGACGATTTGTCCTCCCAGGCATTGAGGATGTACTGCTCGTAGAGTTTCATGACCTCTGCCTTGCACCAGACACCCTCTCCCTTGGAACGTAAGGCTTCTTCGAAGTGCTCGAATGCGATTGGCTGCGTGACCATCCGAAATGACACTTTTTGTCCGTTTGGTCAATGTTTGTGTCTCGTGCCATAGTCGATGAAAATACAGACAAACAGGTTATATATGAGTTTGAGACCAAGAATGGTGTAACTCGACCTGTCCGATTCAAAGACTCCGAGGGCGACCATGAAATTAAACGGAAATTAGCTAGGAAGGAATATAAAATGGACTGGTTGCCACCACCTCCACCTCCACCACCTTTACCTGTTCCTCAAGTAAATAAGCCTTTCCCGTTCCCAAGAATTCCCACATTTTAATTCAAATTCGAATAAAAATTTTTTATTTCATGCAATGTTTTATTTCTGTGCCGTCTTCAAGTATGCCCCAGTACTTACGCTTGGAGAGGACATGAACTTCGGTGAAAATTTTGTCCAATTTGAATTGACCCATCTTTTCACCGACAAACCCATTTCAATGAGTTTGTTGTACCCTTCTTCGTTCGTCATGAGTGCGTCAATGTTCTCATAGTAAACCACAACTTTCGATTTGACTTCGGAGAAGAATTTGTTGTAGTTGTCAAGGACTGCTTTGCGAACTGAGGGTAAGACCAATGTTCGACAATAGGTTTTAATGTGGTTACTAAGCCACTTTGACCTTGAGTGAATTCGTACTTCAAAACAAAAGGAGAAAACCTTTCAACAAAGTTGTCGACCTTCTCATAATGTTTACTCTTCATCTCTTGAGGTTTCTTAATGGAATATCCCCATGTCGAATTCATAAGCAATTTGAGTGTCATTGCAAGTTTGGGGTTTGAAGCTTTCCTAATATCATACAGTTGTTGTATGACTTTTCCAACTGTATAGTTCCTTCCCGGGAACTCACCATCTTCGTTTGGAATTCCAGTCGGAATATATTGGACAAACCTCATGTATGCAGCGTTAAGGTCGACATAGTATATCTTTTCATTGAGTCGAACTTGTCGCAACCAATTGGTCCAGTTTGTGGAAATTCAAGTGAGTCTCTTATCTTCTGAGAAACTTCTCCTGTTATCTCATAAACATCGTCGAAGCAACCTGTTTCATATAAAACCTTCTGACCTAACTCAGATGCTCTCCAATACAATTTGACGTCAATTGGATGTCTCAATGGAAGTTTGTTTATAGCATCTTGAAGTTCTTGCAACCTCATTGGAAGTTCTTCTGGTTCAGGTTGGTATCCGAACAATCCAACTCCTTGTGGAATTGTGTACTTCTTTTGTACTAGAACTTTGTCTGGAACAACTTTTGGTCTTGCTAACAGTGAAAAGTTTGTTTCGTCTTTTGGTACAAAAGTTTCTGTCAGCTTGTCATCTGGAATTGGTTCCAACAAACCTTTCTCGAAAAGAATGTTTACAGCTCTGACAATGTTGCACTTGCCTTTTCCGAACAATGGGTTTGTAAGACTTTCGTTCAACATGAAGTGGTTGTGGACAATTACAATCTTCAACCATGGTAAATTGAACTCAACAACATAGTCGTCATGTGAAGAACCTTTAGCTGTAGGTATGTTGACTCGGATATTGACATTTGCCAACGGTGCAATTTTTGCCAATTGACCTCTGAGAATGTACCTTGTCTTCACACATGACTCAAGATACTTCATCTTCTCATCTGTAACAAGACCAGAGTTCCTGAGACATGTAAGAATGCAAGGTTCATTGACAATTGTTTCAATTGAATTGTAAATTCCATACCTTGTCAAGTCAATGTCAGACTTATTTATGAAGGGGAAGTATCCAGCATGTTGTCTGACTGCTTGAGGGTTAGGTTGGTACCATTCGAACTTGACACTTGCAATTCCTTCAATTGCATTCAAAATGTCTGAGTCGGAGTCAACCATTTGTTCTCTCTTTGTAGTCTTGAAAGCGTCAAGAAGCATTGCAGCTGTGACATTGCCATGTGCATAGTAAATGTGACCATCCAAATCTGTTATGGTCAATCTGAGATTGTATCCTTTTCTTATTTCCATCTTGAATTGCAGCAAGTACACCCATGAAGCCTTCTTTGTTCTTTCCTTCGTCAAAGTTTACTGTAAAGGTTCGACCAGATGTAATTTGACTTCTAACTTCACGATACTTCTCATATGCATATCTTGTTCTTTCCATGGGAGCATGACCATCCTCTGCACTACCTTTTTTCCTTCTCAAAGGATGCAATTGTTCGTCATGTTTCCAGTAGAATCTGGCAAAGCCGTCGTGTCTTCAACTTGAGGTTCACTAACATCGAAAGGCATTGTCCATAAAGACGTTCTTCTTCTAACCTCTCTAGTCTGTTTGGATAATTTGCACGTGCTGTTTCCAAATCCATTTCGTAGCGAAGACCAGCCAGTTTGTCATAGACTTTTATGGGTCTTCCCTTCCTATATTTAAATTCTTCGAAACTCTCCAACCATATCTTTGTAACTCTGCTTTTATTCTAGCAGATTTTCTATCCATTCTATATGGGGCATTTTTATAAAAATAAAAAAATTTTTTTTCTTTACTTAACATAACCGCCTGCTGCCATAAGTCTTTGACGCCAACCCATACCAGCTAATGAAGGTTGACTTGGTTTAGTTTCCAAACTAAACTTTTGGTTTTGGTTTATCTTCAGTTTTTGGTTTTTCTTCTTCTATCGGTTTTTCGTCACTTTTTGGTTCCTCTGACTTTACTTCACTTGCAGGACAGTTGTGTGTCAACATCTTCATAAATATCATTGCCATTTGTTTTTGTTTTCCTTTCAACTTTTTGTGTTTGTTGTAAAGTTTAGAATATTTCGACTCTAAGTCAATGAGATGTTCTATAATGAACTGTTGTCAGTGAAGTAAACTTTTCCATCTGTTGTCTCGAAAGCTCCTTCAGACTTAATATTTTATTTGTGAGAGTCTGTTTCTTTTTTGAGATAACTTGCCGTTCCATTTCTATGAAAAGTGACTTTATAGTTAGGGTTTGTATTTCCAGACCTGGCACTTTCTATTATTGAATTTTTCTCTTCATCTGTAAGTTCTTGACAGGTTTGACAATGGTTCTGAACTTTTGTTTGTGGTGTCAAATCTACCGTTTCAACTTCTTCGGTCATTTCATCTCAGTAAAAAATTTTAGTTTGGTTTGTTTTTCAACTGGTTGTTTAGGTTTTTAAGTCGGTTAAAACTTCCTGAGGTATAGGAAGAACTTGACAAACACGTTGTGTAACTGCTGGAAGCCGACAAATCCATCTTGAACCCATTTGTCTCAATGCTGTATTGTTCATTTCATCTCAGTAAAAAACTTTACATCCCCACGTTTGAGGCGGTTGAGGTTGGTTATTGTTTACCCATTGTTGTGCATGTTATATCCTCTGTTAAAGAATCTTTCACCTTGGTCCATATAGTGTCCTGCTTGGTTATAGTAGTCATTTGCTTTGTTATAAATAGTTTCCTGCTTGTCTTCCTACATTGTCCATCCATCCTTGAACTTTTCCTCTGTTTCAGGATTTGGAATAAGATTTGCTGCATCTCGTGCTACATCCCAACCTTTCTGTACAGTTTGTATAATAGGTTGTGCTTTCTCTTTAAGTATACCTAATGTACTCAAAATCTTCCTTCCAACTCCAAATACACCTCTGGCTATTGTTCCCACTGCGGGCAAAAATCTGGATGCAACTCCTGCTAATGCGCCAAATAACCCATTTCTTATAGGATAAAAATGACGAATCCAAACAAGGACCCCCATGTTTCTAAAGCGACAAAGAAAGCACTCATGATAAAAATCTTTAGTTCAACACCAAATGCTTGGTTTATGGATATCTTGGAAAACATTCCGAGGTATAGAGAAGATGGACCACCATACTAAATATTTGTCGGTCAAAACACAAGATACTGTGAAGCCATACCATTACAGTCCAAAGCTATTTTAGATATCTTAGCAGCTTTGACAATATTCGTTGACAAATACCATCCAACAAAAACTGACATCTGACTGTGAAAGTTCTTTCAAATCAGATGATGTAAAAAACTATCTGCGTTCAAAAAATGTAAACCAATATTTCATTGTCGACCAAACACCATTCTGCTCTTGGTGTCATTGACGGTTGTATAAAATGTTAAGAGACTTAAACCAACCACAAGGTGGTGAAGCAAATGAAATGTCATATGAACAGAAATATAGACACTTCTCCATGGCAAAGATGAGACAAGTTTTAAATATTTACAATAACCGTAAACAAAAAGGTTTGGGAAACCACTCCCCCGAAGAAATGAAAAACAACCCTGACTTAGAGAAAGACTATATATTTAATAATTTAGTCAAAAGAGACAAACAAGAAAGAATGCCGGGCTTCAAACTTCAGAAAGGTGACAAAGTAAAAATAGAAATACCTAACGCGACCCATATGAAAATACTATTGACTATGACAACAATGGGAACCCGAAGGTACTCACATTCGTGTTCGTAAAAATAGAAGAAAGTATACAAGAGAATATTATGAAGTTTTAGGCAAAACATGGCAAAAATGTACAGACTGCAAGCAGAAGATAAAACTACTATTGTCAGACCTCGTTTCAAACTTGTCAAAAGTTAAGGTGGTATACTTTCAAAAGACAGTTCCCTAACAAATATAAGACAACTCCTGACGAATATGCTAAAGAAGTTGAAAATGACGACTAAGCAATTCTATACCATGCGTAAACTGTCATGTAAGGTGGCATGTAGTCTTTACTTTGTCCCGTTGTTTGCGTATATCCCGAAACGCGATGTGTATGGTTTCCATCTCCCTGAGTGTCACCCCAGAAACAATTTATAGCAAACTGAACGTCGTCTTTAACATCATATCCTTTACCTTTTTCATTGCTGACCAATCCCAAAATTTATGCTTATGCCAACCTGCTTGAGATGTACTTAAATCTATGTAGTGACTGTGCGCAGGTAAATTTTCAACCTGAAATCGTTTTACTTCCTCCTGTTTCCTTTGAAGAGTTTGCACAATACAAAAACCTGTCAACTATTTGTTCCCATGCACCAACACCAAACATTACTTGAGGACCTCTTGCTTCCATAGATGTATAAATAGAACCTACTGGGTTCATTAAATCAAACATATGAGATAATATAGGATTGTCTCTTTTGAACTTAAAATATAGTGTAACTATTTCAGGTTTCTTCTGGTTTGTGTCAGAATATTTTTTATAATATAATCTTATGTTTTCAGGGTAGGTAAAGTCTTGACTATAATATTTATTTCTGTCATCTTCATAATAGTATACTATTCTCGTTTTTTTAATTGCATTATATCTTTATATCTATAATATTCTAAATATAATGTTTGCTTTTTTGGGGTCTACACGTGCGTCAACACCATAGTCATAATAATATGGTGCTGGAAGCTGGGTCAGGCAATGTCATATCTGCCATTCATAAACTCTTAAATATTTCTTTGTTCGTCTCCATATAAGTTTTAAGTAAGCAGTTGTTTCTAATGGAACTTTAACTTGTGTACCATCATTCTTTATATAGCCTACATACATTTCATTGTTATTTTTCGGAATGAGTTTATACCGTATACATTTTTAAGGAGTGTACAAACTCCCATCTAAAATATTTGTTTTCTTCATTGACAGAAAAGTCACCAACAATAGTTTCAATATTTTTCGTTGTTCCTATCAAACTTTGGTATATTTCATTGACATATGTTTTATCTGCTTTCTTTTCAAAGGCTAACGTTTAAGTCTGTTATTTCAGAAGATGTATGTGTATGTCCAACGTCACTTTTCCTGTTTAAGGTTTCTTGTAAGTTTGTAATATTTGCAATGGTATGTGTATGTCCAACGGCACTTTTACTGTTTAAGGTTTCTTGTAAGTTTGTAATATTTGCAATGGTATGTGTATGTCCAACGGCACTTTTACTGTTTAAGGTTTCTTGTAAGTCTGTTATTTCAGATATAGAATGTGTATGAGTCTTTTTAGAATATTCGTTTCAGCTCTTGTCACTTCACTTGACATTTTATTGTCAACATAATGTTTTGTCTGCTAGTTCAGGATGAGTATGTCTTTTGTTGCATAAGCATTGTTAGCTCTTTCTTCTTCTTTTGCTATTGCATCGTCTACATATTCTTTGTCAGCTTTGTTGTCAACATCCGTTTTCAAAAGAAGTTCATTTATAGGTTTCTCGTTTAAAGTTCCTTTTGTTGGATTTATATAGACAGTATGGTTCTTATTGTCTTGAAACAGAAACTCATCTGTCATTGGGTTTAATGTCAGTTTTAAGTTTCCTTCTTTCAATGACTCAGATATCTTAGAATAGTTTGAAAAGTTTGTTGTGTTCTTATTTAGAGCTTGTATAATGAGTTGTCGGTTGTGTTGTATTTCTCTCATAGACGGGGTTTCATTTGACATTTTTATTCTAGATAAAAATATGCTTCCAATAGAAAAAGAAAATTCTAGAGTTGCTACAACTAAACCATTAGATGAACTTTTTACTAATGTCGGTCAAAAGTTTGAGACAGAGACCGTAAAGCATGAAGCTATCGTTTTGACTACCCATTAAGATGGCTAAGAGACCCATCTGTCACAAAGCTATTGGCTTTCGGTAGAATGAAGTTTGTGTCTGTAGAAGATAAAAGTTTTCCATTTATTGTAAGGTTTCATATAGATTATATATCTGAAGGGAAACGAAAAATGTGGGAAGAAATTGAGCTAATACAAGTTGACCTTTCATCTTCTCTACAGACTGCGTTAAAAAATATAGAAGATAAAATAAATTCATGTTAATGCAAAATATGCTGATGAATATGCAAATACCGAGAGCACACTTTATGTGAGAATTGTATATGACAAACAAAATTCACAAGTGTCATTTCAAATCTACGAAGACAATCCAAAGAAAGACGAACAAATATATACAGAATTCACTGCAATGTCATGGTATTATTTTGCAAAGAATGTTAAATCAGAAAGTCGAACTTCCTTTAGCAAATATTTACAGTCGATATGCAAGAGATGAACCATATTATTTAAAGATGTTTTCGACCCAGCTGCTATTATTGTTCATGCTTCATTTTCTGGCGCCCAAAACTCTTTCTTATGCTTGGCAAATGACTTTTACGAAAAACCTACAAAGTTATACGAACCACCAAGTGGAAGTATTTCAGACTTTCAAGTATGGTTTACTACAGATGAAAGAAAGAATAATTCCATTATACCATGCGTTTTACTTAGAACTTAGTTTCATATACAACTACTATCGAACGGTAAAAATATAATTTTTTAATACGGTTGAGGTGTTGGATTTGGTTGCCAACTAGACTGTGGTGCAGGTTCAGGCTGTTGTATAACAGGAGCTTGTTCTTCTGGTTCAGGGTCTTTAGGTATAATACCAACGAACTGACCTACTCTTTTACAATATTTTTGACTCCGTTCCAAATTCCTTTTCCGACAGATTTTATTCCATTCCATATACCTCTTCCAACTCTTCTGAAGAAGTTTCCAATACTACTGAAGAAACCCATTTACTATATGTAAAAATCTAATGTCCGCCTAGTCTCTTACGTTCCTGTTGAGTTCCATAGCATTCTTTAACTGGAGCTCATACATTCTGTTTCTCCTCTGGTAGAAAACATATTCTGGGTCAACTCTGTTCGCGTCATCTGCATAAAGTTGTTTATATCCCACTTCAGGGTTTGTATAAAACTCTTTCCATCTCATATTTGCATACCATGGTGGCAAACCTAACGCAGCGTCATTTGACATGGCAGTTTGCATTTGTACATCTGTTGGCACTTGACCATAGTTTGCCATTGCAGTTTGTATTCTAACTTCATTTGGAATATTCTCTGGGTTTGGTTGTCCAGGTTGCTGTGCATTCGCTAAGTTCTGTGCGTCCATTTAATATTAGATAAAAATATCTCTTACGAGTACATACTGAACATTTGCAGGCATTGGTTCATCTTCATATTCTCTGTACTTTTTGCCACGTCAAATAAATAAATGACACAATGGAAAAAACCTAAAACAAGTAGTCCTATTTCAAACCACATTTACTTACTAATAAAATTTCTTTGTTATGACACTTTCTCCAGTTTATAGGACCTCTCTCATATTCTATCTTGTCATATATAAACTCATAGTCATGTATGTCCTCTAACCATCTCATAACGGTTTCCAAACCACTTTTATCGGATGTAAAGTAAAAGCATGGATGGTTATGTAAAACGTCTAAAGTTTCTAAAGAGTCTCTCAAAGTCCAGTCTACTTGGTATTGAAAATCCCATGTGTTATAGAACGGTGGGTCCACTATAAAGAAAACATTTCCTTGTCTTTATATTTTTCATACAACTCTGTCCAATGACATCTCACAAACTCTATACCTCAATATATTTTTCTATGTCCTCTTTGAAAACATTTGTATAGTTAAGATATAAAACTTTTGACATAAGTGTTTCAATGTCATGAACTCTTATAGCACCACTATATAATAGTCTAGCAGATATACTATCCCAGTCTATATATTCTGCTTTTTTCAAAACCTCTCCACAATATTTTTGTTATCTAATGGTATACGTTCCATCTTACCTATAGGTATCTTTTCTTTTAACTCACTCAATATTTTGTTTGTGTCTGGAATATGTTTGAGACGGTCCATATAGTTGTCAAGTCATTGCATATAATCTTTGAGTCTGGGAATATTGTATGGCACAAATGGGATATATAGAAACTTCCACCGAACAAATCTACAAATGTTAGACCATTCGGTAGTTTCTTAAGTTCTCTCAATATAATATCTTTACATTTACTCTTATTTCCAAAGAACGGTAACGGTGGTTTTGTAAAATTCATTTATATATAATAATAAAAATGTTTTTACCCGAAAAGTGACAGAAAAGTGACAAAACATGAAAACATATATAATTTGTGAAAAGCGACACATTATATAATGTTTTTCGACCCAGAAGAAGGCTTCTTCCCAGAAGCAATGGAGGAAGAAGAAGAGTCCTCCGAATAAAAACTTCATTTATACTAAACATCAACATCAGGGCTAGAAGGCACGAAGTGCCTGGAAGCCCCACTACCTTTTTTTTTTTTTTTTTTTATTTAGTCATATTTTGCATAATTCTAAGTAGATTTTGTAAAAAATCAAGAAAGAAAAAATTTAACGTTCTTTATTTTTTCTTTTTTATAATAATACATATTATTATATAATTAACATATTCATAATGTTTCACCCTTTCAAAAATATAATCCTCCTCCTCTCAAATAAACGTACATACGGGTGGCCTCTTTTTTCAAAAAATTAAAATTTGAAATTTTGGGCTCAAATATTATAGATTTTTTCAACCTTCAACGATATATGTTGTCTATATCAGACCTCCTTTCTTTTTGATACTTAACATTGTTCCTAAATCTTAGCCGTTAAGGCTGTTCTGAAAATATTTTTTTTTTCGAAAAAATTCGAAAAAAATTTTAAAATTCAAAAATCCCTTAATTCCTGAGGATTTTGGAAAAAAGTTTTTACATGAACATGTGTATATTATATGAAGTATATTGATAAGGTAAAAATCAATTTTATTGCATATTCATCGAGAAAATAAACTAACGAATCCCTCAAAATTGAGAGGGTAATCCTCCTCCTCTCAAATAAACGTACATATGGGTGCACCCTTAAGAAGCTAAATTCTGAAGTTTACATGATCCTCTCGTGTGCACCCTTAAAAAAATGCAAAAAAAATTGAATACTTTACTGGCTGGGCAAATTTGTCGCCGCCCCTTATCATTTGTGATACAGCAACAAAGAAAGCAAAAGCACTGGGAATTATTAAGAAGAAAAATACTTTATTCGTGGCTGAAGTAAAGGGTCACATTGATGAAAAATACATTAATGATTACATAAACTTTTTACCGATAATAAGAAACTTAGATATTATCACAGATGAAAAAACAATTGGCAGTTTTATGTATAATTACATGAAATCAAACAATCTACCAGTTGACCAGAAACAGAGAAAATTAACTCAGTTAGCATCAACACACAACCAATATCAACCATTTTCTTCTTATTATCTTTGGTATCTAATCGACAGATTTCATTTATCATTGATGACATTCAATCAATTTTAACATTTACTAAAAACACTTGTTTTAATGAATTTGCGAACAAATTTATGAACGAAAGACAAAAGGCTGAATTAGAAGGAAATAAAGGAAAAAGTTTATTTTGCAAGATTTCACTTAATGGATCATATGGTTACGATGCAATGAATACACAAAATTACGCAAAGACTAAAATAATGAATGCACAGAAGGCACGCGTTGCATGTATGTCAAATAAGTTTAAAAACATAAGAGAAATAGGAGAGGATACATATCAAGTGATGCTTAAAGATAGATTTTATAGATGTGATACATGTTTACAAGAGGCATTCTTCACTTTAGATAATGCTAAATACTGGTATTTGGTTTAACAACGTTTATTTTTTGTTGAACATTTCCACTTTCATTTATTTCATCCTCCTTTGTTTCATTTATTTTTAAAATCGGTTTCATCGAAACTAAACGTACATGTTTTGTCATGATTTCTTCATCGTACATGTTTTGTCATGATTTCTTCATCGTAATGAACGTGAATGAATTTGTCATGATTTCATCGTCAATGAATTTGTCAAACATGAACGTGAATGGTTTGTCATGATTTCATCGTCAATGAATTTGTCATGATTTCATCGTCAATGAATTTGTCAAACATGAACGTGAATGGTTTCGTCATGATTTCATCGTCAATGAATTTGTCATGATTTCATCGTCAATGAATTTGTCAAACATGAACGTGAATGGTTTCGTCATGATTTCATCGTCAATGAATTTGTCATGATTTCATCGTCAATGAATTTGTCATGATTTCATCGTCAATGAATTTGTCATGATTTCATCGTCAATGGTTTCGTCATGGTTTCATCGTCAATGAATTTGTCAAACATGAACGTATATGGTTTCGTCATGATTTCATCGTACATGTTTTTGTCATGATTTCTTCATCGTACATGTTTTGTCGAAACTTCATCGTATATGTTTTGTCGAAACTTCTTCATCGTAAATGGTTTCGTCATGGTTTCATCGTCAATGAATTTGTCAAAACTTCATCGTAATGAGCGTAAATGATCCAAAAATAATGTTTATGTTAGAATGTTAGATCTCACCTCTTTTCTCACCTCATTTCTACCCTCATGAATTTTCGTACGGAATCTCTTCTCTCGGTTTTCCGAGGGAAGCAATCATATGAGGAAATTCTTCTAAAAGTTCTTTTGTCTGTTGGTTTTCAAACCAATGATATGCTTGCTTTGTAGAACGAAGAGTATTATAAGGCGTTTTGTGAAGAATATAGCAACCGTCGGAATTCAGACGGTTGGTTTTTATACAAAATTCACACAGGAAATTCTTGAGTTTTGGTTGAAAGAATACGGTCAAGCCAAAAGTGGCTCGACCTCAAAACAAACATTTTATGAGCTTAATAAGGCATTTATGAATGAATTCAAAGGTATTTGCATACATCCTGACCTCGTTCATTTTGTTGCTGAATTCAGCAAAAATAAAGTTTAGGGTAGAGGGTTTTTAGGTGTCACTACGTCACCAGGTCACCAGGTTAATTAACTTCTCTTAAAATTACTGACAACATGACATTTAGACAACAACATCATGGGTTATTCAATAATTAATTATTTTTGAAGAACTGAAGGTGTCACCAGGTCACCATGTGTCACCAGGTCATTTCACTTCTCTGAAAAAATGAGACAACATGACATTTTGACAACATCATGGGAAATAAATGTTTACGTACATGTTTTGTCGAAACTTCTTCGTAATGAGTGTAAATGAACCAAAAATAATGTTTACGTTCATGTTTGACAACATCATGGGTTATTCAATAATTAATTATTTTTGAAGAACTGAAGGTGTCACCAGGTCACCATGTGTCACCAGGTAATTTAACTTCTCTGAAAAAATGAGACAACATGACATTTTGACAACATAGTGGGAAATATGATGTTATTGTTAATGTTATCATTAATGCTTCGGGTTATTCAATAATACTTTATTTTTGAAGAACTGAAGGTGTCACCAGGTCACCATGTGTCACCAGGTCATTTAACTTCTCTGAAAAAATGTGACAACATGACATTTTGACAACATAGTGGGAAATATGATGTTATTGTTAATGTTATCATTAATGCTTCGGGTTATTCAATAATACTTTATTTTTGAAGAACTGAAGGTGTCACCAGGTCACCATGTGTCACCAGGTAATTTAACTTCTCTGAAAAAATGTGACAACATGACATTTTGACAACATAGTGGGAAATATGATGTTATTGTTAATGTTATCATTAATGCTTCGGGTTATTCAATAATACTTTATTTTTGAAGAACTGAAGGTGTCACCAGGTCACCATGTGTCACCAGGTCATTTAACTTCTCTGAAAAAATGTGACAACATGACATTTTGACAACATAGTGGGAAATATGATGTTATTGTTAATGTTATCATTAATGCTTCGGGTTATTCAATAATACTTTATTTTTGAAGAACTGAAGGTGTCACCAGGTCACCATGTGTCACCAGGTAATTTAACTTCTCTGAAAAAATGAGACAACATGACATTTTGACAACATAGTGGGAAATATGATGTTATTGTTAATGTTATCATTAATGCTTCGGGTTATTCAATAATACTTTATTTTTGAAGAACTGAAGGTGTCACCAGGTCACCATGTGTCACCAGGTCATTTAACTTCTCTGAAAAAATGTGACAACATGACATTTTGACAACATAGTGGGAAATATGATGTTATTGTTAATGTTATCATTAATGCTTCGGGTTATTCAATAATACTTTATTTTTGAAGAACTGAAGGTGTCACCAGGTCACCATGTGTCACCAGGTCATTTCACTTCTCTGAAAAAATGAGACAACATGACATTTTGACAACATCATGGGAAATAAATGTTTACGTACATGTTTTGTCGAAACTTCTTCGTATATGTTTTGTCAAACATGAACGTAAATGTTTTGTCATGATTTCTTCATCGTAATGAGTGTAAATGTTTTGTCAAACATGAGCGTAAATGTTTTGTCAAGACTTCTTCGTATATGTTTTGTCATGATTTAATCGTATATGTTTTGTCAAGACTTCTTCGTACATGTTTTGTCATGACTTCTTCATCGTACATGTTTTGTCAAACATGAGCGTAAATGATCCAAAAATAATGTTTATGTTAGAATGTTAGATCTAACACCTTTTCTAACATGTTTTCTAACATGGAGGATTTCATTAGATATACACATTCTTCCCTAAACATTGTTTTAGTTAAAGTCCATCAAATATTTTTTGGATACTTTCAACAAATAATGTTTATATCAGATGAAACAGTAAAGTATTATATCTATTAAATCGTCTATGATGTAAATTGTGTATAGAATGAAATGGAGGAAGAATGTGTATATCTAATGAAATCCTCCATGTTAGAAAACATGTTAGAAAAGGTGTTAGATCTAACATTCTAACATAAACATTATTTTTGGATCATTTACGCTCATGTTTGACAAAACATGTACGATGAAGAAGTCATGACAAAACATGTACGAAGAAGTCTTGACAAAACATATACGATTAAATCATGACAAAACATATACGAAGAAGTCTTGACAAAACATTTACGCTCATGTTTGACAAAACATTTACACTCATTACGATGAAGAAATCATGACAAAACATTTACGTTCATGTTTGACAAAACATATACGAAGAAGTTTCGACAAAACATGTACGTAAACATTTATTTCCCATGATGTTGTCAAAATGTCATGTTGTCTCATCAGAGAAGTGAAATGACCTGGTGACACATGGTGACCTGGTGACACCTTCAGTTCTTCAAAAATAAAGTATTATTGAATAACCCATGATGTTGTCAAACATGAACGTAAACATTATTTTTGGTTCATTTACACTCATTACGAAGAAGTTTCGACAAAACATGTACGTAAACATTTATTTCCCATGATGTTGTCAAAATGTCATGTTGTCTCATTTTTTCAGAGAAGTGAAATGACCTGGTGACACCTTCAGTTCTTCAAAAATAATTAATTATTGAATAACCCATGATGTTGTCAAACATGAACGTAAACATTATTTTTGGTTCATTTACACTCATTACGAAGAAGTTTCGACAAAACATGTACGTAAACATTTATTTCCCATGATGTTGTCAAAATGTCATGTTGTCTCATTTTTTCAGAGAAGTGAAATGACCTGGTGACACATGGTGACCTGGTGACACCTTCAGTTCTTCAAAATAATTAATTATTGAATAACCCATGATGTTGTCAAACATGAACGTAAACATTATTTTTGGTTCATTTACACTCATTACGAAGAAGTTTCGACAAAACATGTACGTAAACATTTATTTCCCATGATGTTGTCAAAATGTCATGTTGTCTCATTTTTTCAGAGAAGTGAAATGACCTGGTGACACATGGTGACCTGGTGACACCTTCAGTTCTTCAAAAATAATTAATTATTGAATAACCCATGATGTTGTCAAACATGAACGTAAACATTATTTTTGGTTCATTTACACTCATTACGAAGAAGTTTCGACAAAACATGTACGTAAACATTTATTTCCATGATGTTGTCAAAATGTCATGTTGTCTCATTTTTTCAGAGAAGTGAAATGACCTGGTGACACATGGTGACCTGGTGACACCTTCAGTTCTTCAAAAATAATTAATTATTGAATAACCCATGATGTTGTCAAACATGAACGTAAACATTATTTTTGGTTCATTTACACTCATTACGAAGAAGTTTCGACAAAACATGTACGTAAACATTTATTTCCCATGATGTTGTCAAAATGTCATGTTGTCTCATTTTTTCAGAGAAGTGAAATGACCTGGTGACACATGGTGACCTGGTGACACCTTCAGTTCTTCAAAAATAATTAATTATTGAATAACCCATGATGTTGTCAAACATGAACGTAAACATTATTTTTGGTTCATTTACACTCATTACGAAGAAGTTTCGACAAAACATGTACGTAAACATTTATTTCCCATGATGTTGTCAAAATGTCATGTTGTCTCATTTTTTCAGAGAAGTGAAATGACCTGGTGACACATGGTGACCTGGTGACACCTTCAGTTCTTCAAAAATAATTAATTATTGAATAACCCATGATGTTGTCAAACATGAACGTAAACATTATTTTTGGTTCATTTACACTCATTACGAAGAAGTTTCGACAAAACATGTACGTAAACATTTATTTCCCATGATGTTGTCAAAATGTCATGTTGTCTCATTTTTTCAGAGAAGTGAAATGACCTGGTGACACATGGTGACCTGGTGACACCTTCAGTTCTTCAAAAATAATTAATTATTGAATAACCCATGATGTTGTCAAACATGAACGTAAACATTATTTTTGGTTCATTTACACTCATTACGAAGAAGTTTCGACAAAACATGTACGTAAACATTTATTTCCCATGATGTTGTCAAAATGTCATGTTGTCTCATTTTTTCAGAGAAGTGAAATGACCTGGTGACACATGGTGACCTGGTGACACCTTCAGTTCTTCAAAAATAATTAATTATTGAATAACCCATGATGTTGTCAAACATGAACGTAAACATTATTTTTGGTTCATTTACACTCATTACGAAGAAGTTTCGACAAAACATGTACGTAAACATTTATTTCCCATGATGTTGTCAAAATGTCATGTTGTCTCATTTTTTCAGAGAAGTGAAATGACCTGGTGACACATGGTGACCTGTGACACCTTCAGTTCTTCAAAAATAATTAATTATTGAATAACCCATGATGTTGTCAAACATGAACGTAAACATTATTTTTGGTTCATTTACACTCATTACGAAGAAGTTTCGACAAAACATGTACGTAAACATTTATTTCCCATGATGTTGTCAAAATGTCATGTTGTCTCATTTTTTCAGAGAAGTGAAATGACCTGGTGACACATGGTGACCTGGTGACACCTTCAGTTCTTCAAAAATAATTAATTATTGAATAACCCATGATGTTGTCAAACATGAACGTAAACATTATTTTTGGTTCATTTACACTCATTACGAAGAAGTTTCGACAAAACATGTACGTAAACATTTATTTCCCATGATGTTGTCAAAAATGTCATGTTGTCTCATTTTTTCAGAGAAGTGAAATGACCTGGTGACACATGGTGACCTGGTGACACTTCAGTTCTTCAAAAATAATTAATTATTGAATAACCCATGATGTTGTCAAACATGAACGTAAACATTATTTTTGGTTCATTTACACTCATTACGAAGAAGTTTCGAACAAAAACATGTACGTAAACATTTATTTCCCATGATGTTGTCAAAATGTCATGTTGTCTCATTTTTTCAGAGAAGTGAAATGACCGGTGACACATGGTGACCTGGTGACACCTTCAGTTCTTCAAAAATAATTAATTATTGAATAACCATGATGTTGTCAAACATGAACGTAAACATTATTTTTGGTTCATTTACACTCATTACGAAGAAGTTTCGACAAAACATGTACGTAAACATTTATTTCCCATGATGTTGTCAAAATTCATGTTGTCTCATTTTTTCAGAGAAGTGAAATGACCTGGTGACACATGGTGACCTGGTGACACCTTCAGTTCTTCAAAAATAATTAATTATTGAATAACCCATGATGTTGTCAAACATGAACGTAAACATTATTTTGGTTCATTTACACTCATTACGAAGAAGTTTCGACAAACATGTACGTAAACATTTATTTCCCATGATGTTGTCAAAATGTCATGTTGTCTCATTTTTTCAGAGAAGTGAAATGACCTGGTGACACATGGTGACCTGGTGACACCTTCAGTTCTTCAAAATAATTAATTATTGAATAACCCATGATGTTGTCAAACATGAACGTAAACATTATTTTTGGTTCATTTACACTCATTACGAAGAAGTTTCGACAAAACATGTACGTAAACATTTATTTCCCATGATGTTGTCAAAATGTCATGTTGTCTCATTTTTTCAGAGAAGTTAAATTACCTGTTGACACATGGTGACCTGGTGACACCTTCAGTTCTTCAAAAATAATTAATTATTGAATAACCCATGATGTTGTTGTCTAAATGTCATGTTGTCAGTAATTTTAAGAGAAGTTAATTAACCTGGTGACCTGGTGACGTAGTGATACCTAAAAACCCTCTACCCTAAACTTTATTTTTGCTGAATTCAGCAACAAAATGAACGAGGTCAGGATGTATGCAAATACCTTTGAATTCATTCATAAATGCCTTATTAAGCTCATAAAATGTTTGTTTTGAGGTCGAGCCACTTTTGGCTTGACCGTATTCTTTCAACCAAAACTCAAGAATTTCCTGTGTGAATTTTGTATAAAAACCAACCGTCTGAATTCCGACGGTTGCTATATTCTTCACAAAACGCCTTATAATACTCTTCGTTCTACAAAGCAAGCATATCATTGGTTTGAAAACCAACAGACAAAAGAACTTTTAGAAGAATTTCCTCATATGATTGCTTCCCTCGGAAAACCGAGAGAAGAGATTCCGTACGAAAATTCATGAGGGTAGAAATGAGGTGAGAAAAGAGGTGAGATCTAACATTCTAACATAAACATTATTTTTGGATCATTTACGCTCATTACGATGAAGTTTTGACAAATTCATTGACGATGAAACCATGACGAAACCATTTACGATGAAGAAGTTTCGACAAAACATATACGATGAAGTTTCGACAAAACATGTACGATGAAGAAATCATGACAAAACATGTACGATGAAATCATGACGAAACCATATACGTTCATGTTTGACAAATTCATTGACGATGAAATCATGACGAAACCATATACGTTCATGTTTGACAAATTCATTGACGATGAAACCATGACGAAACCATTGACGATGAAATCATGACAAATTCATTGACGATGAAATCATGACAAATTCATTGACGATGAAATCATGACAAATTCATTGACGATGAAATCATGACAAATTCATTGACGATGAAATCATGACGAAACCATTCACGTTCATGTTTGACAAATTCATTGACGATGAAATCATGACAAATTCATTGACGATGAAATCATGACAAACCATTCACGTTCATGTTTGACAAATTCATTGACGATGAAATCATGACAAATTCATTCACGTTCATTACGATGAAGAAATCATGACAAAACATGTACGATGAAGAAATCATGACAAAACATGTACGTTTAGTTTCGATGAAACCGATTTTAAAAATAAATGAAACAAAGGAGGATGAAATAAATGAAAGTGGAAATGTTCAACAAAAAATAAACGTTGTTAAACCAAATACCAGTATTTAGCATTATCTAAAGTGAAGAATGCCTCTTGTAAACATGTATCACATCTATAAAATCTATCTTTAAGCATCACTTGATATGTATCCTCTCCTATTTCTCTTATGTTTTTAAACTTATTTGACATACATGCAACGCGTGCCTTCTGTGCATTCATTATTTTAGTCTTTGCGTAATTTTGTGTATTCATTGCATCGTAACCATATGATCCATTAAGTGAAATCTTGCAAAATAAACTTTTTCCTTTATTTCCTTCTAATTCAGCCTTTTGTCTTTCGTTCATAAATTTGTTCGCAAATTCATTAAAACAAGTGTTTTTAGTAAATGTTAAAATTGATTGAATGTCATCAATGATAAAATGAAATCTGTCGATTAGATACCAAAGATAATAAGAAGAAAATGGTTGATATTGGTTGTGTGTTGATGCTAACTGAGTTAATTTTCTCTGTTTCTGGTCAACTGGTAGATTGTTTGATTTCATGTAATTATACATAAAACTGCCAATTGTTTTTTCATCTGTGATAATATCTAAGTTTCTTATTATCGGTAAAAAGTTTATGTAATCATTAATGTATTTTTCATCAATGTGACCCTTTACTTCAGCCACGAATAAAGTATTTTTCTTCTTAATAATTCCCAATGCTTTTGCTTTCTTTGTTGCTGTATCACAAATGATAACACCATCCTCTAAAATTCGATAATCTATTTTATCTGGTTTTACTTGTTGGGTCATTTATGTAAGAATAAAAAATAAATTATGTTTAAAATTAATGTTAAAAATAATGATACAAAATCGTTCAATATTGTATGAATTCTTACGTTTACAAAAAATGTCACAAAACCCACCCTACCCTACTACTATAAGTTTTTTAAAATAGATATCAAAAATTAAATATAAAAAAGAAAATAATTAAGAATATTAAAGTAAATTCTTTATTAAGAAACAATAAAATGAAAATATAAAACTTTGTATGATTTGAGTGGATATTGAGAGTAATTTGTGAGTGTGCTTCAGCTGCATATGTAAGATTGTTCGGATTTAATTAAAAATTGTAAATTTTTTGTCTTTATATCAAACTATTCGACAAAACTTTGTATGATTTGAGTGGATATTGAGAGTAATTTGTGAGTGTGCTTCAGCTGCATATGTAAGATTGTTCGGATTTAATTAAAAATTGTAAATTTTTTGTCTTTATATCAAACTATTCGACAAAACTTTGTATGATTTGAGTGGATATTGAGAGTAATTTGTGAGTGTGCTTCAGCTGCATATGTAAGATTGTTCGGATTTAATTAAAAATTTTTCTTTGGTCTTCCTCTTTCTTTTATTGGATAGCCGAGTAGTACGAAAATTTTTTTCAAACGTTCTTTTCCTATTGAAAGTGTTTTTGCCGTATCTTCGAGAGTTACATTTGGATTATTAATGTATTCTTGATATTTTTCTTCAATTACGTTGAGAACCTGATCGGCGGGAACAGTTGGGAGTTGAAAAGTTTTAAGATCTTCTGGGTTTTCGAGACGAACCAAGATGTCTTCCATTTTTTAATTTGTAAATTTTTCAATTTTTCAAAAGATAATTTAAAAATACTAGTTATTTGATAAAATTTGTTTATTTTAAATAAAACAATTTTTTTGAAAAAAATTATATTAATGATTTGAAGGCAAAAGCCAAAAACTTAATAGATAAAACGCTCTTTCGATATAGATCAACTTCTATTATTAAATTTATAAAAATGGAGAGATTTTAAAAAAGGCAGTGGGGCTTCCAGGCACTTCGTGCCCTCTAGCCCCGAAGATGTTTAGTATAAATGAAGTTTTTATTCGGAAAATTGTTAGTCTTCTGGTGTGAATTCGGAGGACTCTTCTTCTTCCTCCATTGCTTCTGGGAAGAAGCCTTCTTCTGGGTCGAAAACATTATATAATGTGTCGCTTTTCACAAATTATATATGTTTTCATGTTTTGTCACTTTTCTGTCACTTTTCGGGTAAAAACATTTTTATTATTATATATAAATGAATTTTACAAAACCACCGTTACCGTTCTTTGGAAATAAGAGTAGATGTAAAGATATTATATTGAGAGAACTTAAGAAACTACCGAATGGTCTAACATTTGTAGATTTGTTCGGTGGAAGTTTCTATATATCCCATTTGTGCCATACAATATTCCCAGACTCAAAGATTATATGCAATGACTTCGACAACTATATGGACCGTCTCAAACATATACCAGACACAAACAATATATTGAAAGAGTTAAAAGAAAAGATACCTATAGGTAAGATGGAACGTATACCATTAGATAAGAAAAATATTGTGAGAGAGGTTTTGAAAAAAGCAGAATATATAGACTGGGATAGTATATCTGCTAGACTATTATATAGTGGTGCTATAAGAGTTCATGACATTGAAACACTTATGTCAAAAGTTTTATATCTTAACTATACAAATGTTTTCAAAGAGGACATAGAAAAATATATTGAGGGTATAGAGTTTGTGAGATGTTATTGGACAGAGTTGTATGAAAAATATAAAGACAAGGAAAATGTTTTCTTTATAGTGGACCCACCGTTCTATAACACATGGGATTTTCAATACCAAGTAGACTGGACTTTGAGAGACTCTTTAGAAACTTTAGACGTTATACATAACCATCCATGCTTTTACTTTACATCCGATAAAAGTGGTTTGGAAACCGTTATGAGATGGTTAGAGGACATACATGACTATGAGTTTAGATATGACAAGATAGAATATGAGAGAGGTCCTATAAACCGGAGAAAGTGTCATAACAAAGAAATTTTATTAGTAAGTAAATGTGGTTTGAAATAGGACTACTTGTTTTAGGTTTTTTCCATTGTGTCATTTATTTATTTGACGTGGCAGAAAAGTACAGAGAATATGAAGATGAACCAATGCCTGCAAATGTTCAGTATATGTACTCGTAAGAGATATTTTTATCTAATATTAAATGGACGCACAGAACTTAGCGAATGCACAGCAACCTGGACAACAGGACAACCACCAGAGAATATTCCAAATGAAGTTAGAATACAAACTGCAATGGCAAACTATGGTCAAGTGCCAACAGATGTACAAATGCAAACTGCCATGTCAAATGACGCTGCGTTAGGTTTGCCACCATGGTATGCAAATATGAGATGGAAAGAGTTTTATACAAACCCTGAAGTGGGATATAAACAACTTTATGCAGATGACGCGAACACAGGAGTTGACCCAGAATATGTTTTCTACCAGAGGAGAAACAGAATGTATGAGCTCCAGTTAAAGAATGCTATGGAACTCAACAGGAAAGTAAGAGACTAGGCGGACATTAGATTTTTACATATAGTAAAATGGGTTTCTTCAGTAGTATTGGAAACTTCTTCAGAAGAGTTGGAAGAGGTATATGGAATGGAATAAAATCTGTCGGAAAAGGAATTTGGAACGGAGTCAAAAATATTGGTAAAAGAGTAGGTCAGTTCGTTGGTATTATACCTAAAGACCCTGAACCAGAAGAACAAGCTCCTGTTATACAACAGCCTGAACCTGCACCACAGTCTAGTTGGCAACCAAATCCAACACCTCAACCGTATTAAAAAATTATATTTTTACCGTTCGATAGTAGTTGTATATGAAACTAAGTTCTAAGTAAAACGCATGGTATAATGGAATTATTCTTTTTCTTCCATCTGTAGTAAACCATACTTGAAAGTCTGAAATACTTCCACTTGGTGGTTCGTATAACTTTGTAGGTTTTTCGTAAAAGTCATTTGCCAAGCATAAGAAAGAGTTTTGGGCGCCAGAAAATGAAGCATGAACAATAATAGCAGCTGGGTCGAAAACATCTTTAAATAAATATGGTTCATCTCTTGCATATCGACTGTAAATATTTGCTAAAGGAAGTTCGACTTTCTGATTTAACATTCTTTGCAAATAATACCATGACATTGCAGTGAATTCTGTATATATTTGTTCGTCTTTCTTTGGATTGTCTTCGTAGATTTGAAATGACACTTGTGAATTTTGTTTGTCATATACAATTCTCACATAAAGTGTGCTCTCGGTATTTGCATATTCATCAGCATATTTTGCATAACATGAATTTATTTTATCTTCTATATTTTTTAACGCAGTCTGTAGAGAAGATGAAAGGTCAACTTGTATTAGCTCAATTTCTTCCCACATTTTTCGTTTCCCTTCAGATATATAATCTATATGAAACCTTACAATAAATGGAAAACTTTTATCTTCTACAGACACAAACTTCATTCTACGAAAGCCAATAGCTTTTGTGACAGATGGGTCTCTTAGCCATCTTAATGGGTAGTCAAAACGATAGCCTTCATGCTTTACGGTCTCTGTCTCAAACTTTTGACCGACATTAGTAAAAAGTTCATCTAATGGTTTAGTTGTAGCAACTCTTGAATTTTCTTTTTCTATTGGAAGCATATTTTATCTAGAATAAAAATGTCAAATGAAACAGCGTCTATGAGAGAAATACAACACAACCGACAACTCATTATACAAGCTCTAAATAAGAACACAACAAACTTTTCAAACTATTCTAAGATATCTGAGTCATTGAAAGAAGGAAACTTAAAACTGACATTAAACCCAATGACAGATGAGTTTCTGTTTCAAGACAATAAGAACCATACTGTCTGTATAAATCCAACAAAAGGAACTTTAAACGAGAAACCTATAAATGAACTTCTTTTGAAAACGGATGTTGACAACAAAGCTGACAAAGAATATGTAGACGATGCAATAGCAAAAGAAGAAGAAAGAGCTAACAATGCTTATGCAACAAAAGAACATACTCATCCTGAACTAGCAGACAAACATATGTTGACAATAAAATGTCAAGTGAAGTGACAAGAGCTGAAAACGAATATTCTAAAAAGACTCATATACATTCTATATCTGAAATAACAGACTTACAAGAAACCTTAAACAGTAAAAGTGCCGTTGGACATACACATACCATTGCAAATATTACAAACTTACAAGAAACCTTAAACAGGAAAAGTGCCGTTGGACATACACATTCTATATCTGAAATAACAGACTTACAAGAAACCTTAAACAGTAAAAGTGCCGTTGGACATACACATTCTATATCTGAAATAACAGACTTAAACGTTAGCCTTGAAAAGAAAGCAGACAAGAACCATACACATACAAGTTTTACAACTGTTGCTATAGAAAGTATTGAAGGAACGGTTGAAGAAACTGGTGGGGATGCATTATATTGTAAACCTCCTAACTTTCCACAAGGTTTAACATCGGATGACGACATAACGACGATGAGAAACATTAGATGTAAAGATGTTTATGTCATGAAGGATGAACATAATATTAAATTCACTGCTCAAGATTTATATGACAAGAAAGCAGACAAAAAAGAGCTTCAAACATTAAAGACAGAAATACTTCAAACATTATATCCTATAGGCTCTATTTATACGTCAATGAACTCTACCAGACCAGAAGTAGTACTTGGTTTTGGAACTTGGACTCAAATAGTCGACAGGTTTTTGTATTGTGCAAACTCTTCAAAGGAAACAGGAGGAAGTAAAACGATTTCAGGTGAAAATTTACCTGCGCACAGTCACTACATAGATTTAAGTACATCTCAAGCAGGTTGGCATAAGCATAAATTTTGGGATTGGTCAGCAATGAAAAAAGGTAAAGGATATGATGTTAAAGACGACGTTCAGTTTGCTATAAATTGTTTCTGGGTGACACTCAGGGAGATGGAAACCATACACATCGCGTTTCGGGATATACGCAAACAACGGGACAAAGTAAAGAATACATGCCACCTTACATGACAGTTTACGCATGGTATAGAAATGCTTAGTCGTCATTTTCAACTTCTTTAGCATATTCGTCAGGAGTTGTCTTATATTTGTTAGGAACTGTCTTTGAAAGTATACCACCTTGAACTTTGACAAGTTTGAAACGAGGTCTGACAATAGTAGTTTTATCTTCTGCTTGCAGTCTGTACATTTTGCCATGTTTGCCTAAAACTTCATAATATTCTCTTGTATACTTTCTTCTATTTTTACGAACACGAATGTGAGTACCTGTCGGGTTCCCATTGTTGTCATAGTCAATAGTATTTTCATATGGGTCGCGTTTAGGTATTTCTATTTTTACTTTGTCACCTTTCTGAAGTTTGAAGCCCGGCATTCTTTCTTGTTTGTCTCTTTTGACTAAATTATTAAATATATAGTCTTTCTCTAAGTCAGGGTTGTTTTTCATTTCTTCGGGGGAGTGGTTTCCCAAACCTTTTTGTTTACGGTTATTGTAAATATTTAAAACTTGTCTCATCTTTGCCATGGAGAAGTGTCTATATTTGTCGTCATATGACATTTCATTTGCTTCACCACCTTGTGGTTGGTTTAAGTCTCTTAACATTTTTATACAACCGTCAATGACACCAAGAGCAGAATGGTTTTGGTCGACAATGAAATATTGGTTTACATTTTTTGAACGCAGATAGTTTTTTACATCATCTGATTTGAAAGAACTTTCACAGTCAGATGTCAGTTTTGTTGGATGGTATTTGTCAACGAATATTGTCAAAGCAGTTTTCACATCTAAAATATTTTTGGACCATAATGGTATGGCTTCACAGTATCTTGTGTTTTGACCGACAAATATTAGCCAGTATGGTGGTCCATCTTCTCTATACCTCGGAATGTTTTCCAAGATATCCATAAACCAAGCATTTGGTGTTGAACTAAAGATTTTTATCATGAGTGCTTTCTTTGTCGCTTTAGAAACATAGGGGTCCTTGTTTGGATTCGTCATTTTTTATCCTATAAGAAATGGGTTTATTTGGCGCATTAGCAGGAGTTGCATCCAGATTTTTGCCCGCAGTGGGAACAATAGCCAGAGGTGTATTTGGAGTTGGAAGGAAGATTTTGAGTACATTAGGTATACTTAAAGAGAAAGCACAACCTATTATACAAACTGTACAGAAAGGTTGGGATGTAGCACGAGATGCAACAAATCTTATTCCAAATCCTGAAACAAGAGGAAAAGTTCAAGGATGGATGGACAATGTAGGAAGACAAGCAGGAAACTATTATAACAAAGCAAATGACTACTATAACCAAGCAGGACACTATATGGACCAAGGTGAAAGATTCTTTAACAGAGGATATAACCATGCACAACAATGGGTAAACAATAACCAACCTCAACCGCCTCAAACGTGGGGAATGTAAAGTTTTTTACTGAGATGAAATGAACAATACAGCATTGAGACAAATGGGTTCAAGATGGATTTGTCGGCTTCCAGCAGTTACACAACGTGTTTGTCAAGTTCTTCCTATACCTCAGGAAGTTTTAGACCGACTTAAAAAAAACAACAACCAGTTGAAAACAAACCAAACTAAAATTTTTTACTGAGATGAAATGACCGAAGAAGTTGAAACGGTAGATTTGACACCACAAACAAAAAGTTCAGAACCATTGTCAAAACCTGTCAAAGAACTTACAGATGAAGAGAAAAATTCAATAATAGAAAGTGCCAGGTCTGGAAATACAAACCCTAACTACAAAGTCACTTTTCATAAAAATGGAACGGCAAGTATCTCAAAAAAGAAACAGACTCTCACAAATAAAATATTGAAGTCTGAAGGAGCTTTCGAGACAACAGATGGAAAAGTTTACTTCACTGACCAACAGTTCATTATAGAACATCTCATTGACTTAGAGTCGAAATATTCTAAACTTTACAACAAACACAAAAAGTTGAAAGGAAAACAAAAACAAATGGCATATGATATTTATGAAGATGTTGACGACACAACTGTTCCTGCAAGTGAAGTAAAGTCAGAGAACCGAAAAGTGACGAAAAACCGATAGAAGAAGAAAAACCAAAAACTGAAGATAAACCAAACACCAAAGTTTAGTTGGAAACTAAACCAAGTCAACCTTCATTAGCTGGTATGGGTTGGCGTCAAAGACTTATTGGCAGCAGGCGGTTATGTAAAGTAAAAAAAAAAATATTTTTTATTTTTATAAAAATGCCCCCATATAGAATGGATAGAAAGTCTGCTAGAATAAAAGCAGAGTTACAAAGATATGGTTGGAGAGTTTCGAAGAATTTTAAATATAGGAAGGGAAGACCCATAAAAGTCTATGACAAATTGTCTGGTCTTCGCTACGAATGGATTTGGAAACAGCACGTGCAAATTATCCAAACAGACTAGAGAGGTTAGAAGAAGAACGTCTTATGGACATGCCTTTCGATGTTAGTGAACCTCAAGTTGAAGGACACGACGGCTTGCCAGATTCTACTGGAAACATGACGAACAATTGCATCCTTTGAGAAGGAAAAAAGGTAGTGCAGAGGATGGTCATGCTCCCATGGAAAGAACAAGATATGCATATGAGAAGTACCGTGAAGTTAGAAGTCAAATTACATCTGGTCGAACCTTTACAGTAAACTTTGACGAAGGAAAGAACAAAGAAGGCTTCATGGGTGTACTGCTGCAATTCAAGAATGGAAATAAGAAAGGATACAATCTCAGATTGACCATAACAGATTTGGATGGTCACATTTACTATGCACATGGCAATGTCACAACAGCTGCAATGCTTCTTGACGCTTTCAAGACTACAAAGAGAGAACAAATGGTTGACTCCGACTCAGACATTTTGAATGCAATTGAAGGAATTGCAAGTGTCAAGTTCGAATGGTACCAACCTAACCCTCAAGCAGTCAGACAACATGCTGGATACTTCCCCTTCATAAATAAGTCTGACATTGACTTGACAAGGTATGGAATTTACAATTCAATTGAAACAATTGTCAATGAACCTTGCATTCTTACATGTCTCAGGAACTCTGGTCTTGTTTACAGAAGAGAAGATGAAGTATCTTGAGTCATGTGTGAAGACAAGGTACATTCTCAGAGGTCAATTGGCAAAAATTGCACCGTTGGCAAATGTCAATATCCGAGTCAGCATACCTACAGCTAAAGGTTCTTCACATGACGACTATGTTGTTGACAAAGACTTACCATGGTTGAAGATTGTAATTGTCCACAACCACTTCATGTTGAACGAAAGTCTTACAAACCCATTGTTCGGAAAAGGCAAGTGCAACATTGTCAGAGCTGTAAACATTCTTTTCGAGAAAGGTTTGTTGGAACCAATTCCAGATGACAAGCTGACAGAAACTTTTGTACCAAAAGACGAAACAAACTTTTCACTGTTAGCAAGACCAAAAGTTGTTCCAGACAAAGTTCTAGTACAAAAGAAGTACACAATTCCACAAGGAGTTGGATTGTTCGGATACCAACCTGAACCAGAAGAACTTCCAATGAGGTTGCAAGAACTTCAAGATGCTATAAACAAACTTCCATTGAGACATCCAATTGACGTCAAATTGTATTGGAGAGCATCTGAGTTAGGTCAGAAGGTTTTATATGAAACAGGTTGCTTCGACGATGTTTATGAGATAACAGGAGAAGTTTCTCAGAAGATAAGAGACTCACTTGAATTTCCACAAACTGGACCAATTGGTTGCGACAAGTTCGACTCAAACGAAAAGATATACTATGTCGACCTTAACGCTGCATACATGAGGTTTGTCCAATATATTCCGACTGGAATTCCAAACGAAGATGGTGAGTTCCCGGGAAGGAACTATACAGTTGGAAAAGTCATACAACAACTGTATGATATTAGGAAAGCTTCAAACCCCAAACTTGCAATGACACTCAAATTGCTTATGAATTCGACATGGGGATATTCCATTAAGAAACCTCAAGAGATGAAGAGTAAACATTATGAGAAGGTCGACAACTTTGTTGAAAGGTTTTCTCCTTTTGTTTTGAAGTACGAATTCACTCAAGGTCAAAGTGGCTTAGTAACCACATTAAAACCTATTGTCGAACATTGGTCTTACCCTCAGTTCGCAAAGGCAGTCCTTGACAACTACAACAAATTCTTCTCCGAAGTCAAATCGAAAGTTGTGGTTTACTATGAGAACATTGACGCACTCATGACGAACGAAGAAGGGTACAACAAACTCATTGAAATGGGTTTAGGTCGGTGAAAGATGGGTCATTCAAATTGGACAAAATTTTCACCGAAGTTCATGTCCTCTCCAAGCGTAAGTACTGGGGCATACTTGAAGACGGCACAGAAATAAAACATTGCATGAAATAAAAAATTTTTATATTCCTTCCTAGCTAATTTCCGTTTAATTTCATGGTCGCCCTCGGAGTCTTTGAATCGGACAGGTCGAGTTACACCATTCTTGGTCTCAAACTCATATATAACCTGTTTGTCTGTATTTTCGTCGACTATGGCACGAGACACGAACATTGACCAAACGGACAAAAAAGTGTCATTTTCGGATGGTCACGCAGCCAATCGCATTCGAGCACTTCGAAGAAGCCTTACGTTCCAAGGGAGAGGGTGTCTGGTGCAAGGCAGAGGTCATGAAACTCTACGAGCAGTACATCCTCAATGCCTGGGAGGACAAATCGTCCTTGGATTGGCAATTCTACCAACTCCTCTGGGACGACCTCCTACGCAACTGGGATAACGAAAGAGCCAATTCAAAGGTCGGGAACTAATTTTGCAAATTACCCTTAATTTAACATACTTATCCAAATAAACACCTAAATTTACTTGGGGTTTCCCCTAAAATAAAATTTTTTTACTCTTAGAACCACTCGAGGTTCTCCTTACGGTTGTTGAGCTTGTCACCGTCAATGTGTCTGACCCTCGACTCTTGTCTGGATTTGGAACCCATTGCATGCCGACAAGCCTTCCCATGGAAACTGAACCGTAATTTCGAAGGTTAAGGTTCAAGTGTCCCAAGTTGTTGAGGACTGGGGTAAGAACCTTGCCTGTCGCCTTGTTGCGGATTTTGTATGGGTAGGGTTGGGAAATTTCGTAAGCGTCATCGACAACAAGGGTTGCCCAAACTTCCTTTTCTTCGTGTTTCTCTTCTTCTTCTTCCTCTTCTTCCTCTTCTTTGATAATACCTTCGGCAATTCTGTGTTCACGAAGTACGGTGTTGCATGTTCTGTCCTTTCCGAGTACCTTCCAGATGGCGTCTATCTCTTCGAAGAAACGGTAGATGAGTCGGGCAAGGTTTTGGTTCTCTATGTTGTATTGGCGCAAGGTTTCCGCGAAATCGTTCAGGACTTTCTCATTGGAAGCTTGGTTCATGAGGACATTGGCTTTGAGATTGGTTATCTCTTCCATAAGACTACTTTGGAGAGTCTTAATGTGTTTGACAGATGAGCGTTCAATTGGGCAATTTGAATTTGAACTGGGCGCTTTTCTGGCAACCTTGAAAGGACATCTTCCATTGAGTTTGGCTTCGGTGCTTGTTCGGACATCGAAAAAATGAAGTAGTTTGAGAATGGCGGTTTTACTTCAAAAAGCTTGTTATGACAGTTATGTCATACAACAAGTTTAAAATAATATCTTGTTCTTCTTCTGAACGTTTGTTGTCTCTTCCGATAAAAGTTTGGAACATGAGAACCAAAAAACGTTTTTTGAGGAACCGAAAGAGTTCAGGCAAACGTTCATATTCCGGATATGTTGGGAGCAGTTCGAAACATCTGAGCTGACTTTCGGACAAAATTGGGACAATGTCAACAAATTCATCTTTGGTCGGACTGCTTGAAGGTAAGTCCCTTACATGTAAGTAGCTCTGGTAAAGTCTTCTCATTTCTGCTAACTTTTGGAGTATAGCTTCGTAGTTTAGAAGTTTTAATTTTAATTGTCTTATTCCACTCTTGACATCTAAACGGTAACTATCCATGATGTCAAGAGTAGCTTTGGTAGCTTTAAGTGGAGCTATCTGTTCCTTGACCTCTGCAATTTTGGTTGCAATTGTGATTTGAGCTCCTTCAAGTTCGCCGTCTATGTCGTTCTCAACGTCTTCAACGATGGCTTGAAACTCTTCATCGGTCCATTCAGATTGGTGTGGGACGAATTTAACTTGCTTCATTCAAAAAATGAAAAAAATGTTTTTACTCAAAACGTTAAGGTTGACTGAACTGGTTGGATGTCGCCTTCACAGGTTATGTAGAACGGCTGACCCGAGAAGTTAAGGAGAGACTGAATTGCCAATTTCATATGGGGTAGGGGTTCTCCTTGTTTGGTATTTTTATCCAAGGACGTTTGTTTAGGAACTTAAACAAGAGCTTCTCTTTTGGCGTCCTTTATGCCATCGAAAGGTGTTTTCTGGTATTTGAATTGGAATTCCAGTCGAAGTCTCGAGATTCAAGACAGCCCTCCAGAAATAGCGGTGAACTTGACCTTGGGCTTCATTACCCTGCGCAAGTACTGCTTAACAACTTCATTTATCTCTATAAGGTAAATGCCTCGTCAAATCCTTCTGGCATTCCGAGTCCTTCCATCCGACAGGAAAATATTTTCCCGACAACTGGAAAAAATTTTCCGGACAAAGGGAAAAATTTTTCCTTCCGACAGGAAGAACTCTTCCAGTTGTCCGTCCGTAAACCATTCAAATTTTCGAAAATTGAGAACTTTTTGGTCGAACTTCAGGAAAAATTTTCCTTCCGACAGGAAAAGTTTTCCTTCCGACAGGAAAATATTTTCCATCCGACAGGACACAAACGAATGACTGACGTTCCTCTTCCTGAATGCCTTCCAAAGCCAGAAGAACCGAAAGCTGCAGAACCACAACAGTCTCCTCAGCAACCTCAGTTCCAGCAAGTACCTCCACCAAATTACTACCAATTTCCATCTCAAGGTTACTACCAATTTCCACCTCAAGGTTACTACCCACACAAGGCTTCCCGAACTACCCTCCTCCTCAGCCTATGCCTTACTTCCCCAACCCTTGGATGTTCCAGCAAGCTCCACCCCAGCAATTCCAATCTCAATCCAAATCGAAGAGAGACCAAGAGTCGAAGAAGGTCTGAACCGCTTACGCAAAGATTATGCCACAGCCCCTATGGAAGACGACAGGCTTTCAGTCTCTTCCCTCAAATCGACCGATTCGACTCGTACCACAGATTCAGTTCGTGACCGTGAAGACTACCTCAAGCAGTCTGAGAGACTCTTCATCCTACAATCATTTACAGTTGGAGCTCTCAAGAACATGCGCAATTACGAAGGTCAGACACCAGCTGGAGACCGCAAAACAGACGTACTCGCAAGAGCCGTCCAGCTCGTCAAAACAAAGACTGAGATAGTCGACTTCATTCTTGCAGCTTGCCCATACAAGTAAAAAAAAATAAACAATTACGAGTTAAACTTTTTATTCTTCTTTTCTGAGTTGTTTAGAGCTGGTTTCTCTTGTAGGAACCTTTCGTACTCTTCCATGGTCATGTAATTGCGAATTTTGTACGCAATTCCAGGTTCGTTGTTTTGAACCTTACGTATGTAACGCTTCCATCCTCCTCAGGGAAGTAAGCTGCTAACATCTGACCAAGTTTTCTCGGTGACTCGGAGCTCATTAAAAATGTCACTTTTTAAACGTTAAGTTTTTAGTCTTATTTTACCCTTGTTTACCCTTTGTTTGTCAAGGTAGTATTGGAGTGCAATTTCTCCAAATTCTCTGTGTCGGAGTTCTTCAGCATTTTCCAAGGTGTACCTGGAGAACTCAAAGAAGTTGTCAAGAAGATACTGCCATGCTGCTCTTCTGAGTTCGTCGGTATTTTGGAAGTGTTGCACCTTCGAGTCTTCGGACATGAAAAAAAAATGACACTTTTTCGTGAATTTCCTTAAGACAGAAAAAAATAAAGTTAGTTTTATTTTTATTTATTTTTTTTTTTGTATGTAAGAACAGAAATGACAAACATTGAGTTTGAAACAGTTAAAAAGATAGACAATGACACCAAAGTGGTTAGAATAGGTGATTTAAACGTAAGATACTCAAAGAAATACAACAAATATTCTTTGTCAGACATTTTATCTCCATCTGGAAAGAAAACATACCATTGGGTTGGAATTGCTTCTACTCAGAAAATTTTGACAAGAAATCCTGAGCTTATGATATCGGTAAGATTCTATGGAACTACAGCATATCTCATCGACAAAAGTCTTATACCAATAGTTTTGTTATGGATTGACCCAGTTGTTGGATATAACTTCATAACATATGGTTCATTCGATACGGAACGTTGCAGTGAAGGCTTACTTTACATCGTTCAGAAACCGAAGGACTTCAACACAAAAAGATATAAGATAGGAAGAACATATAATATAACTCAAAGATATGACAGTACAGTCAATAGAGTCAAGGTTGTGTTCGTTAATGATATGAGAGCTGCTGAAACAGAACTGCTTGAAGTTTTTGAGAAAATGTATGGTGCTCCCACGAAAGGTAAAGAAACGTTTGAAGTAGATGAGATAGATAAAGCTATAAAATTATTTGACGAAGTTGCTGAAAAATACATGTAAAGCGTTTATTTTTGGTCTTTTGTGAAAGTCAGAAAATAACGCTAATTTTTTATAAAATTTGACGAAGTGCAAATCTTCACTTCGTGTCATAATGTAAAAATAACGCTAATTTTTGACGAAGTGCAAATCTTCACTTCGTGTCATAATGTAAAAATAACGCTAATTTTTGACGAAGTGCAAATCTTCACTTCGTGTCATAATGTAAAAATAACGCTTACCATGTAAAACCGAGAGAAGAGATTCCGTATGAAAACAGTGAAGAACAGCGAGTACGTAAAAAAACGTAGTCGCCAAAACTCTATGAAAACAGTGAAGAACAGCGAGACCGACTTTTTTCTGGGTCGCCTAAAACTCATGAAAATCGTGAAAAATAACAGAGTATTTTGACAACTTCAAACAAGTAGGGTAGAT
Source organism: Trichomonas vaginalis G3 (assembly GCF_026262505.1). Classification (NCBI taxonomy): domain Eukaryota; phylum Parabasalia; order Trichomonadida; family Trichomonadidae; genus Trichomonas; species Trichomonas vaginalis. The sequence goes on along the minus strand of NC_067204.1, from coordinate 1,919,305 downwards.
GACACTTTTTCTATTAAACCGTTTTGACATTTCTCATGAGTGAGTATAGTTCTGCCGAACCATTGGAAGAGAAGAAGTACCCTTGCTGGCAAAAGACAAAAATAGTTGCCTTAGTTGTCATTGCAATTGTACTCGTAATTGAATTCATTGTACTTCTCTTCACGTACCTAAAACTCAAGGACGGCATATGCTTTAAGAAGCTACCATCTTACTAAGACTAAACACTTAGATTTTTCAAGCTTGACTTTTTACAATTTGAACTTTGTTCGCGTAGATATGAATTCTGAAAGAAGTATGAGGGTCTTGTATGACTTTGTACTTCTCCCATAGTTCATGTCTGTCAAACTTACCTGCCATGGACTCTTTCATAAGTTCCATGAAATCGTCTTCGGACAATCCGGGGAAAAGTATAATGTCAGTAAGTATTCTCTTTACATCCTTACTTAAACTCTTTGCTGTCTGTACACAAATGACAACTGAGATGTTAAAGTGTCTGAGCTTCTTAAGAATTCGACACATATCTTGTTCTCTGTTCTTTAACAAAGGATGAGAAGGCAAAGTCATCTAAGATAAGAAGACATCTATGAGGGTAAGTCTTCCAATCGTAAGATTGCAATTTCTTCGAAATGTATTCTATCTCTTTCTGTTTGTTTCTGAAGTGTTTCTTCTCTAATATTCTCTGCATTTCCTCATTTGGGTCTTTAAACTTAGAATTATATACTCATTTATAGCATTATACTTCAAAACTCTTCTTTGGTACTTCTTTATCCAATCTAACAACTCAGAGTCTTTTATACATACTAACTTAGACTTCTTTATAATATCTTTGAACGAATTGACGGTTTGGTCAAATTGACCAGAAGTACTACAAATGACAACTAACTCATAGAATGGGTTCTTCTCATCTAGTTCTTGTTGTTGTGCAGCCATTTTAAGATAAGTGAAAGTCTTACCCGACCCAGGTGGTGCAATTAGACCTGTTATACCATTCTGAGCAAATAAGAACTTGTCATGTATAGGCTTTATCTGAGCATTTTCTAACTTCCTCTTGTTCTTGTTTAAAACATTCTCAAATTTCTTGTCAATGTCAGCAAACTTTTTTTCTAACATATTTTTAGAAAAATTAAAATTTTTATCTTTTAGAAAATGTCTAGCGATTTCGCTATCTATATTCGAGACAAGCTTTTCGACAGCAAAACATCTGTCGACCATAAAATCTTACATAGTGTAAACAAGAAAGGTGAATTTGTTCTAAAGTTCTGTTTCTGGGAATATGACAAGAACCATAAAACATTAAGCAGAGCAGTCTTAAAATTTGTCAATGACAGACTTGTTGACAGAGATGACGCCTCTTGGAAAGATGAAGTCCAACAAAAGTTCTTAGAATGCAAAGAAGACACATGCGCTGTTCTTGAAGATGAAATAGAAAACAGAATAGAAGAGCTATTAAAGGACAAAGAACTTTTACATAAATATGGTTGCGCCAAATTTGACATAACTCCACCAGAAAAGAAGAAGAAAAAAGAAAAGAAAGAAAAGAAAGTAGAAGAGAAGAAAGAACCTGAACCAGTTCCAGAGAAAAAGAAATTTGACATGTAAAAATAAAATTTTATTTTTAGAACATTTCTGGGTCAATGTCAATGTTCTCTTCCTCTTTAGGAGCAAACACTGGCTTAGACTCTAAAATCTTTTTACCCAATTTACCTTGAACTTCAACTATCTTAGACTCATAATATTCATAGTCGTCTGCTTTCTTTGGTTCATAAGGTATAACAAGTTTGTATGCTTTGCCTTCTTTAAGGTTTGAGAACCTTCTGTCAAAACTTTCTTTGACTGCTAACAAACCTTCTATGTCTAAGTCTTCAAATTTCGCACCATTTTTAGTCACAATAGCAAACTTAACTGGTTCGATGTTCCAAACTTTGCTGAATGAAGACTTTTCAAAATGGTAGAAGTAAACATTCAAATATGTGAATGGGTCTAGTTCTTCTTTAAGTCCTGACATGTACTTGTTTACTGAGATGAATTTTGTCATCTTTTCTATCGGATAAAAAAATATTTTTTTTAAAATTTACTCAGAAAAATTTTTCTTTGTATATACACCATTCTGAACATCTAAAAGACTTTTGACATTTGCCAAGAATGTTCGTTTAGACGCTGTCATATAACCATATTCTTGACAATATTGTTTATACGAATCGTACAATGACCTTTCATCTAAACACTCAAAGTCAGTTTCATCTATGAACAGTTCATATACACTCTTGTTTGCTTCTAACAATGTTTGTCTCTCTTCGGTATGTGGAATTTGTCTTGGATTGAACTTTGAAATATCTAATGTCATAAAATATGAGAACAAGTGGTTGTAAAAGTCAGATGTCAAAGTTTCTGCTAAGTCGTCAAAATATTCTGTATCTTGCATATGAGAATCTGACGTTCTGACAACTACATATCTTCTGTCAGAACTTTCTAACTTCATCGGAACAGCATTGTTTGAAACCATAATGAAGTTTGCAACATTTTCACAAACTCTTTGGTCTTTATATTTTCTTTCAACAACTCCAACTTTGTCTGTTATAAGACTCTTCAAAGCATCTGAGTTCAAAACTTTTGTTGTATCTATACTTTGAAGTTCATTGCAAACTATAAGTTTCATATTCTCTATTGAGAGTTAAACTTGCCACAGATGTTTTCTAAGTTTGTCATATTCGGATTCGAATAACCTTCTAACAGTTTGCACAAAATATCTGTAAAGAATGTGTTCTTACCTGTTCCTTGTTTTCCAATTATAATGAGAGCAGTTTCATTTTTAGCACTTGGATGTTGTAAGATGTTTGCAAACCAACATAAGATATACTCATAGACTCTTTCGTTTCCATTGCATATAATTTCTTTGACATGGTCTAACCAAGCTTCTATAATATTTTCTTTCCATTCTACTTGTTCGTATTTATATCCAGTGAAGATAGAATAGAAGTTTGGAGAAGGTGTATAGAACTTTATACCTCGAACTGAAAAATCTTCTAACTTTGACAATAAGATATCCCAAGCATCTAACATCTTCATGCCAACTTGTACAACTTTTATTTTCTTAAGTTTCTGTCTACATTCTTGTTCTGAAACTATTTGCTTTAGGTTTGTTAAAGACTACATCCCATTCTTTCATAACATAACATTCTGGGGCAGAGTCGACATAAATGACTAAACGTTTCAAATTCTCGACTGCTTTGTTATAGTCTCGAAATGGACACATATTTCTGAATGCTTGGAAGTCATAAAAATCTGAAACATCTATTCTGTACATTTTTATAAAAATAAAAAAAAATATTTTTTTTATTCTTGACTTTGTTGTTGCATTTGTTGCATTTGTTGTTCTTGAGCTATTTGTTGTTGAAGTTGTTCTTGTAATACAATACTTTCACCAGTTGCATCTTCCAATTCGAAACTTTCTGCCGTCATTGACAAATACATAGGACATAAAAGTTTTACAGGAACAAAGTTTGCGTCAACTAATGTCAACGTTATACTTGCCAAAGTGTTTGAGTTCACTAAGGTTGAAAATTCTGCATTCGAATGAACAATAGGCAAACCAGCAGAGAAAGTATTGTTTATACGCATAAGTATCTTTTGGTCATAATAGTTTCTGTCGACATTCGAATAACACTTTGAACCTAAGTTTGAAACAATATATAAGATTGGTGTGCTTAATGTCAATGGAATAGACATTCCTTGTATGACACCTTTTCCTGTTATAGGAAACTGTTGGTAGTAAAAACCAGAAATAAGTTTTGTATTATAGCTCATATCGTTTATAGTAAACTCAGTCGGACATCCAAACATAATGAAACCTGCTCTAGTTGCAGCACATGTTACACCCGTACTTAAAGTATTAAATAAGTCAACAAAACCTGTTGGTGGTATATCTGAGTAAGTATCTTCAAAGGAGTATTTTTTACCATTCACAACAATAAAGTCTTCTGGTGTCAAAAGAGCAAAACAGGCTTTAGTCGTCATTGTGTTTAAGGTTAGTTTACAATATCGTCCTTGAGGACTTTGTAAGTTTGTTGTTATAGAATTATATGACTCAGGGTTTTTAGTCGTAATAGTATAAACCATTATATCTTCTGCCATTTATATATATTTAAAAGTTTTTCTGAAAGTGGAGAAGAACTTCATCTAAACTTTCACATGGCGTTTCTTGAAGTTCTCTGTCTAAGAAGTTCAAATATTTTGTAAAGACATAGAACTTTCCTTTGTCTACACGAACAAACAAAACAGGGTCTTTCATATCGTTCAAAAGTGTGTAAAGTCCTTTACATGAAATAAAGTCTATATTATTTTTCTTCAAACATCTTTCAAGAAGTTTTGACATTTTTACTTAGCAAATAAATTTTAATGAAATGTTGTGGTCGTCAAATATTTTTATGACGTCTGGGAAACTATACTTTAAGTTCAACGTTTCACCTCCTTTCATAACGTATATCTTGTCAATGACATTATATGAAACACCACAGCAACTAATGTCGGGTTCTATTTCTTTGATGTTTATATCGTCTGCCTCTGTCAAAAGTTTCAATAGTTCTTTCAAAACTTCATGAGGTGCAATGACATATGAGTTCACTTTTACAGGGTTGTGTTCGACCAAGTTTAACATTATACTAAAGCTTGACAAATCTTCTCCTGAGTTTGAAGTTTGTCTTTCAGTTGTTGGTAGTCGTTTCGAATATCTGCAACAGAACTTAAGTCTCTGCTAACTTCAGGATATGTTGTTGTTCTTTTACAGGAACAATTGTTATACCATCTTCGTCTTCGTATGGTTTCCCCACTTCAACATCTCTGTCTTTGACATTGACAACAACACTTTGACTGTTTGTTTGAGTTGGTGAATTTAACTTCACATCTGCCACCGCCATTAAACCTTTTGAAACACTACGCTTCTATTTTTCGGAAATGACATTTTACTTAGAATAAAAAGATGGACGTATTCGAGTATCTCTTCGAATTGAAGCAGAACAAAGTTTACACACACAAACAATACAAATACATTGACAGAATAGTTCTTTATACAAACAATGGTAAATGTTATAGAATAGCAGTCTTTGCTGAACCAAAATATTTCATAAAGCAAAGAAAGTTGGTATAACTGAAATGGTGAAAGTTCTTGAAGCAGACAAAAATATAACTTCAAAACTTACAGATATTTCTAAAGGTAAGTTTATCTTACAATATTATGTCAAAACTGGCGTACTGTCAATATTTGACGGAGAGAAGTCAGTTCAAGAACAACTTACTGACCTGCTGCCAAAATCTGCTCGATGGAAGCTGTCGTTATGCCAATCTGAGGAGCCCCAGCAGGTTTCATCGAACGAATCTTCAAAAGAGCATCTTCCGTGAAAAGTGCTATTGGTTTTGTAAACTTCTTTGCTCTCAGTTCATCTGGACCGTCTCTGTCACCAGTATATTGTATTTGTACAGTACCAACAGTTGAAATACCACCCATAAAGTCTTCTGAGTCAGCAAATGGAATGCCAAGCCAAAAGTTTGAACGGTCTCCATTTGTATATTGAGTTTTTTGACCTCCTGTATGAGTCCATACTTTCACATATGGCATAATAGAACTTTGCATTTCAGGGTTAATGGTTGTTGTGAAGTTGTTGTTAAAGTTCATAGCATCTAATGTCAAGTTGTATGACCTCATATCCTCAACTGTAGAATATTCTTCTCTTGGATAATATTTGCCATCTATGTTTATATGATATTTAATACCGGGGTTGTAGAAACAAGAATAGTCATTTATAGTTCGTCTGAACAGTACAAACATAGTATCTGCATGTTTCATTGCAGTTGTTAAAGCAATATCTGTTCTTGCACCTGGGTCAGCACTTTGGTTTCCAACTTCACCTGCAAAGTCTTTGACAGATATTTGGTGTATAGGGAACATAAGTGGAACTGCAATATATTTGGCAGCTAAAGCATTTGAAATATCTGGGTCCAACATATAGACTGCAAGTCTGCTTTCTATTCTCTTGCATTCAAATTTTTCGCATGTGAACTTAACTGGGTCCCAAGCAGTTCCAGCAGCATTGAAATAATAGTTTACTTCATTGTTGAAGTTTGAGAAACCAAAGTCTAAGTCAACTTTGTCTTTGCAAAATCGGCGAAGACTTGGTTCCCACGTCTGTAATAGTGAATGGGTCTTGTGTTGGTGCAATGACTAAGTTATTTTTGCTTGGAGTAAGTTCGATAGAAATTTTTCCTGCCCAGTTTGGCAAGTATCTTAAAAACCTGAAGATGAGGAAAGATGACAAAGGAACTCTAAGTTTCAGTTTTACTTTGGTTACTGCTGCTGCAGTTTGTCCAGAAAGGTTAACATAAACTCCTGGAACGTTAGGGTCAAGTCTTCTTATTTTCTCAATATTTGCATACTGGTCTGTTTGTTCTCTAGCTTGTGGTTGTACTGAGTTTCTCAAAGCGAACCATTCATAGTTTGCCCATGTTACTGTTTGAACTAAGTCAGAGTTAGAATATATCTTATATCCCATGAAAACTTCTGGAGCATATTGGTATCCGACATAGAAAATTCCATTGCAACCTTTCTTGTCAGACAACTTGGCAGAAGGTTTTATTTCAATGTCTTGTTCCACGTATAAGAATGAGTTGTCAATAGAAATAATATGAAACCTGTCGCAAGCAATATCTACTGTTGTTGAAGAACCTTCTCCAAACTCACCTACGTTTCCATAAGAAACAGCAGTTGTATATTCGTAAGTTCCAGGAACTATTTCTGACCTTCTAATGGCATTGTCGCATTCGTTATACCATTCGGAAACATTTCCGTTCATGGCATCCAAAACTGTTGGCGTTATATTCTGAGCGGCGTACATTTCATATGGGTAAAAATATAGAATAGTTGGATTTATATGTCATAATAGTCGTACCAAGCTTTACTTTCTTCCTGACTGAGTTTTTAACTCTTCTTTTCCTTCATTGCCACTACTTTCACTAGATGAAGTTACTTCTTCACTACTTTCACTTTGTTCTACTCTTCTTCTTTGGTGTCGCTTTTGGTAACTTGCCCTCTGCTTCAAGTTGTTGCATCTTTGCCTCATGTTCACCTAGTATGTTGTAAATTTCCCATGTCCTTTTTGCCTTTGGGCTCTGGTCGCCCATCTCAGGTAACCTATATCCTAGAAAGATTTTGTCATAGTTTGTATTTGAGTCTTCGCGTATTGTTTGCATGACTCTTTCCTGAGTTTCCGGTTCAAGCTCTTCAAACAGAGCTTGTCCATATGGAATAAGCTCGTTTCCAAATATATGTTTTTGTAGCCATTCTGGTTTTCTTTCCATGTTACCAATAATATCTTTTGTGAATGGGAAAGCTTTTACCCAATTTTCAGTCTTGCGTCATTTATTTCTGTAGTTGGTTTTATTTTGTCAAGGAACATGTTTTTCAATACTAACATTTCATTTGGTACTGTCCATTTGAGTTTTCTTAAATATTCATCCCTTCTCAGTTCATTGTCTGCAAAGTAAGTTTTTATGACATTTTGTAAACTTTCGTTTGCAAGGTCATGTACAATAGGTTCTCTTCCTTCTTCTCCCTAACTTTCTTTCTAAACTCTTCACCAAATATACCATCTCTATGGTTCTGTGTAGTTCTTTGAGATAAATGTTCTAGAACGTCAGGTGTTATATTTCCATCAGCCATGTTCATTTCATACTGGTCCAAAATATCTGCATGTTTCATATCTTTCAATGGCATTAAAGCCGCGCTGAAAATACCAGCTATATCTGGTTCACCATTCACTTCCATTGCGTCTACAACTTCTTGGAATTGTGGTTGTAAGTTTATGAACCACCTATCCGGATTAGCTTTATGACCCCATCTCATTGTAGTTCCATAGTCTGCAGAAACAAAAGTAGGTTTGTTTCCATATTGGTTAGGTTCTGAATGAACTTTAAACAATGTTTCATTTCTATATGTTTTGTTGAAATTTAACCTTTTATTTTCACCGAGTTCAGCCAAAGATTGAACGTTATATGTCGTAAGTAAAAAGGATTGTTGTATTTGTACATTTTCTTTCAGTTCTTCCATTCTATGCTGAATATTTTCATCTGATGTTGGAGTCTTTTGTATGTCGGCGAACATTTTTCGATATTCTTCTACTATGTCAGCCGAATTTTTCTTAGACTCTTGGAAAGATTCCATATTCTCCGCATACTCTTGTTGAGGGTCAAGATTTTTCGGCTGTTCCAAATCTTCATCTAGTTCTGTGAAGTTAGTTTCCAAAGGAGGACTTGTTCGTTTCCTTCAGGCTCTTCTAGCTGTTGTTGCTGAACTATTTCTTCCATGTCTGGTTGTATCTGAACTTCTTCCTGTGGAGTTTCTTGTACCTCATCTGCTGGCATTTCATATATTCCGAGACCGTTTTTAACAAGTTCCCTATCTAAGTCATCCGCATTCATAACCTTTCTTCTTTCGTTCCGTCTCTATTTTTTACGCGTTTCATGAAGAAGTTGAATTATCATTTAGCTCTGACACCAAATATCTCGGAGTAAATTCATCCATGTCATTTGGATGATATGCTATTAAATCATATCCCTTAGCGAGCTTGTATTTTCCAGGTTTGAAATTATATCCCATTTGGTGCTGAACCATAAAGCTAAATAGGTTCGGGTCAGTATTTCCTTCCTTGAACTTTCTAATAGCTTCTTTATATCTGTCACTAAAGTCAAGAGTATCTGGGTAACCATAATCTTCCTTAAGCATTTTTAAGAATTCTTGGTTTCCTTGTTCTCTACTTCTTTTATGTCCTTGCTCTGTTTGTGGTTGTTGTGTGCAGGTTTTGAACTGTTGGTTGTGTGCAGTGTTTGAACTGTTGGTTGTTGGTGCTGTTTGAACTGTTGGTTGTTGTGTTGGTTGTTGTGTTGGTTTTGGTGCATGCCTGTGTCTGTGTCCATGTGACGATGTAAATGTTTTAGGTAGTCCTGGTGCAGGTGCTTCTCTTGGAGGGTTTGGTGGTATATAAGTTCCACCAGCTGGCACATATGTTCCATCTGCAGCATAATGTCCTACCTGACTTTTCGTTTTTAAGAAAGCATTTACTAGGTCTGTTTTGGTCTGTTGTAACTCTTTTTCTTGACTTTCCACAACAGTTGCTCTAACGGCGTCATAGGCACTTTGAACTGCCTGTCTCGTTGCTGCATCTGTTATTTTCGTCATATTTTGTGCTACTTCTCTTAACTCTTTGTCGAAACCTTCAGACTTCAGTTTCTTTCCAGATGAGAAGTCGTTCACTAGTTTCACCTTACTATGAAGAGCTTCGAAGGCGTTCTTAAAGTCAGCATTCATTAAAGCTTCATTTGAACTGTCTTCATCCGCTTGTATTTTTGTCCTTATTGACCCTATAAGTTGGGCTGCTTTAGCGTTGGCTTGGGCATCTAACCAGTCATTATTAGCTTTTATATATTCTGCGCTTTTCATTGCCTTTTGCATGGCTGCGTCGTTATTTTTACTTTCTTGTGCTAAGTTTTCATACTGTACGGTTTGGTTTTGCAACTGTAAAAGTTTTTCTGCCTTTACATTTGCTTCAACTTCTTTTTTATACTCATCGCTATCCATATATGTCTTCAGGGCTTTTTTTTATTTCTTCATCTTTCAGTACTTTATATTGAGTAGTATGGTTTTTCAAATTTATAACATCTTGTTCCATTTTTGCTACTTCTGCTGCTTTTTCTGACACTTTTTTCGCATATTCCTCTGTACTTAGTTCTTTCAGTTGTTCTTCTTTCTTCTTTTTCTCTACGTTTAACTCATTGAGTTTCTTTGTGTGTCTGTCATATTCTAGTTTCTTTTCGTTTTCACTTATTTGTTTCTGTATGTCTATGTTTGACTTTTTGACATCTGTTATTTGATTTTTGAGTGAACTCAAATTCATTTGACTTTGAGGGTTATAAGCTGTTCCGTCTGCAGCTCCACCATAGCCTGCCATTTTCGCTAAAAGTGCCGCTCTTAAACCTCCACTCTGTGCACCAATAACTCGGTTTAAAAGCATAGGGTTGCTTGACATTTGTTGCAACATAGTGGGGTCATTCATCATTTGTTGTTGCAACTGTTGTTGTGGTGTCAGTTTTACTATTGGATGTTTCAATGCTCTCTTCCTCTTACGTATATTCTTACGTAGCTTACGTGGCATTTTAAGTGAAGTTAAAAAGCGGTTTTTGACAGATGTTTATATGACACTTTTTGTTCAGCACAAAAAACTACTCGGTCAAAGTGTTGTCAGTTTTGTAAAATAACCGTCCTATCTCATTCTATAAGGGGAAAAGGCTTCTCAAAGTATACTTCCTTGGAACGCCTGTAACTTTTCCTGTAGCGACGATAGACCCTTACTTGTCCGGACAAAGTTATACTATTTTGAGTGCTCTACAAAAAAGTCAACGGCGACGACTCTCAAAAACCGTTGTGTAAAAAGTTTTACCGTTGGACAAAAAAGTATATATAGAAAACAAAAAACGTTTATAGTTCATTCAATATTTGAGATGGAACGGTTTGCCAACGGTAACTATTAAATAAAATAAAAAAATAGAGGGGGTTACCGTTGACGAAAACGGTTTATTTTAAACTTTTCTATGAGTAGTCCGAAAAAAACAGTTTATTTTTGTCTAATGGCATTCGCTAGCGTGTTCGCTCCAAATTCACCTGAAGAAATTGCTTGCAACTTTCAGCACCCACAGGTTTAGAGCCTCAATATCAAACTGCAGCATCTACACATTCTCCAAGAACAGACAATTCAAATTCAAATTTGTCCTGCAATTCGCTCAATCCAAAGCCACTTTCACTACCAAAAACAATACCAAACGAGCTCCGTATTACAAAGAACCACAGCAACGCTGAACTACGCAAAATACTACTCAGATTGTCTGAAGAATACTTCAATTCAAAGCCAGAAGAAAGAGTTCCTGCAACTTTTAACAAAGAATATTGTGAACAACTCAACAAAGTTCTTGCAGACTTTACCAAACTACAAAAAGAAACACCTGACCCATTCGAATTAGGTGACACAATTGTCAACTATTTTCCAACAATAACAAAGATAATGGTTGACAGAACTATATGTCAGCTTATTGAAAGTCTTCCACCCAAAGCTGCAAAAAAAGTCGAACAGTTTTGGGTCGAATTCAAATTAAAGAGTTACGGATATCAGGATGACGAAGAAGAACGTGAGTACGGACAAGAAACAGCAAAATGGCAATGTCTTAGCTCACTCAACCCCAAGTTCAAACCATTATTTTACTCAGACAACAACACAATTCAAGTACGCAAAATTGCTATTCATTTCGTTAACCAAGCAGAAGACATTGAAGAAGGAGACTCTATCTCAGTTTATGTTTGCTACTGCAAGTTTTTCAAGGACGAATTTGGAGGACCAATTCTCATGCATGTCTTCAAGCCACTCAGCAACTCTACGTTGAAACTGAAATAACACTCATGCATGGAATGTATCTCAAGTTTGAAAGCCAATTGGAAAACACATACAACATTTGGCTTTCATACATTCAGTTCGATACACCAGATGACTTTGATGTTGAAGAAGAAGACTCTACTCAAGAAGATGAACCACAAGACGCACCTGATGATGACGAATTTGTACCCGAAGAAGAATATCATTCAAGAACACCATCAGAAGACGACCAACAAATGGCAGATGCAATGGACAGTCAAGTTCCATGAAACTAAACATCTAATTTTACCTCAATTCCAACTTTTTTAAACATCTTCGGGGCTAGAGGGCGCAACGCGCCTGGAAGCCCCACTACCTTTTTTTTTTTTTTTATTTTGCAAATTATTTTCTAATATATTATATTTATAATCATTTTATTTATCCCATTAATAATTGTGAACCCAGAACATCTTCCCTTCAAAGTGCCAAGCATCAACACACATTCTCACTCACAAATTTTTAAAACTCATTGCCAAAAATCTAAAAAACTCACAATTTTTTTAAATTGATAACCCTCAAACCGTTTCCAATCAATAATTTGAGAGTCTATATGATAATGTAAAAGTTAAAACATTCAAGTATTTAAGTATTTCTTTAAAATATTAAGTTTTTTATTTTTCCAATAAAATTCTAATATCAAATATTTTTATTTAACGATTAATTTTATTTATATTTTTATAGTTTTTTTTTAAGAAAAAATATTGTTAGGGTTTTATGGATTTTCAATTAATATACAAGATAATTCATGAATGTATATATTTCCAAGTTTTTAAGGATGCAACACTTTACATTTGTAAACTGTCAAAAATGAAGTCACGCTATTTTTCATGCATTACATGAAACTCGCAACAGTTCCATAAAAAATTTTAAATTCTAAACTGTCGAAATTACCGATCGGTAATCACACCCTTCACGGGTGTGTCACTTTTAGCTAAAATTACCCCTACTCTTTGAAGGTGGAAATCTGTAATAATTTTATCTTGAAAAGACTTGGCATTCTCAACAATGAATTGAGGGGTATTGCATCCAAATTCTGTAATTTGCGTGAGAATACTAAGCTTGATTTCCATTGGGATACTTAATTTCGAAAAATACTGGGTCATTCGTTTTTGAACCTTTGCTGCCTTGACAACTTTATCAAGTAGGTCATCTAAACCCAATTGAAGCGTATTTAAGTTTGCTGATGAGTTAACTATTAACGATTTAATTTTATCAGTGAGCATTATACATTAATTAATACACCTTTCAAGTGTACGGAGGCACTGCGCACCTACTTACCCATTATATGTGAATTTGACACTTTACGAAACCGTTAACGTATATTTTACAACACAAACGACAACACTAACTTAACCTTAAATATTTACAAAGCCGCCAACCACTTCACCTCACTAATGTAAAAAAATAAACGTTCTCACTTACAAAAGTATTGCAACTCTTCCCATTGCTGTGCTTCACACAATAGTTCATATTCTTCAGTATCGCTGCTGTCGCTCCAATCGTCAGAGTCAAAGTCACTGTCAAAATAAATGTTACTAAGTTTTGACAAAGCTAATGAAACACGTTTACCGTTTGTATCGTATGCTTGTATAAACTTTCCATTCTTCATTCCTTCATAAACGCTCAAACTAACTTTACCCTTTCTCCCTCGTATCTGATAGAATGTATTTTCACGAGGAACGAAGAACAAATTCTTGAACTCATGACCGTTGTAGTTTGTTATCTCAATAGTTTTCGTCATTTATATAAAAATTAATGATATCACCACCCTCACACGTATGAAAACATAGCACAAAAATAAATTTAGGTGAAGTGGTGAAATCTCACCTCTTTTTTCACCCGGTTTTTCACCCTGTTGAATTCATTGCTTTATAACTCTCTTCCTTTCTCCAACTCTTCTAACTTCTTCTTAAGTTCAGCAATGTTGTCCTCATGAAGTTTAATCTTTCTCAAAATTCCTTCTCTATCTAATGGTTGCTTTATCTTTCTAAACTGAACTCTACCATCCTTCATAGTATGAATGTAAAAACCTTCTGGAATAGTTCCTGATTTAATGTATTCTACCAAAAACTTTTGTTTCATTGCTTCAGTGACTTTATTTGTCATTTCAATCAAATAAAAATTTTAATATTAAATAAAAATAACGTTATTTTTTCAGTAAGGAAACGCAGGAGTTTTACGATTTATTTGAGGAGTAGGTTCTGGTTTAAATGTTGGAGTCGGTTTAGGAGTTGACTTTTGAACAGGAGTTTGTACTTCCATAGGTTCAGGAGTCATTGAAGGTTTTGCTTGTGAAGGTGTTGGAGTTTGTTTAACTTCAGCTACTTCAGTATTATTTACAACATTTGCTTTATTTCTTTTCAACATCATAACTGCTCCTGCTGTAGCTAGCAAACCTAGTGGGAGACCATATCTTATATAAGGACTTGACCAAATGCTATTTTTGACAGGAGCTGGTGGAACACCTAACCTTGGTGAGACTGCTCTTTGCCATTGTGCAGCTCGTAAGAAATATTCAATAGGTGCTCCATAATCGTTTGGTAAAGTTTGTTTCATAGATGGTGAAGGTTCACGAGAGCTTGATGAAGAACTCATTTATAAGCTTTAAAAATAAACGTTCATCCTTTATTCCTCACCGTCGTCCGTAGCTAAGTTATAGTCATCTAATCTTATTATTGGGATTCCATTAGCACGCACCTGAATGGCAAAGCAACAATCCCTCATAAATCCAATAAGTGGCTTTGGTACATTTTCAGTTGCTAGTTCAATAGGTCCTTTAACAGACAATTTGTATGTTATTGGATCAGTAGATGTTTGACCTTGCTGGAAGCAAAAGTCCACTTCTGTTGGAAAACCACATAAGAAATGTGTGTTGTCATAGCTATCCCATTTATGTTCCACACTACCATCATCCACCAATGACCTCATAACATCTTCATTAAATCCTATCATATCATTGTTTGTATTGCAGGCGTTCGCAACCATTTCATAAAATACAGGTCCATATGATTTTTCAGGTTCTGCAGGCATATTTCCATAAGCTCCCATGGAAAGCTGAAGATATTTAAACTTAGGGTTCTCAAAATTAACATAATAGTTGTCTTTCTTTCTAAATAGTGCCCAAATACTTTTAACTAGTCATGTGATTTTATCCCAAGCATATGGGGATTCTAAATTTTTGTCCCTATCGTTATCCCAATTGAATTTTTTTTGGAATTTAAAAATTTTTTTTCTCCATGTAAACTTAAATTTTAATTTTTACCACTAAAATGCAATATTTCAACAAATTAATGAGTAATAATATTTTAATTTATAATAAATATTATAAATCTCCTCAATTTAATGTAATTATTGTATTAATTTTTGTTGAAAATATAAAATCTTCAAGTAAATGATGTGAATTTAATATTTTTAGAATGTTGTTTAATTGTACTATATTATGCATGTAAAATTTTGTTACAATACATTTTATATGGGATCCCCATTGCCCAATTGAGAGAAAATTGAGAGGTGGGATTGGGCTAGCCCAATTCAAAATATCCCAGGTGGAAATAAAAAAATTAACAATTCAACATAAAAAAGCATCTTAAATAATAATGATAAAAAGAAATTTTGTATGAATTTCAATCAAATTTGTTTTTATTCAACTTAAGAAATCACTTCATTAATGAAAGAAGTCGGGTTCACAACATATCCCGATCTTGAAACGAAACAACATGTTTTTTTGATGCCCTAAACGGGGGGTCGCCAGCAAAAAAAAAAGATGTCAAAATTTATCCCAAAAATTTAAAAAAAATCGAAGAAAGTGCATCCCAGGGATTATAAAATTTAAGTTTTCACATCTCTAACTTTTAACATTAATAGGCGTATAAGCTGCTGTAAATGTTGCACTTGAACTATCTGTATTCTTTGAGAATGAACCGTCCATAGGAATCCAATCCATAACTTTAACAGGAAAACATAAAGCCTCGTTTGTATAATGTTCTACAAGTTCTGTATAAATGTTAGGGTCTAAAGAGAATGACTTTGGATGAATGAAACATTCATTAAAATCCATCTTTGTTCGAAATAGTTGCTGGGTTACAGTTGTAATAGTAACTGTTCCACTAGCTTCTACTGCCTTCGTTATCATAGTGAATGGTTCATTCCATGGAACAAATTTATTTGTCGGTGGATTTGAATCTGAAGCAAATGCAACTTTAAGAGTTGGATTGAAAGCAATGATATCATTTACAGATATAGATGTGCATTGTAAGGCGTCACTACTGAACTTTACTTTAAGCTGAATGTTTCCTGCAAAAGCTGGAATAAATCGAATAGCTTCTAATGGAAGGAATCTTCTAACAGGAATTCTTAAACGAAGCTTAAAATCAAATGATTTTCCTGCTGTAATTGGACCACTAACAATTTGTCCTGTTCTGCATGTTCCCGAATGACTCCATACATCTTCATGTCGAGTCTTTGAGAAGACATCTACTTTCTTTATTTGTTCGGTAGTTTGTGAGTTTGAAGTTATATATGCTTCTTCTCTTGCGTTGTCTTGAGAATATACGATACGACCATTTGCAAGGATTTGATATCCAGCAACTGCATAGAAAGCGTCATCGAAACCAATCCAAAATCCTGGTGGGTTTGTTTTATTGGAACCTGAACCAATTTCTTTATCTACAATAAATTGACCTTCCATTTTATACGTAATGAATGTATTGTAAAGGTCCAACATATTTTCACCAGGAGGTGAGAGATTGAATGTTACCCATGTGTTATCTTTAGCAGTTCCAGGTTGTGATGGAATCTTTGCGTCAGAATATTTTCTATTAGTGTCACCAATTTGAACTGCATTGTCTATGATATCGAAATATGAGCGAATCTGATGAATATGCTCTGCTGGAGTAAATTCGTTTAGCTGTTCGTTCTGCATGTATTTACTTCAGATAAAAATATCTATTTACTTCATTATTCTCACTCTTCTTCTTGGCATTCGTGGTGGAAGTTGTTTCTTGACATTTTCAATGAACTGTACATTCTCTTTTGTCTCAACTTCTTTCACTGGTGGGTCAGGGTTCTTTGACTCGGTTTGTTTTTCAATGAAATTCACGAACTTTGCAATAAGCTCTTGGTTCGTTATTGAAAGTACATCTGGCTTCTTTTCTTCTTGTTCTTTTGGTGGCTCAGTTTGAACAGAAGGTTTTATATGGGCTTCGTGGACTTCACCCTTACCATACACCTTAATGTTGTCGCTTTCTGCATTCGCTAATGGAACCTTTCTTTTTCTTACATATATTTTACCATCTTTACTCTGACTTACGTAATAGAAAGGATGTTGTATTCATCTTGCGTCATTTAATATAATAGACTCTCGCTCTGATTTTGACAAGCTCATTTTACATCGGTTAAAGTTTTAATTTTGTTTTTTATCTGCAGTCAAATGACTCAGACAAGCCCTACGGACAAGACCCAAGGGGTCATAGATGTTGAAGCATTGAAGAAAGAAATTCGTGAGCAAATTTTATCCGAACTGAATGAACAAAAACAAGAACAAAAGCCAGAGAGACCAAAGAGAAAACTTAGTGAAAAACAACTTGCTGCATTAGCTGCTGGAAGACAAAAGAACCCACGTTTGCTGGCGAAGAAAGCTAGAGAAGAAGCTGAAGCAAAAGCTAAAGAAGCTGAAGCAAAGAAAGAGTAAATGGTTTATTTTTATCCGAATTAAATGTATAGACAAATACCTTTATCTGTTGCGTTCAGTAGTGAAAACCCTGACGTCAAAATAAAGGGGAACAGAGTAACGTTTAAGTTTCCAACAGACTGGATTGTGAACATAAATGAAGAGAAGTACATTGGCATAACATCTATGTATATAACACGTGCTTTCAGAAAGGTTGACTTTATACTTCAAGTCGAGATAGAAAATGACGAACAGTCTTTAAGCGCCCAAAACATTCACATATACAAATACTTTAAAGACGATACAACATTGCAACAATGTATGATTTCATTTAATGAAATGTTCGAGAAAAAGTTTAACATTGAAGTACAAACTTTACAGCCTTTACGTGAGTTTCTTGCACAACTGAAAGAAGAAGGTAGTCAGCCACAACTTATAGACTTTCATTATGAATTTAATGAAAATGAAGATGGAACACATGACTGTCAGTTTGTTGTATTCTCACCATTCAATGAAGTCGCTAAAGAGAAAGAAAATCCATTACGTATAAGATTTCAAATCTCTGAACCAAGTGATGATTTCAAAAATGTTTTCAATTATGATGCAATGCTTCCGAGGAAAAATGAATTTTCAAAGATTGTAACACCTGGCATTTGGGATAGAAAGCAAGCTATATTATATTCAAACTTAAGTAAGGGAGTTGAAAATGAGTTCATTGGTCATACAAGAACTACACCACTGCCAAATCCTAAATACTATAAATTAACTGGCTTCAATCGTGAGTTTTGGATAGACATGTTCTCTACTCATGACCATAACTGCCCAGTGTTCTTACCTCCAGACCATAAGGACTGTCTCTACATTGAAGCACAACTCTTAAACCCTACCATCGCAGTATTGTAAATGACCACATGGGCTTCGCCCTTGCCGCTAGCGGCTTATTTTTATCACGAATGACCTCATTGCTGACAAAAATAAATGACCTCAGAACTTCAACTTACGAATAAAGCTTGTTTTAGTCGTTATTGAGAAGTTAAACTTTTCAGCAAAGCAAGGACTAGAAGACTTACATAAGTCAAATCCAATCTCTTGACCATCATGAAGTGCTTTGTAAAGTTTCATTAAACTGAACTCAGAGTCTTTGTCATATGTTCCAACAGGTATGTGAATGTTCTTATCTTCATTGTAATAGCATTGTATAGCTTCAGGAAACATTTCATTAGCTGTTAAAGCAAGAACGTCTTGTTTTACACCTTTACAACGTGCATGAAATGCAACTTCATTTAAATCATTCGTGAGTAAGTCTATGTAAGTCTTCTTTCCACAAAATATTGACTTGTATGCTAAACTTTGTTTTCCAGGTGTTATTTCTGCGAAGTCAGAATGAAATTGACCAAGGTTCTTTCCTATAAGTTCGCGACCGTATCTCTTCTTAAACTCTGCTGCAAGCTTTGGTATGTCTTCATTGAAAATATGCATGCTATCGCAGTCCTGGTAAAATATATGAAGACCCATATCTTCAGCAGTACAGAATACTTCACACATTATTGTCTTCGACATAGACAGAATGTTAACACCAAGTGGACAGAAGTTAAAGTGTCTGCAAATGCTTTTCGTTAGCTTGAAAATAGTTTTATCTGAACCATCCAAACCTTCGAACTTCACTATATGGTTGTAGTTTCTGATGGCATATCTTATAGCATCTTTGTCATTTACTATGGTTATTTTTGACTCAATAGGAGATAGAATAGTTTTGCCATAAATACTGTTCAGAATGAGCTTTATATTTTCTTGCAAAGGATTTCCTTCTTTCTTATACTTTAACCTTAACTCAAACAACTTCTTTACTTCATCTCTTATTCTAATATCTCTGTTTCCATCGTAATAGTATCCTTGCAACACTTCACATTTGACACCTTGATATTTTATGAGGTCTTGTAATGTTATATGGTCAACATACATTAAACAGCAAGTGTTTGAACTTCTGGGAACGTTAAGTTCTGGATTTAGTTCAGGGTCACAAACTATTAAAGGAAAGTGTCTATGTATTCCAATCTCTGTTATCTTAATGAGAACAAAGAAGCCAGACATAAACTTTTCACCAATGGGTTCCTTTTGGTCGTCATCGAATAAATGTCTCATGAGATACTCTGTGCTTAACATTTCTTTCTTCAATACTTTGGAATACCTTCTAAAGTATAAAGTCTTGCTATAGCTGATGGATATAATGAAACAGCGTCGAAATCAGCAATGAGTTTCTTTTCTCTTTTGTTTCATGTTATCTGACAGCATACATCTTCCACCTTGAATGCATCTGAAATAAATTCTCTTGGTTTATTTGAGAGGTCATATAAATTTCCATTCGGGAAGTACACTCTGTTCTCAAACAATTTGTTAGCAATAGAACAAATACTAACGTAGTCATAAACGTTTAAATCAAATTCTTTCAATATGTCATTGCGGAACTTAACAAAACCTTCTCTTAAAATTCTTACATCTTGTTTGCAATAAAATGTGCTATACTTTTCTAAGTCGAAGTGGTTCTCATCTATTCTGCAACCTTTGATGGAATCTATGTTTTTCATGAATGTATTCATATCTTAAAAACTTACATGCTTCAGAAATGACACCAGTTCTGTTGTCATTTGCTAACAAAACTGCTGTAGTAGTTATATGGAAATACTTCTTTCGGTCCTGTTTGTAAGTTAAACATAGCAGGAAATAGTTTAAGCTTCTTATTTATAACACTGTAAGAGTCTTTTATAATAATTGCCCTTCCTTTATATAAGCCAGTTATTTGCATTGTTCGTGAACCTTTAATGATGGGAGTTCCTTTCACTTCTGTCATGTGTCTTAAGATGAAGTTTATGTCATAACTGAGGTTATGGAAATATATTAAACTCTTGTCAGGAAGTCGTCCAAAAATTCTGTTGCACAGTTCTGACCCCAAATGCTTTCACTCACTGAACCATCTTCACTGTCGTAACATATGTTAAAAGCTTTATGAAAGCCATCGTACTGCACTCAAAGTCAGCAAAGAAAACGTGCTCAGGAATGAACTTGCACTTATTTTTATTTACTTCTTTTGACTCGGCTTTCTTCTTCAGTTGTACACAATACTTTGGAGCATATGACAAGTCTTTAAATGGTGCAAGGTTCTGTTTATATAAGTCAGTCATATATGTGAAAAGTTCTCCATAAGAAATAGGTTCGAAATATTTGCACTCCCACAATGTTTTCATAACATCCCATAACGGTGTTGTTCTATCATAACGAACTACATATTTATCTTCTCTCTTTGTATAAATCTTCATCTGTTTCTCAATGTTCATTCCACCACAAGCTTTGAGAATTTCTTTATAATTTATGAAAAATATGTTGTCATTGGTAATCTTTCATTTAGCATGTAGTGGTCTTCAACAAGAAGTAAGTCAATAGTTCGAATAGTTTCACATTCTTTTGGTATGTATCTCTTTATTTCATTATGTCTTGAGTCATTGAAATAACCAATGGTAACATTAAATGCTATACCTGTTGCGTCAGAAATTTCTTGTACTTTACTTTGAGGAAAGTCTCCAACACGAATGGCTTCTCTCATGTGGTCAATAGTTTCTTCATTTACTCCAGCCTGAATGCAAGCATAAACGAAGCAATTGTCTTCTGTCATAAGTGTTGCAGTTCTTTTGTTCAGTTCATTGAAGATTTGGTAGCGCTCAAGATTTATAGGTAATGTGCAAAGATACTTCCAGAACTGACCGCTTCTCTTCTTATAAAACTTCTTTTCACCATTATCTTTCCAAAAGCTTTCTATAAGTGCTGGGTTTCCTGTTTGCTTAAGAGCTTCCAAAATGGCTTTCTGGTCATTTGTCAGTGTGCTTTCATCTCTATATGGTCTCTTTTTTGGTTTGCCTTTCTTTACATCTGACATCGTTAAGCCTTCATATTCTGTTAAATCATACATCTTTATTTCGGTAAGATTCTTTATGTTTGTCAAGAAGAAGTCATAGTGCATTTCAACAATACCTGCAGCATTTGCTTCTATCTCTGATATAAAGTTCTCCTTCAAGAGCTGATGTAGTAATGTTCCAATATTATTGAGGTTTAACGTAGAACATTCATACTTTCCACCAAGTTTATAACATACCATCCATCTCTGTTGTGAGTTTATTTTAATTTTCTCTAAGAGTCTCATGAAAACCTTACCGAAATGTTTGTGTAAGTAGTCTCTGTTTGGTTCATCTAAAGCTTCGATGTTAAAGTCAATGAGTCTATTGCCTGACTTCACATTTCTCTTCCTATTCTCTTCATCTTTCTTTAACCATCTCTCACCTTCTTTTGGTTTGTCGTCAATGGAACGAAGGACATCGTTAGCTTTGCGAACTTGTTCTATAGCGCTCTTAAACATCTCTCTTCTCTGTTGTTTCAGTGTGTCGTCTCTTCTTCTTGTTTCACCAACGTTTGCATTTGTTATGTCAAACATTTCTCTTCTTACTTCATGAGGTACTGAACGTCTATGATATAAGTCAATAGCAACGTCATTTAAAGGAAATGCTCTTGCATGGACTTCGTCCTCGCCGCGTTGCGGCTTTATGAACTCATGAATTCTATCATAACTTATTGCACCATTATAGTCTTTAATGAAGTCAGCGAGTGCTTTTTTGTTTGTTGCGTAATGTTTTGCTACTTCTATGTTAGCTTCTGTAAGAAGTTGTTTTATTTCCGAGTGTTCTAACTTAGACAACTTCCGATACATCTTTAGTAGGAAATAAAAAAAATATTTTTTGAAAAAATTAGATTAGATTTTTTAAAGTTATTTTTCAAAATAATTTAATATTTTTATTTTAATGAAACACATGCAAGATTGCAAGTTCTTTTCATACAATGCTCTCGCTACTGCCATCAAGAATGAGTTCAATAATGCTTCAAATGTTAATGTTATCTTTAACAAGAAGTTTGTGAAAGAATCTAAGTTTGGTCAGTATGTCAGACCATTAGCTATCGTCATTGACCGCAAACGTTATACTTCACAAGAGTTAGCAGTAGTTTTGAAACAAAAGAGTTTCTTCGTGAATGTCAAAGATACTCATTATACTGTTATAAAGAACTCTAACATTGACTTCTTCAGTATTGCTTTAAATCTTTCCGAACAGAAAGAATATAAGAAGGGTGAAACAAATGTGAAATATTATCCTTCATCTCTGAAAACAATAACGAACAAAGATGTTATACAGAAATTCTTACCAAAGGTTGAAGAAGCTTCTATTGACATTGACGAAGGAAGTGAAATGGTTGAAGAAATAGACCCTGAAGCTATTTAAGCAAAAATATATTTTTGGTTAGTCTTCATATCGATATTTTACAACAATTCCCCAATGTATAAACTTTTCATACGCTTTTTCATAAGCTTTATATACCTTCAGAAATTTTGCATAATCTTTAGAAGCATTTAGATATTGTTTAAATGCTTTGTATGTCTTCAGAAATTTTGCATAATCTTTTACATGTTGTTCGTTCTCTTCTTCTGTCATGAGTTCCGAATATTCTAAATTCATGTTCTTTCATATGAGATAAAATTTTATAAAAAAAATAAAATTAGCTTAGATTTTTTTATTCTTCCTCTTTGAAGTTATCGAAATATTCTGTTATTTTTTCCTTCAGTAATGTTAAGTCTTCTTTGAATGTAAGTATTGTACAACCTTTCATATCATAGTGTGTTTGAGGAAGAGTATTTTTGACAATTTCCTTTATTTGCTCATTCGGTGTCATTGAAATCGGTAAGTTTTCACGATAGAACCAGTTTCTGTCAGATTTATATATTTTAGCTAAGTCATAAAAGCTCTTGTTGTTTCTTCTGACTAAATGCAACATAACCATATCTTTATCTTCTTCTTTCTCCAACTCTTCAGTATAAATCATATACTTATAACTCTTTTCCTTTCCTTTTGGTACCGAACGTGGTATTCTTTTCTGAATGCTTTTGTCTTTGGATTCAATGACTTCATCTGTTGCATGAAGTTTCTTTTCCATCTCTCCACGTTCTGCTTTATATAGTTCATCTAACATCATGAAAATATAACAAGCATAACGAGGTGAAGCCCACATTGCTACAGCATTTACTAAAAGTCTATGAACATAATAACCTTTCAAACCAGGAGCCAAATTCTTGCGATTTTCATACGGAATCTCTTCCCCCGGTTTTCCGAGGGAAGCAATCATATGAGGAAATTCTTCTAAAAGTTCTTTTGTCTGTTGGTTTTCAAACCAATGATATGCTTGCTTTGTAGAACGAAGAGCATTCATTATACTTTGCATTTGGTACATGTCATCTTTGACTGAACGAATGAGACGTAACTGTTTGTTATACTGTATGTACTCGTATTCTTCATTTATGGCTTCATGAACGATAGCAATTGTTGTGTTCTCTGATGTTGACATTTCTGTTCTTACATACAAAATAAAAAAATAAATAAAAATAAAACTAACTTTATTTTTTCTATCTTAAGAAAATTCATGATTTTGTGCTGAATTCAATAAAAATAATGTTTAGGTGAAGAGGTGAGATTTCACCTCTTTTTTCACCTCATTTTTCACCTCTTTTTTCACAAACGTTTCACATGGTAAACGTTATTTTTTAAATTTTGTGAAAACTCAACGGTTTGACACATGCCCTAAAAATTATTTTACTCAGAATTTTGTTGCTGAATTCAATAAAAATATAATTGAGGTGAAGAGGTGAGATCTCACCTGTTTTTTCACCTCTTTTTTCACAAGCGTTTTACATGAATTGTACGATGTATATTTGAAATCCTAAACAGTTTTGTAGCTTCTATTTCTTCGCTGAGGATATCAAAAGTTTTAACAATGCCGAAGGTTTCTTTATATTTCTTCTTGACGTCAGACAGAAGGAAATCTTCTGCTGTTGGATAGTTTTTATTAAGAAATGTCAACATATCCATTTTATCTTCTGCTGGCTTTTCTGCTTCTTTCTTTAAGTCTGCATAGTCGTTTCGCATTCTTTCTATCTCTTTGACTGAGTAGTTATATTTTCTTATTGCTGCTTTACATTTTGAACATTGCGGCATCGTTTTTGCGTTATACATTGAAATAAAACCAGCTAGAACAACTAAGGCGTCAATGGTTTTCTTTAAATCTGAAGCAGTTGGTTTTATCTGTTCATTCCATACCTTACCTCTTCTATCTTTATCTCTTATCTGCCATACACATTTTGCAACTAATGAAACAAAGTTGTCGTATGTCTTAAACGCCCCAGATTTATATATGTCAGAGATGTTCTTATATACCATGTCGCAATCTTTGTCCATAACTATATGGTTGCAATGAAAACCAAGGAATTCATAATTTACTTTACGTATGAATTTCTTAATTTCTACTGAGTCAGTTGCTTTGACTTCAATTTCGTCGAATTCAGGAATAGTTAGTTTTTGCTGCTGAATTTCAGGTAGTTTAGGCAAATGGTCGATGAGGTCCTCCATTTCATAAAGATACTGTTCATTTGTTTCATCTTTCGCACTACAGTCTAAATTACTTGTTAAAAGTTCTTGCTTTATCTTCTGGATTTCTGTTTCAAAAGTATATGAAGAAGGAATGAAGCTTTTCATTTCTACTAACATAGATGTTGGATTCATGACTAACGAGTTTGGTGCTGTTGTTTGAATTGTTGTTGTGCCGATTGTTGAAATCATATCTTTTATACAAAATAAAAAAATAAATAAAAATAAAACTAACTTTATTTTTTCTATCTTAAGGAAATTCATGAAAATTCACGAGACCCAAAGGGTCTGAGCCGCTAAGCGGTGAGGGTGAAAAAACAGGTGAAAAAACGGGTGAGATCTCACCTCTTCACCTCAATTATATTTTTGGTCATGGACTTCGTCCTCGCCGCTTTGCGTCTTTATGACAAAAATAAATGGTACCATTAATGATATCATGACTGTTCTCATTCATGTCTGATTTACATCTAATGAAAAAGTTTAGAAGAATTTTCTTATTCTTTCTGGCATATTTTTGTCTTTCCAGTACTCCCGCTCTAATGGTCCCAGATGTGTTGGCTTTGACTCTCTCAAGTTCTTAGATGGTATAACATCTTCAACACCTCCTTCATATCTTACTTTATAAGTGTCATCGTTTATGTTGTAGCCAAGTATTTCAATAACCACTCCTCGCTTTGCTTCGTCAATGGTTTCAGCAAGTTTGCCATTACTACTTTCAACTAATTTGTGACGAGGGTAAAACGCAATAGAGTCGTCGGCAGCTTTTATAAGATATCCATTACCTTGCGTAGAGTCTACGATATAATAGTTTCTACTTAACCTTAAACGTTTCTTTGTCAACGGTTTGTCGTCAAGAACTACACGAACTTTTGTACCAGGAATGAGGGTAAATTGTGTTGAATTTCTGATATTTTGTGTTTGGCTTCGTTTCTTTTGTATATACTTTTCTTCTTCTTGTTGTGTCATTGAATTTGGTGTATGTCCTGTTGTAGAATGTGTTGAGGAATTATATACTTCGAGAAAGTGTTTCATTGTTTCTTCGGTAAAGTCTCGCTCTTGGTTTAAATCTCTGAGCGTTCTTATGAAGCGGTTTATGATGCCGAGTATGTTATGGTTATGGTCTTCAGTAGTGTAGTGAGTTATGTTATGCTTAATGAGAAAATCTGTGATTTCATTGCTGAGGTATGCACTGTCTTGGTCTGATGTTAAAGTACTTGGGCTATGTTCTGCTACAAACTTTTGTAAAACTCTTAACACTTCACGAGTTCCTTTATTCCTCATTGGATATGCATATGCTTTGCGAGTGTTAACATTAATGAAGATGAGGAATGGTTTATGTCCTCCTTTTCTGCTTTGAATGAGAGTGTCAAATTGGTATGCGTCAGGAGTGTTGGAGTAAATTGGTAAAAAGTAGTCGTAAGGGTTTATTTTTGTTTGATGTACAACATTTTTGTCAAAGAACCTTTTCACTTCAGCTCTGTTAGTAAATCCCCAACTCTTTGCAGCTTCATTGAACTTCTTAAATGACCTCCATGGATGTTGTTCGAATACTTCTTTCAAGCTCATTTATGTAAAGTTAAAGATTTTATTCTAGGCTCAAGCGCGTTCATTGAACGCGGTACCATGCGAATATAGTCACAAATGGTGGCATATAATCTGCACCCGAGCCTGTTGGATTTGTTGTGAAAGTGTGTGAATGATTTCCTCCTGGTTCAGTTTGTCGAAAAATCTTTTTTGCTGAATTGTTATAAGATGGAGATAAAACGTCATGGCCAGCTTCATACTCTGAGTTGTATAATGGGTGGTCTCTTAATGAGTGGCTATGGTCGCCAGAAAAGTTTGTCGTTCCTGTATGAGTGTGCGGTGGAAGGTTTGCTTCTTTAATTTTCTTCGAACCTCCTGTTTGCTTTGAATATCTAGCACAGTATAAGAATTTGTCTACAATCTGCTTCCATGTACCAAAACCTAAAACACTTGCTGGATTTGTTGAGTTCATTGACGTATAAATAGAGCCTATAGGATATAATGTTTGAAGTATTTCAGTCTTTAATGTTTGAAGCTCTGTTTTGTCTGCTTTCTTATCATATAAATCTTGAGCAGTGAATTTAACATTATTTTCATCATCCATGACATAAACATCTTTACAGCTAATTTCTTTCTTCGTTGTTATGTTTTCATTCGATGTTAAACCTTGTGGAAAGTTAGGAGGTTTATAATATAATGCATCCCCACCAGTTCCGCCAACCGTTCCTTCAATACTTTCTATAGCAACAGTTGAGAAGGAGTTATGTGTATGTTCTTTGTCAGCTTTCTTATCTAACATTGCTGGTAGTTCATGTGTTTCAAAGTTTCTGACATGACCTTCAATGTTCATACATTTACTATTTAAGGAGTTTAGTGTATCTTTTACGCTTGTACTTGGATTCTCTAAAGGTGCACTTGAACCAAGGGTATAGTTCAATATTATGTCGTCTGCTCTAACAGTAGTGAAGGATTCATGTGTATGGTTCTTGTCAGCTTTACTATTTAATGTAGCTTGAAGTTCATTTATATCGGAGATATTGTGTTTATGAGATTTCAAAACTTTGTTCATTGCTTCAAGTTCATCTTTGCTGGCTTTACTTTTAATAGCATCTTCAAAAGTTATTTTTGCCTTAACTCTCAAAGTAAATCTTGGTTCAACTAATACACCGTTAACAAAGAAATACGAAGCATATATTTCATCGTTATAACCAAATGCTTCTTGTGCTTTACCTGTGTCATACTGTACAGTACAGTGTATGTCATAACCTTTAGCACGAATGAATTTATATCTTCTTTCATTAACATCTTCAGTGCTTATTTGTTCATCCTGTGTTAAATATCCATGGTAGTCCGTTATAATCTGTTCGTCTGAACTTATATAATGAACATGGTTTTTATCTGCTTTTTCGGCTAATTTCTCTTCTATCTCATTTATTTCAAGTTCATGCCTACCACCACCTCCCGAAGAAGTATTTTTCTTCAGCTCTTGAAGAACGTCCACTTCGCCATCTTTGGTGTCAATAATGAGACTTTGAGTTAAAACCTTTCCTGTCTTAATGGATGTTTGTAAAACTTCTTCTTCACCGTGTTCGGGGTCATGGTCGTCATCATATCTTGTGAAATCAGAGATGTTGTCATACATTAAGCATATCTGTCTCAAAAGTTCTGCTATTTGAAACTGGAACGAAAGATATACAGAACTTTCATCATCTCCTAAAGTCAAGTCTGCTTTCTTAAGTATTTCTTGAATGTATGCAATGAGAACAGAGTACCTTGGAAAATATTCGAACAATATTTCATTAGCTGTTGGTTTTGGTGGTTCTTCTGGAGTTTCTGTTGTTTCAGTTCCTTCTGTAGGTTCTGTTGGAGTTTCTGCATCTCTTGACTTCAATGCTCTTGCTCTCAAAGACCTAAATGTTAGAGCACCAGGTTTTACAAAGGACTTTATAAATGCTTTAATAGTTCCTGGTAAGTTATTGTTAGCATTAAGTAAGTTCCTTATGCTTCCATCATGTACGTCCATAGCACTATGTAAAAAATCTATACTTTTCTTGTAGTCAGCAATAGACTGACTGTGATTTTTAAAGATTTGTCAATACCTTTAAGCCAATCTTCATGCATGTCTGATACTGAGCCAAGAATATCATTTGCTTCCTTTAGTGTATTTTGTGCTTCTCGTAAAGTATCCAATCCCGTACGTGCATTGTTTGCTATACGTCTTACAGTATCTATTTGACTCCTTGTTTCTTGCATCCAACCAGATAAAGTTTTAATAGTATCCGAACCATTTGAAATGAAGTTCAAAGCATTTTTAACGTCATCTAAAACTTCTTCACCAAGTACTGCCCATATCTTTCCGATTTGGTATTGAAGAACTCCATATGAACCAGCTGTTAAACCAGTATTTATAAGGTTCCATATCCATGATTTAGCAGTTTTTCCATCCTTTCCATCTTCACCATCCAAACCGTTTTCGCTTTGAGGTCCTTGTATTCCTTGTATTCTTGTATTCCTTGTGGTCCTTGAGGTCCGGTGTCACCCTTCTCTCCTTTCAGTTCATCTTTATGTTCGTTATAATATTCTAATGTCATAAGGTGTACATCATTACTGCTACCAGCAACGCCGAGAATTTGTTTTTCATTCATGACTAAATTCTTTAGGCATTTAATGTTGTCGTCAAATCGAAAGCTCTTTAACAATTCAATGAGAACATTTAATACTTTCACTAATGAGGCATCTACTGTAGAATTTATATATTGCACCGTTCCATCATTTATGATGGGAACCTTGCTTGTTGTAATGAATGGGTCATAAGTGTTAAAAGTATCGAAATCAATGACTTTTTTAGTTTTTCCATCGTCAATGACTAAATCATTGCCTTCAATGGTTAAAGTTGAGTTTTCGTTTACTAGTTCATGTGCTCTTCTTGCTAGTCATGTGATTTTATCCCAAGCATATGGGGATTCTAAATTTTTGTCCCTATCGTTATCCCAATTGAATTTTTTTTGGAATTTAAAATTTTTTTTTCTCCATGTAAACTTAAATTTTAATTTTTACCACTAAAATGCAATATTTCAACAAATTAATGAGTAATAATATTTTAATTTATAATAAATATTATAAATCTCCTCAATTTAATGTAATTATTGTATTAATTTTTGTTGAAAATATAAAATCTTCAAGTAAATGATGTGAATTTAATATTTTTAGAATGTTGTTTAATTGTACTATATTATGCATGTAAAATTTTGTTACAATACATTTTATATGGGATCCCCATTGCCCAATTGAGAGAAAATTGAGAGGTGGGATTGGGCTAGCCCAATTCAAAATATCCCAGGTGGAAATAAAAAAATTAACAATTCAACATAAAAAAGCATCTTAAATAATAATGATAAAAAGAAATTTTGTATGAATTTCAATCAAATTTGTTTTTATTCAACTTAAGAAATCACTTCATTAATGAAAGAAGTCGGGTTCACAACATATCCCGATCTTGAAACGAAACAACATGTTTTTTTGATGCCCTAAACGGGGGGTCGCCAGCAAAAAAAAAGATGTCAAAATTTATCCCAAAAATTTAAAAAAAATCGAAGAAAGTGCATCCCAGGGATTATAAAATTTAAGTTTTCACATCTCTATTCTTGCTTCATTTGTTTCATACGCATATGCAGCAATAGTCATATTTTAATGAGAATAAAATGTTGTTCTATTTGCAAAGTACAGACCCAAACAAATACGGAATAGTAAAGCTACAAACAAACTTAGGTCTTCAGAATGAAGCGCTTGCTTTCAGAGTTGTTGACTTCAATACTATCGCAACTTTTGTCATAACAGATGAAACAGATTTCATAGAGATTGAAATAGATGACAAAAGAAGTGTTATAACATTTCCTAACAGAGCAGAGTATAGAATAGATAAAATTGCTGGGGTGTTAAATGCTCTCATAAATGAAGAAACTATTGACAACATAGATGTCGAACTCTCTTCTGAGGGAACATTGAAGTTCAGTTATGCGAAGGAGTTTAAGATAACACGAATGAGTCATAGAGTACAACTTCTTTTGGGTGCATACCATATGACATTTCCTTTGAAAAGTGTTGACAAAACGATTGAGATGAAATCTGTTCCATACGTATGTTATGGCAACTGTTTGTACATTGAGTCAAAAATAGCTAATGTCACAGGCATTTCAGGAGTTAATAGTAAAGGTTCAGTAGAATATAAATCCTTCTGTTATGCAGTCAATTCAATGTTCATTCCAAACATTCCTGTCATAGCAACTCATTTAGGTAAATGGGTTCGCATTAGTCCTCATAATTTGAAAGACATGCAATTCAGACTTGTTGACTTTCAAGGAGAGCCTGTAGAAC
This sequence comes from Trichomonas vaginalis G3, assembly GCF_026262505.1. Classification (NCBI taxonomy): domain Eukaryota; phylum Parabasalia; order Trichomonadida; family Trichomonadidae; genus Trichomonas; species Trichomonas vaginalis. Next base: position 1,888,724 of record NC_067204.1, on the reverse strand, counting down.
TGAAGGCACCAGTGCGAATGACTGTTGAAGTTGACTTTTTAGAAAATATTAAATGCAACAGCTTACAAGAGAACTCAGAGCTAAAAATATAAAGTATGAATGTTATGTATTAGGTCATGAACTTTGGTTGTTGCTGTTTGATGAAACAAATGAGTTAGTTATGTCAGTCAAGAGAACAGAAAAATATTGTGTTAGTGAAAACTGCACCAAGTCAATAAGATTAGGTTTGCATTATGAAGATGAGTTCGATACTGTTGAAGAAGTTTTGGATAGATATTACAAATTGCTAACTTGAAATTTTTTTTGACTGACGGCACAAAGCGCCAAGACCGAAGGTCCTGACTGCTTTAATTTACTAAAACATATTTCAAACAAAGCTTATAGTCAGTAGATAGTTTTGTATACTCGTTCGAATATTTATACTTAAACTCAACTCCTGTAGTTCCTGGTGTTTCAATGATGCGGATGTTACCTATTTTCATGAATGGTGGCGTTTGACCACAGCATTCGATTTCAGGGTCGAGATAGTCAATGACACATTGCTTTCCTGTTATTCGTGATATAACATTTTCAAGGTCCTCCTTTGTTAGAATTATTTGGTTCTTACTTATAAGATTTGTCAAAAGCTTCTTATCGTCTTTGAGTAAAATTGTTTGGTATAACTGAAGAAGGTAATGGTCTACGTTATCTGAAGGATTTGTTTGAACATTTGTGTAAGGATTGTCGTTGACTTCTCTTGAAAGAATTTGGTCCAGTGGTGGATACTCTAACTTAACATCTGATGTAGCGTTAGCGTTTGAAGCTGTGTTTAAATTCACGGCGCCATGCGCCAAGACCGAAGGTCCCGACTTAAGTTCTGGTTCTGGTTCTTTCAAACACTCCGAACTATAGTTCTTTATGACAATATTGTTTGTCGTTCGTGAGTCAACATTTGATGTTGGTTCAATTGGAACATTAACGGCACCAGCTAAGATGGATTTGCTTCTCATTTCATATAGAATAAAAACCTTTTATATGTATGAAATGAACAATATACTCGACAAGGGTTTGAATGCAAAGCTAACGAATGAAAATATTGTTGAATTCACTGAGACAGGTGCTGTGTATAAAGATGTAGAACTACTGAACAAAAGAGCTAAGGGAAGAAGCAGGAATATGAACAAAGGGTGGAAGCCTATAAAAATTTATGTCAATGATGGCTCAGGAGGTTCAAACATAAAGTATGCAGAAAGTTATAGAGTTTATGCTCTCAAGGAAGAGAAGCCTTCATTTAAGAACAGCTATTCTAACGCATATCCTCAAAAGCTAACGGATGGGGAAGTGGATGATATGAATGACAGCAAAAATATTAACAGAAATGGCGACAGAGATGCATGGAATTTGTTTACCATCAGTCAATTGAAGGTTAAACTTTAAAACAATGTTGGTCGTTCCCATGGAATATTTTTGACTTTAATGGTATTAGTCATGATATGAATCTCAAGGTATGAACGAGGAGAGATGAGAGACTTATATGCTTCCCAGATTTCTTCAAAAGGTAATGTTATACCTGACTGTTTCCAAATGAGTTCAATATCATAACGTGAGAAACCTTGAAAGATAACGAAGTCAGTTATGAGACGTTTTATGTTTAAAGCTAAAAACCTCCATGTTTGCATAAGTATTGCTACAGTTAAATGGTAATGTCTGACTTTAGTAATGATGTTAGCTAATGGTGGGTCAGGCTTTGACACTAAACCTTTACCAGCGAAGTCGTCACAAACTAATAAAGTGTTTGATGGATATTTTTTGAAGGGGTATTTTGAAAGTTTTGATAGAATGTAGTTTGTCAGTCGTTTCATATCGTAAACTCCTGAGTACTGACGTAAGTGGTGTTTGTCAATAATTCTTTCCATCTCCTCAGAAGTCTTTTGCATTCCTGACTGTATAAATTCAACGATGGCATAATATTTCCTCTTACGTCGAATGTAACGTTGAAGAAATTCAATGAGTTCACTGTCTGGAACTTTAACGACAGAGGCTTGAACTTTTGACATAAATGTTTTCGCTGTTGAGTCCATAGAGTCTGAAGTTGCTGATATAATGATTTGGTCATAGTAAGAGTCGTTTCCTAAACGTTCTGTTATGAGTATATGACAAATGAGGTTAAATGTCTTACCTGAACCCATCTTTCCACAATAGAAATAAACACCATTTGAACAGAACTCATAGTCCTTACTGAAAGGAAGAATGAGAGAAGAGTTAAGTTTGTCTGTAGTTTCATTCATGTCTTCATCTACGTCATGTATTAAATGCTTCATTTTATCTCCATTAAAAATGCAAGTCAGAAATATTCAGAACATAGCGCCGAGTCTAACTGACAAGAGTATAAAGATATACTATGAACATGTTATGATGAAACCAACCAAAATTCAAGAAAGTCAGTATACTTATGAATATCCAAGACACTGGGTAGAGTATGTAGGAGGTGAGAAAGCTATTGAAATCAGACAGGTTCGAAGTATTCCAGCAGGAAGAACAATATTATTGAAGAACTTTAATGTTTTGAGATATAATGATGAAACAAAGAAGCAAGATAGTTTCCCTGTTGCTGTGTATGTGAACTTAGATACAGGAGATGACATGAAAGTTTTTAATACAAAGCTTCAAACGGTAGTGAGAGAACAACTGACTGCGGAAGGACATCCATTACCTTCAGAAGTTACCATAGCATATAATTTTGAAACAAACTCAATAGATTTTAAAGTCGTCTCTGCAAAGAAGTCAGGTTTTACATTTAATGAAGCAGATGTATATTCGAATGAAAACTTCAAAGCTATTGCATGGTTAGATAATGACGATTGCTTTAAGAAAATATTTAAATACAGTGACTCAACGATGTCAATAGATGACCTTCGTGGAATGTTACCATCGACGTTTACAGTAGAAGGTTCAGCAGGATTGCTTACAAGATTGTCAATTGGTGGTATTTGGTCTCGTGAGAACATTGTTATAAAATCCAGTATAAGTGAATTTGCTGAAGAATCTATATTATGTCTTTCAAACTACATGTATTCGCCGCCGAAGCATTATAGTATAACAAACTTTGTCAGTAAGTTTAACATAAGACTTGTCGAACCTTCTTCAATGAAAGATGTTGTGCTACCCAAAGACGGAAAGGATGGACTCATTATTGAAATGATTTTAATAGCATATTAAATGAGCTTGTTCTTGAAGGTCATTCATGATGAAATAACTGTTGTAGAAGATGTTAGCAACTGTTCAGACATTTTGAAGCGTATAGATGATATAAGAAAGAAGTTAGATAGACCGCAAAGCGGTGAGGGCGAAGCCCGTGAGAACGCTTATGTTTCATTGACTTTCTCCAGTAACGAGAACTTTTATGAGATAATATTGAAGAGAGATGATTTTAATATGGTGTAAATGGTAGCTTGGGCAGCTTTAGGCGCAATGGGAACAAAAGCATTAGCATTTGGAGCAAAAGCACTTGGAGCTTATGACGCAGTAAATAAAATGAGTGGAGGAAGGGTTTCAAAGACATTAGATGCAAATAAAGGGAAGATTGGAGGCTGGGTTGCAAAGAAGTTAAGATTAAATAAAATAGGGCTCATAAATAAAGCATCCAATTTGGTTGCGACTGAGTCAGAAAATGCTTTAGGAAAGGACGATGAGTTTGCAAAACACGCAAAAGACTTTAATGACCAGATGAAAGGTGAAACAATGCATTTAAATAGAGTCGATGGAACTAAAGAAAATGTTTCTTCTCCACCAGTAGTTCTTCCGTATGGTCCCTATGGAATGTATGGAAACCCTTACGAAAGACCATTTGACCCATTGACTGGTGGAAGTAACTGGTATCATTACGGACGAAGAAGAAAGACAGTCAAGTTGGAGACAGACGTGAAGAAAGCAACTAAAAAGAAACCAAGGAAGAGAGTTATAAAGCAATGAATTCAACAGGGTGAAAAAACAGATGAAAAAAGAGGTGAGATCTCACCACTTCACCTAAATTTATTTTTGTGCTATGTTTTCATACGTGTGAGGGTGGAGATATCATTAATTTTTAAGTTTATTTTTTATTTTATTTTTATATAAATGACGAAAACTATTGAGATAACAAACTACAACGGTCATGAGTTCAAGAATTTGTTCTTCGTTCCTCGTGAAAATACATTCTATCAGATACGAGGGAGAAAGGGTAAAGTTAGTTTGAGCGTTTATGAAGGAATGAAGAATGGAAAGTTTATACAAGCATACGATACAAACGGTAAACGTGTTTCATTAGCTTTGTCAAAACTTACTAACATTTATTTTGACAGTGACTTTGACCTATATGAAGAAGAAAGTGAGTCAGAAGATTATGAGCTGTTATGTGAAGCACAGCAATGGGAGGAGTTGCAATACTTTTGTAAGTGAGAACGTTTATTTTTTTACATTAGTGAGGTGAAGTGGTTGGCGGCTTTGTAAATATTTAAGGTTAAGTTAGTGTTGTCGTTTGTGTTGTAAAATATACGTTAACGGTTTCGTAAAGTGTCAAATTCACATATAATGGGTAAGTAGGTGCGCAGTGCCTCCGTACACTTGAAAGGTGTATTAATTACATTTTTCTGTATCCAGTCTGATTGTAGACTTTTTTGGCTTTTTTACAGATGGCAACGGATTTGGAATTTTGTCTCTGAGCCTTATATCTTGAGAAATTCTGTAATAAAATGAAGGAACGATAAAATCGATTAATTTCATCACAAATCGATCAAATCTCATGAAAATTGTTCCGCCAAAGTAGTAATATTTAATTTTTTTGTTAATCGATTCTGAAATGTTATTTGTGAGAGCTAAATTTTCATCTCTTTCAGAGGCTGTCCATCTTTCTTGGTTTGATATCCATTGATTTTGTATGTATTTTGAAAATTCTGGGAATTTTTCGGCTATTTCCAGAATTTTTTTGAACGTTGGTTCAATCCATTCTTTCTTGCCATTTCTGCCGTATGCAAGATAGTTCATTTTTGTATCTAATATCAATTTGTCTGAACTCTCAAATGCATAATCTTTCAAATTTTTTCTGAACGCCCTCATTACATGAACTGCACACCAATGAAGGATAACTTCTGGAAAAGAGTTGATAATCGCATTTTCGATTTCTTGTGCACAATCTGACATAAAATATTTTGGTTTTACTTTTGCCCAGTTAAAAAATGCCTTGAGACAGAATGCAATATTTTCTGAAGTGTTTGGATAAACGACAAATTGAAAAATTGGGAATGCATGTGTATTTGGAAATTTGGCTGATATCATGTAAAACAACATTTTAAATTCAAGTAATGAAGAGTGTGGTAGAATTTACGAAAAAGTGACACTTAACCTTAAATTTCCAAACACTATTTATATATGTATATTTATGTATGTATATTTATATATGTATATTTATATATGTATATTTATATATGTATATTTATATATGTATATTTATATATGTATATTTATATATGTATATTTATATATGTATATTTATATATGTATATTTATATATGTATATTTATATATGTATATTTATATATGTATATTTATTATGTATATTTATATATGTATATTTATATATGTATATTTATATATGTATATTTATATATGTATATTTATATATGTATATTTATATATGTATATTTATATATGTATATTTATATATGTATATTTATATATGTATATTTATATATGTATATTTATATATGTATATTTATATATGTATATTTATATATGTATATTTATATATGTATATTTATATATGTATATTTATATATGTATATTTATATATGTATATTTATATATGTATATTTATATATGTATATTTATATATGTATATTTATATATGTATATTTATATATGTATATTTATATATGTATATTTATATATGTATATTTATATATGTATATTTATATATGTATATTTATATATGTATATTTATATATGTATATTTATATATGTATATTTATATATGTATATTTATATATGTATATTTATATATGTATATTTATATATGTATATTTATATATGTATATTTATATATGTATATTTATATATGTATATTTATATATGTATATTTATATATGTATATTTATATATGTATTTATATATGTATATTTATATATGTATATTTATATATGTATATTTATATATGTATATTTATATATGTATATTTATATATGTATATTTATATATGTATATTTATATATGTATTATTTATATATGTATATTTATATATGTATATTTATATATGTATATTTATATATGTATATTTATATATGTATATTTATATATGTATATTTTATTATGTATATTTATAATATGTATATTTATATATGTATATTTATATATGTATATTTATATATGTATATTTATATATGTATATTTATATATGTAATATTTATATATGTATATTTATATATGTATATATTTATATATGTATATATTTATATATGTATATTTATATATGTATATTTATATATGTATATTTATATATGTATATTTATATATGTAATTATATATGTATATTTATATATGTATATTTTATATGTATATTATTATAGATATGTATATTATAATATGTATATTTATATATGTATATTTATATATGTATATTTATATATGTTATTTATATATGTATATTTTATATATGTATATATTTATATATGTATATATTTATATATGTATATATTTATATATGTATATATTTTATATGTATATATTTATATATGTATATATTTATATATGTATATTTATATATGTATATTTATATATGTATATTTATATATGTATATTTATATATGTATATTTATATATGTATATTTATATATGTATATTTATATATGTATATTTATATATGTATATTTATATATGTATATTTATATATGTATATTTATATATGTATATTTATATATGTATATTTATATATGTATATTTATATATGTATATTTATATATGTATATTTATATATGTATATTTATATATGTGTATATTTATATATGTGTATATTTATATATGTATATATTTATATATGTATATATTTATATATGTATATATTTATATATGTATTGTAATAAACAGAAATTCATCAAAAGTGACAGCTCTCAATTTTTTGACATTTGTAAATTCTAAATTGAATGAGAAAAATGAAATAATACTAAGCATAATACAATATTCTAGATTTAATTATAATTAGGAAAAAGTTAGTTTTGAGAGTACTTTTCATAGGCATATAGAATGAAATCTTCTGAAAAATAATATCACATAAACTCATATTATTTTCTAATATATAACTATTTTATATAAAATCAAATTCAATGATCTTAAAAGCGAAGGATAAACCTCAAAATTTACGAATATAATGAGTGGGAATATAATGTTTATCTATCATAAAACCATATGAAATATCAATTTTTGCTTTACGCCTAATTTTTGACGACAATTAGCAAAAAATGTTAAATGTTAACACTCAGTCCATTTGAATATGAAAAATAAAAATTGACTTTGATTAAATGTTTTTATTTATCATGCAATTCTTCTTGCGACCAAAGATTTGAATAAAAGTTCAAAAAATAAGATAGCTTAAAAAATAATATACGGTAGTGTTTACTAATAGATGAATAGTATATAAATTCTATTAAAATGGATTTGATCCAAAAAAATATATAAAATTTGATCATAAATAAAATCGTTTTAAATTACTTCTTCATTTAAATTTATAACAATTATTTTTGGTTTTATATTTTTTTGGATCAAATCCATTTTAATAGAATTTATATACTATTCATCTATTAGTAAACACTACCGTATATTATTTTTTAAGCTATCTTATTTTTTGAAATTTTATTCAAATCTTTGGTCGCAAGAAGAATTGCATGATAAATAAAAACATTTAATCAAAGTCAATTTTATTTTTCATATTCAAAATGACTGAGTGTTAACATTTAACATTTTTTGCTAATTGTCGTCAAAAAATTAGGCGTAAAGCAAAAATTGATATTTCATATGGTTTTATGATAGATAAACATTATATTCCCACTCATTATATTCGTAAATTTTGAGGTTTATCCTTCGCTTTTAAGATCATTGAATTTGATTTTTATATAAAATTAGTTATATATTAGAAAATAATATGAGTTTATGTGATATTATTTTTCAGAAGATTTTGTGTTCTTCTTCAAAATTTTATTTTTTTTATTAAAAAGAATCTTTACAAAATATACATTTACTTTAATTAATATTTAAAAACGTGCTCTATCAAAAGTTCCAAAAATTCAATATTTTAGCTTTTCTGAGGTGTCACTTTTGATGAATTTCTGTTTACAACATATATTTATATATGTATATATTTATATATGTATATATTTATATATGTATATATTTATATATGTATATATATATATTTATATATGTAATATTTATATATGTATATATTTATATATGTATATATTATATATGTATATATTTTATATGTATATATTTATATATGTATATATTTATATATGTATATATTTATATATGTATATATTTATATATGTATATATTTATATATGTATATATTTATATATGTATATATTTATATATGTATATATTTATATGTATATATTTATATATGTATATATTTATATATGTATATATTTATATATGTATATATTTATATATGTATATATTTATATATGTATATATTTATATATGTATATATTTATATATGTATATATTTATATATGTATATATTTATATATGTATATATTTATATATGTATATATTTATATATGTATATATTTATATATGTATATATTTATATATGTATATATTTATATATGTATATATTTATATGTATATATTTATATATGTATATATTTATATATGTATATATTTATATATGTATATTTATATATGTATATATTTATATATGTATATTTTATATATGTATATATTTATATATGTATATATTTATATATGTATATATTTATATATGTATATATTTATATATGTATATATTTATATATGTATATATTTATATATGTATATATTATATATGTATATTTATATTGTATATATTTATATATGTATATATTTATATATGTATATATTTATATATGTTATAATTATTTATATGTATATATTTATATATGTATATATTATATATGTATATTTATATATGTATATTTATATATGTATATTATTATATATGTATATATTTAATATGTATATATTTATATATGTATATTTATATATGTATATATTTATATATGTATATATTTATATATGTATATATTATATATGTATATATTTATATATGTATATATTTATATATGTATATATTTATATATGTATATATTTATATATGTATATATATATGTATATATTTATATATGTATATATTTATATATGTATATATTTATATATGTATATATTTATATATGTATATATTTATATATGTATATATTTATATATGTATATATTTATATATGTATATATTTATATATGTATATATTATATATGTATATATTTATATATGTATATATTTATATATGTATATATTATATATGTATATATTTATATATGTATATATTTATATATGTATATATTTATATATGTATATATTTTATAGTATATATTTATATATGTATATATTATATATGTATATATTTATATATGTATATATTATATATGTATATATTTATATATGTATATATTTATATGTATATTATATATGTATATTTATATATGTATATATTTATATATGTATATTTATATATGTATATATTATATATGTATATATTATATATGTATATTTATATATGTATATATTTATATATGTATATATTTATATATGTATATTTATATATGTATATATTATATATGTATATTTATATATGTATATTTATATATGTATATTTATATATGTATATTTATATATGTATATATTTATATATGTATATATTTATATATGTATATATTTATATATGTATATATTTATATGTATATATTTATATGTATATATTTATATATGTATATTATATATGTATATATTATATATGTATATATTTATATATGTATATATTTATATATGTATATTTATATATGTATATATTTATATATGTATATTTTATATATGTATATATTATATATGTATATTTATATATGTATATTTATATATGTATATATTTAATATGTATATATTATATATGTATATATATATGTATATTTATATATGTATATATTATATATGTATATATTATATATGTATATATTTATATATGTATATTTATATATGTATATATTATATATGTATATATTATATATGTATATATTTATATATGTATATATTTATATATGTATATATTTATATATGTATATATTATATATGTATATATTATATATGTATATATTTATATATGTATATTTATATATGTATATTTATATATGTATATATTTATATATGTATATATTTATATATGTATATATTTATATATGTATATATTTTATATGTATATATTTATATATGTATATATTTATATATGTATATATTTATATATGTATATATTTATATGTATATATTATATATGTATATATTTTATATGTATATATTATATATGTATATATTTATATATGTATATTTATATATGTATATATTATATATGTATATATTTATATATGTATATATTTATATATGTATATATTTATATATGTATATATTTAATATGTATATTTATATATGTATATATTATATATGTATATATTTATATATGTATATATTTATATATGTATATATTATATATGTATATATTATATATGTATATATTTATATATGTATATATTTATATATGTATATATTATATATGTATATATTTATATGTATATTTATATATGTATATTTATATATGTATATATTATATATGTATATATTTATATATGTATATATTTATATATGTATATTTATATATGTATATTTATATATGTATATTTATATATGTATATTTATATATGTATATTTATATATGTATATTTATATATGTATATTTATATATGTGTATATTTATATATGTTATATTTATATATGTATATTTTATATGTATATTTTATATATGTATATATTTATATGTATATATTTATATATGTATATATTTATATATGTATTTATATATGTATATATTTATATATGTATATATTATATATATGTATATATTTATATATGTTATATTTATATATGTATATATGTATGTATTTATATATGTATATTTATTTAAAAAAATTAAAAATAATATAATTATAATTTATTTATATTTTAAATTTCATACTGATCTTCGATTCCAATTTGTGAATTGATATCATTAACAATTGAATTTCGGTGCACCCCTATGAAAGCGCTGGCGACCGAAACACCACTAGTAAGATTGTGTATTAGCAACTGCTTCATGCTGTGTTGAGTAAGCTTCGATGTCTTTGTAGGATAGCTTTCTGAGAGCGAAACAAGATAGTGTTGAAAAAAAATTTTGAAAAGCTGAGAGACTGTGCAAGAGCCAACGACCAAAACACTACCAGTAAGATACAGCAGTAGTAGCTGCGTCATGCTGCATTGAGTATTTTTGAATAATTTGAAGTAGTGGTTTTTGAAATCAGCACCCCTATGAGAGCGCTGGCGACCGAAACACCACTAGTAAGATTGTGTATTAGAAACTGCTTCATGTGTTGAGTAAGCTTCATTATCTTTATCAGACCACCTTTAAATTAACCACTCACATTCTCACTGTGGTCCATCTAAAATTTGTAAACTTTATGACATAAAATTATATTATATGCAGGATCCCACCTATTACTTAATCTTTTTGGAATAAATGTTTTATAATATTTATCGATTGATTGTAATTTTTTGTATAAAAAAAGTTTTTTATTTATATTAAAAATATATTCGGTTAATGATATTATCTTATAATTTGTAAATAAATCTAGTAATAAAATAACTTTAATAGTTGGTGTCACTTTTTCGAAAATTCTGGTTTTTTCATTGAAAAATTGGGAATGCATGTGTATTTGGAAATTTGGCTGATATCATGTAAAACAACATTTTAAATTCAAGTAATGAATGGGTTGCATCAATAAAATGCTCTTTCACAATTTTGATTATGTCCAGAAATTTGAAAGAAGCATAATAAAAGATTAATTTCTTTGGTTTGTTGTAATTATCAACATCGAAATAAATTAAATCTTTTGGTGACTCTTGTTCTTTGATACCCTTAAATAATTGAGTTGACTTGAATTGATTATCATCGTACTTTTGAATACCTTTGATCTTTTTATTTCCTTTTTCCTGAATTTTTTCATTTGATCTGAAGATGCATTCAAAAAAGATGGCCTGTTAAGTGGATCATCCAGATCAAGTTTTTTGTCGCATTCAATTTGAGCCATTTTCGGATCACCCCCTGTTTTATAAAATTAATAAGTACCCGACGATAGCATTGTGATAATGTGTGGTATTTCTTTGTCTCATCTTTGATTTGATTGTGATTATGTGTTCCATTATATTCTGTTAGGATATATTCTTCATCATCCTTTAGAAATGAGATACATGCTTCACATTTATCTGCACTGCACCTGAATTTTAATTTTGTTCCCCCTAAATTTGGATTTTTTTTAATTGATATGGACAACCTGCATGGCATTCGTTATCAATGACAGCTTTCATAGCATCTATATAAGATAGCCTTTCTTTAAGTTCGCATGGTGCATCGATATGCATCAAAAAAATGAAATGAAATTTCAATATCAAAAAAAGCACAAAATTTGAAAAAATTCACAAATCTCGGTTTCTGAGGGAACAGGACAAATTTGCCACACGGCACTTTTTTAAAAAAAATTTAATGGAGCGGAGCGATACTCTGCTGCAGGAGCCCCAAGGCTCCCAATCATTACGAAAGGGAGCCTCAGGGCTCCTGAGAATCCATCAGCAGAGGCCTTTTCATTTGGCCTCTGCTGATCAAAGATTCGGCGAAGCCATTCTTCGTCTCAGGAGCCCCAAGGCTCCCAATCATTACGAAAGGGAGCCTCAGGGCTCCTGAGAAACCTCTTTGAGAAGGTTTTCTTAAAGAAAACCTTCTCAAAGATGATTGTCAGCATTCACTCAAAATCTACCAAGAGTTTCAAAGTTTCAAATCTATCTGAAATGAAGCTTTGAATCTCTTGTATATCTAATTGTAGAGGTACCTTTTCAAAATGTCTTCTATTGATTAAATTTAATCAGTAAAATCATTTTGAAAAGGTACATCTCTATAATTGCTATTGAGCATTCACTCTTGGAACCTTGGAGCTCTTGTGTAGTGCATGAAAACTCCAAGATTCTAGCATAAAACATATATCATAGACATAATTTCTTCAAATATAATTTAAGGTTTTTTTCAAAAATTAGAAAAATGTAATTTAAGGTTATTGAAAAGTGACACCTGGCAAATTTGTCCCGCACTCGGTTTCTGAAAGAAAATGGCCTCTTAAACTTTGTGCATATATTCATCTATAAGACACATTGTATCCATATATTATTTAGCCAACACAACTTATCTGGTATCGAGAAAATTCAAAAAAAGCACAAAATTTGAAAATTGCTCGGTTCTACATTCAAAATAAATTTCATTAATTTTTACGTACATATTAAGGTACTTATCTTCTACATATATAATCTTCATTAGATATATACATGATAAATTGTTGCATGCTAAGATCAGTCATAATGTAAACCTCTCAATTTTATTGTCGTGGGAAGTATCTCAATTCCTTCAAAAAAATTGAAAAACTATTTAATTTTAAAAATATAATACTTTTAATTAGTTAATTAATTGGAGATATTTTTAAAAAATCACTTTTGATAATACTTTTGAGAACTTTTATTAAAAAAATATATTCAAAAATATCCAGGATATCAAGAGGGAATTGTTCCTTATGAGGTATATAGTTATGATGTATACCTCATAAGGAACAATTCCCTCCTTAAAATGAGAAAACTTGTTCGAAATTGTTTATCATTTCGAACAAGTTTTCTCGTTTTTAATAGGAAACTAAAGGCTATGAGGCACTGATATATATATTAGTGCCTCATAGCCTTTAGTTCCTAATAGATAGCTGGGGAACTTTCTCCAAATGATAAGTTATTCAGAGAAAGTTTCCCAGCTATCAAGAGGGAATTGTTCCTTATGAGGTATATAGTTATGATGTATACCTCATAAGGAACAATTCCCTCCTTAAAATCGTAGACATTTTTATACTTATTAATCAACCATTCAAAATCATATTCCTCTGAAAAGTTATTTTATTAAAAATTTAGAATTTTAATAAATATAGAGTTTGAATTTCATACAATACCTATATATTTTCAATAATGGAATTTGAAAACCATTCTCAAAAGTTCTCAGAAAACCTTTTTTTCATTAATTTTAAGAAATCTGAGTATTAAATTAAGTGATATATTCGTTTGACACTACTTTAATTTTTAAATTCAAAAAATTATATGTGCTTCTTAAAATGACTCAAAAAATTTTATTATAAAATAATATATAATATTAAAAATTCCACAAAATTTTTTACTTTACATAATCGTACTTCCTCGACGATTAATTTCCACTCAATTTCTATTGTTGACCGAACTTAGCATGCAACAAAATAAAATTCATAAAACATTAAAAATCAAAAAATTAGATGAACCTTGGCAATTAAACTTTATTAAATAATAGTTGTTTATAAATTATATTATATTATCATTTAATATTATTTTGATAATGAAGATTTTATTTTGCAATAATATAAACGAAAATTTTTTACCTTATGAACTTTTGATGGAAATATGCAATTTTAAAATAATAAAGAAAGCCGCGAGCGAATCGAGCGGCTTAGGTCTAAGATTTTGATTCAAATCTTTGCTTATATTCCTTAAATTCTTTATGAAACTCGCAACAGTTCCATAAAAAATTTTAAATTCTAAACTGTCGAAATTACCGATCGGTAATCACACCCTTCATGGGTGTGTCACTTTTTACAGGCGTGTCACTTTTAGCTAAAATTACCCCTACTCAATTCTACACCACTCAAGTTGGGAATTTTCTTGTTATCAAAAAATAATTTTAATATTTGTTTATTTCATTACATACAATAAAATTTTAAAAACTCTATTTGTTCACAAGAAAATTTTTTCCCTTCATATGAAGAAACATTTTGTTCTCCATTTGATGCTGAGTCTAAATCTCGATTTTTGATTTTTCTTCTTTCCAAATTTCTTTTTTCCGTGTAGAATTTCGGTTGTTAACATAATGAAATTTAAAGTCATCTATTAAATAATACATAAAAACCATTAATGATATGAAATAAAATTCAATAGTTTATTTATTTTTGAGAGACTCAGAAAATCATCACAAAATGGCGCCTCGAGAAGAATCTAGTAGTTCTTCTGAAAGCACCGAGAAGCCAAAGCAGATATCAGCGCCGGTCATAAAGCGTTCAAATCTCAATCTCAAATTGAACTTACTCTATGGCGGAGCGATTACAATAACTGTAATTTATTTTCTAGGATTTATCATATATCCATGGTATTCCATGAGAGAGAAATGGAAAGTAAAGTCTAATTACTTCATTTCCAAAAACATTCAACAGAAATCCATCGAAATAAAATCTATTACAGAGGCTTACTTCGCTAAAATCCAAAATGCAGTTATATTAATATCTCGGCTTGTCGTGAACACTAGAATGCTATCGTCGCCAATAGATAGATACACTTGTTTTTATCAAATTATTCCACCATTTTCATTCGAGCATAAAACCATTTCCAGTATCAATATCAATACAAGAGGGAAACAAGCGGTATTATACCACAACGTGGAATTCCACAGAAAGAGATTTTAAATTTTATACTTTAGATAACATCAATGAAACGCATTCCACACTCATGCGATATGACTCATACACGTTCAGACGCAATCTCAACATCGAAATGGGCGAATCCGATGGAATTGTCGAAAATTCCAGGTATTTTAAAGAATGCGAAACAGTTAAGAAATGGACTTATGTTGATGAAGGGGAACAAAAATCGCTGATCTATTCAGCATGCATTCCCTCAGCAAACCAAGGCGAAAGCTTTCTAACACAAATAGAAATCAACTTAACCCATTTTAACCAATATTTTGCGACCTACGCCCTCATTAATAAAAGCAAATACACATTTCTCGACCAGTACAAACGAGTAGTTTTTGAGAGTACGAATGGAATGACACAACCAACGAAGGAAGATGCCATTCTTAACTATCCATTAATCGAAGAGCTCTCTGGTGACATATGGGGCCCTATATCCTCTCAACTCAATGTTTCTCAAGAGAATTTTAGTCTTCGGTCATTTCACTACCAAAACCACTTCTACTTCACAATTCTCATTCCTATTAAGATAGAATACGATCAGACGCATTACGTTATACTTTTATGCGATTTTTCAGAGATGATCGCCGATTCTCTCTGGGAAACCACAAAAGTATACTTTGTCTACCTTATGTTTGCTTCATCTCTCTCTT
>NC_067204.1:1666471-1872140 GCF_026262505.1 Trichomonas vaginalis G3 | reverse complement strand
TCTCAAAAAGTTGAAGGTAGGTACGCCTTTTGACTCGCAGTTTATATCCATGAACATCAAATTAATTGAAACATGTTTACTAAGATAATATTGTCTCTTCTTGGTGGTAATATAGTTTCAACATCAAACAAACTAAATATAAAATTATGTATTTTGAGATTTGGACTTTACAAGGAATTCTCAATAGCAAAATGTTGTATTTCTGAAGCATTAATTTTTACAAATCCATGGTTATTCGCACACGTATTAATTTCAATCACTCATAATCCTTTTCTAATCCAATTTCTCTTTTTTGGATAGTAGCTTAGATGCATAAGGCAATTACGACCTTCTTCATTTTTGTTCTTGAGGACTGATTCATGAAGTATTGACCCATTCTGATACAAAAATTTTGGATCCACTTTTATTTTATTTTTAAAATTTTAAAAATAATACATTAAAAGAATTATCCAATAAACTAAAATGATTTGACAATCTGACTGTGTAAAATATTCAAAATTCATTCTGAATAGATCCGCTTTCAAATTAAAATCATTGTGAATGTCCTGGTTTTACTATACAATCACCAATGGTATAATTAACAGAACAGGAGATTATTTAATTGACATTGGTTCATATGGTCAAGATATTACTTTTTCATTTGCAGATAACAAATCATTTAGTTATTATTTTATTCTACAAGATACATATATGAGCGATTACTTGCGTATTAACTATGAATCATGCACAAGCAAAATATGGAAAATCACAGAGCCAACTTTTAATTTTAAATCAACAAACACGTATTATAATTATAAAGTAAGATTTTGTGTAGTTTCTTTTCCAAATTACTGCGATTCCATAGAATTTCTATCCGAATCGAACGATCTAGCTTTCAATTATTCAAATAAAAAATATGAAATCAATAAGAATTACTGCTCAGTTTACTTAGATCCAACAGATGTTAGATTGAACATAAGCACATCTTCGGATGATTACGATTTTAATTATTCTTATTATCAACCAACATTTCAATACAAAGTTATAAATTACACAACAGACCATCTTTATTTCTCACCGACATTATACATTTTGTTCAGAAGTAAATCTCCGAATACAGTTGCAACAATCAAAATTTCACAAAGTTTTTCTTATGATACATACAGTGCTTATGATAAGGACAAGCTCGAATATCTTTGCAACCAATCAATTTCTTTTGGATCCCAGCCAAAATACAAAATATTCGGAATTCAAAAGTTATTAATTGGCAGAAATCAAACAAAACTTAATTTTTATAAGGAACAATACGTAGTATTTACTGATTATCGCAACATTTCCGGAGAAGCAAGAACTTCAGAAGTATCTTTAGAAATTCTTGGAAATACACAATATTCAGCAATTTATTTCGCTCACACAGGTACAATTACATTAGAATCCTCCAGTGACGAACCTATTCCATGTAATTTTGTTGTTTTTAATTTGAATTATTATGATTGCACTTCGATTATCACAAATGTAAGGTCTAATTACAAATTCACTTCTCAGGACACAGCTCATACATGTGTTGTTACTGCTTTCACAAATGGAACAGTTCATTTCGAAGATGGTGATATTTATGATGTCTATGGAAAAATAAATAGAGCTAATATTATTGTTGAAAAACCTTTTCTAACAATAACTAATTCTAAACACGATTACTTATTTTTTTATCATGCTGGCGACAAATATAATACATCATATTTAATCAAAGGAAATAATTCAACTCATAGATCTCTTATCATTTTTGATAATTCGTATCATGAAATAAATTCATCAGAACCAGTTGAACAAAAATCAGATGATCATAATTATTCTGATGATGATAGTGATGAAGGACTAAGTGAAGGTGCTGTTTTGGAAATTATTATTGGAGCAGCAGTTGGAGCAGGTCTCATTGCTGTCGCTGCTTACTTATGTTATAGACACAGAAAATTCAGAGCTGAAAATCCAATTAATCAAAGCCTTGTTGATAAAACCGAAAAAGATTTACCTTTAGAAGAAACGAACAGCAATCCATATCCTAATGAATATAAAGCACCAGCATATAATCCAAAGCAAGAACAATCAAATACTTATTTCGAGAATCCTTATGAATAACTATTTTTTTATATATTGTTTATGAACGAATCTTTAAAGATTTATAATGTTTTTTTTATTACAATTCTTATTACTCCCATAAGATTGAGCGTGTGAAAATAAGTTTATAACAACATTATCAACATTTTAGGCATCTCAATTATTAAGAAACATAAAGTATTTAGTAATATTGAATCAAATTTTATTATATAGGATGGGAGATAATTTTAATTGATAACAATAAGACTATCATTACCATCAAGCATTGCAATTCCTCTTTTATGTCTTAAAAAAAAGAAAAAAGAGAGGAAACACAATCAATAATTCATGAACATTTCATTGATAATAGAAGTTGTCTATTAGAAGAAGTATCTAATAAATCCGAACCATTACCTTTAGAAGAGGTTCAAATAAATCCATATTTAATCGAAACAAAAGAAATACCAAATTATTCACAAAAATCGAAATCATTATTCGATAATCCTTATGAATAATTCGTGTCAGCTTTCATATGCTTTTATTGACTTTTCTTTTTATTCTGTAATTAAAATTTAATTGACAAAATTTATGCTTTAAACTGCGAATCAAAAGGCGGACCTATCAATTTTTGAATAGTTTACATTTCTAATGCTAACGGTGCCTTCACTGAGAGCGAGAAAAATTATTAAATATTAGAGCTCAAATAAGCTTCACGTGCAATAGGTAGCAAATCAGCTTCTATTTATGCTTAAATTTCTGGTTTGAAGCTTGTATTAAATTTCGAAATCTTAAATTTTGAAGTTAGACCCGAAAAAATCGTATCAGTTCATCCTATATTTATATCTGTTTTATGATCCTTTGTTGTTATATCGAATTAGAGCAAATAGCTTGTGCGGTCCAAAAGGTGTACCTGGCAGAAATCGACTTTTTGAGAGAAACTCATATAATTAATTGTATGACTTCTCTCAAAAAGTTGAAGGTAGGTACGCCTTTTGACTCGCAGTTTATATCCATGAACATCAAATTAATTGAAACATGTTTACTAAGATAATATTGTCTCTTCTTGGTGGTAATATAGTTTCAACATCAAACAAACTAAATATAAAATTATGTATTTTGAGATTTGGACTTTACAAGGAATTCTCAATAGCAAAATGTTGTATTTCTGAAGCATTAATTTTTACAAATCCATGGTTATTCGCACACGTATTAATTTCAATCACTCATAATCCTTTTCTAATCCAATTTCTCTTTTTTGGATAGTAGCTTAGATGCATAAGGCAATTACGACCTTCTTCATTTTTGTTCTTGAGGACTGATTCATGAAGTATTGACCCATTCTGATACAAAAATTTTGGATCCATTTATTTTATTTTTAAAATTTTAAAAATAATACATTAAAAGAATTATCCAATAAACTAAAATGATTTGACAATCTGACTGTGTAAAATATTCAAAATTCATTCTGAATAGATCCGCTTTCAAATTAAAATCATTGTGAATGTCCTGGTTTTACTATACAATCACCAATGGTATAATTAACAGAACAGGAGATTATTTAATTGACATTGGTTCATATGGTCAAGATATTACTTTTTCATTTGCAGATAACAAATCATTTAGTTATTATTTTATTCTACAAGATACATATATGAGCGATTACTTGCGTATTAACTATGAATCATGCACAAGCAAAATATGGAAAATCACAGAGCCAACTTTTAATTTTAAATCAACAAACACGTATTATAATTATAAAGTAAGATTTTGTGTAGTTTCTTTTCCAAATTACTGCGATTCCATAGAATTTCTATCCGAATCGAACGATCTAGCTTTCAATTATTCAAATAAAAAATATGAAATCAATAAGAATTACTGCTCAGTTTACTTAGATCCAACAGATGTTAGATTGAACATAAGCACATCTTCGGATGATTACGATTTTAATTATTCTTATTATCAACCAACATTTCAATACAAAGTTATAAATTACACAACAGACCATCTTTATTTCTCACCGACATTATACATTTTGTTCAGAAGTAAATCTCCGAATACAGTTGCAACAATCAAAATTTCACAAAGTTTTTCTTATGATACATACAGTGCTTATGATAAGGACAAGCTCGAATATCTTTGCAACCAATCAATTTCTTTTGGATCCCAGCCAAAATACAAAATATTCGGAATTCAAAAGTTATTAATTGGCAGAAATCAAACAAAACTTAATTTTTATAAGGAACAATACGTAGTATTTACTGATTATCGCAACATTTCCGGAGAAGCAAGAACTTCAGAAGTATCTTTAGAAATTCTTGGAAATACACAATATTCAGCAATTTATTTCGCTCACACAGGTACAATTACATTAGAATCCTCCAGTGACGAACCTATTCCATGTAATTTTGTTGTTTTTAATTTGAATTATTATGATTGCACTTCGATTATCACAAATGTAAGGTCTAATTACAAATTCACTTCTCAGGACACAGCTCATACATGTGTTGTTACTGCTTTCACAAATGGAACAGTTCATTTCGAAGATGGTGATATTTATGATGTCTATGGAAAAATAAATAGAGCTAATATTATTGTTGAAAAACCTTTTCTAACATAACTAATTCTAAACACGATTACTTATTTTTTTATCATGCTGGCGACAAATATAATACATCATATTTAATCAAAGGAAATAATTCAACTCATAGATCTCTTATCATTTTTGATAATTCGTATCATGAAATAAATTCATCAGAACCAGTTGAACAAAATCAGATGATCATAATTATTCTGATGATGATAGTGATGAAGGACTAAGTGAAGGTGCTGTTTTGGAAATTATTATTGGAGCAGCAGTTGGAGCAGGTCTCATTGCTGTCGCTGCTTACTTATGTTATAGACACAGAAAATTCAGAGCTGAAAATCCAATTAATCAAAGCCTTGTTGATAAAACCGAAAAAGATTTACCTTTAGAAGAAACGAACAGCAATCCATATCCTAATGAATATAAAGCACCAGCATATAATCCAAAGCAAGAACAATCAAATACTTATTTCGAGAATCCTTATGAATAACTTTTTTTTATATATTGTTTATGAACGAATCTTTAAAGATTTATAATGTTTTTTTTATTACAATTCTTATTACTCCCATAAGATTGAGCGTGTGAAAATAAGTTTATAACAACATTATCAACATTTTAGGCATCTCAATTATTAAGAAACATAAAGTATTTAGTAATATTGAATCAAATTTTATTATATAGGATGGGAGATAATTTTAATTGATAACAATAAGACTATCATTACCATCAAGCATTGCAATTCCTCTTTTATGTCTTAAAAAAAAAGAAAAAAGAGAGGAAACACAATCAATAATTCATGAACATTTCATTGATAATAGAAGTTGTCTATTAGAAGAAGTATCTAATAAATCCGAACCATTACCTTTAGAAGAGGTTCAAATAAATCCATATTTAATCGAAACAAAAGAAATACCAAATTATTCACAAAAATCGAAATCATTATTCGATAATCCTTATGAATAATTCGTGTCAGCTTTCATATGCTTTTATTGACTTTTCTTTTTATTCTGTAATTAAAATTTAATTGACAAAATTTATGCTTTAAACTGCGAATCAAAAGGCGGACCTATCAATTTTTGAATAGTTTACATTTCTAATGCTAACGGTGCCTTCACTGAGAGCGAGAGAAAATTATTAAATATTAGAGCTCAAATAAGCTTCACGTGCAATAGGTAGCAAATCAGCTTCTATTTATGCTTAAATTTCTGGTTTGAAGCTTGTATTAAATTTCGAAATCTTAAATTTTGAAGTTAGACCCGAAAAAATCGTATCAGTTCATCCTATATTTATATCTGTTTTATGATCCTTTGTTGTTATATCGAATTAGAGCAAATAGCTTGTGCGGTCCAAAAGGTGTACCTGGCAGAAATCGACTTTTTGAGAGAAACTCATATAATTAATTGTATGACTTCTCTCAAAAAGTTGAAGGTAGGTACGCCTTTTGACTCGCAGTTTATATCCATGAACATCAAATTAATTGAAACATGTTTACTAAGATAATATTGTCTCTTCTTGGTGGTAATATAGTTTCAACATCAAACAAACTAAATATAAAATTATGTATTTTGAGATTTGGACTTTACAAGGAATTCTCAATAGCAAAATGTTGTATTTCTGAAGCATTAATTTTTACAAATCCATGGTTATTCGCACACGTATTAATTTCAATCACTCATAATCCTTTTCTAATCCAATTTCTCTTTTTGGATAGTAGCTTAGATGCATAAGGCAATTACGACCTTCTTCATTTTTGTTCTTGAGGACTGATTCATGAAGTATTGACCCATTCTGATACAAAAATTTTGGATCCACTTTTATTTTATTTTTAAAATTTTAAAAATAATACATTAAAAGAATTATCCAATAAACTAAAATGATTTGACAATCTGACTGTGTAAAATATTCAAAATTCATTCTGAATAGATCCGCTTTCAAATTAAAATCATTGTGAATGTCCTGGTTTTACTATACAATCACCAATGGTATAATTAACAGAACAGGAGATTATTTAATTGACATTGGTTCATATGGTCAAGATATTACTTTTTCATTTGCAGATAACAAATCATTTAGTTATTATTTTATTCTACAAGATACATATATGAGCGATTACTTGCGTATTAACTATGAATCATGCACAAGCAAAATATGGAAAATCACAGAGCCAACTTTTAATTTTAAATCAACAAACACGTATTATAATTATAAAGTAAGATTTTGTGTAGTTTCTTTTCCAAATTACTGCGATTCCATAGAATTTCTATCCGAATCGAACGATCTAGCTTTCAATTATTCAAATAAAAAATATGAAATCAATAAGAATTACTGCTCAGTTTACTTAGATCCAACAGATGTTAGATTGAACATAAGCACATCTTCGGATGATTACGATTTTAATTATTCTTATTATCAACCAACATTTCAATACAAAGTTATAAATTACACAACAGACCATCTTTATTTCTCACCGACATTATACATTTTGTTCAGAAGTAAATCTCCGAATACAGTTGCAACAATCAAAATTTCACAAAGTTTTTCTTATGATACATACAGTGCTTATGATAAGGACAAGCTCGAATATCTTTGCAACCAATCAATTTCTTTTGGATCCCAGCCAAAATACAAAATATTCGGAATTCAAAAGTTATTAATTGGCAGAAATCAAACAAAACTTAATTTTTATAAGGAACAATACGTAGTATTTACTGATTATCGCAACATTTCCGGAGAAGCAAGAACTTCAGAAGTATCTTTAGAAATTCTTGGAAATACACAATATTCAGCAATTTATTTCGCTCACACAGGTACAATTACATTAGAATCCTCCAGTGACGAACCTATTCCATGTAATTTTGTTGTTTTTAATTTGAATTATTATGATTGCACTTCGATTATCACAAATGTAAGGTCTAATTACAAATTCACTTCTCAGGACACAGCTCATACATGTGTTGTTACTGCTTTCACAAATGGAACAGTTCATTTCGAAGATGGTGATATTTATGATGTCTATGGAAAAATAAATAGAGCTAATATTATTGTTGAAAAACCTTTTCTAACAATAACTAATTCTAAACACGATTACTTATTTTTTTATCATGCTGGCGACAAATATAATACATCATATTTAATCAAAGGAAATAATTCAACTCATAGATCTCTTATCATTTTTGATAATTCGTATCATGAAATAAATTCATCAGAACCAGTTGAACAAAAATCAGATGATCATAATTATTCTGATGATGATAGTGATGAAGGACTAAGTGAAGGTGCTGTTTTGGAAATTATTATTGGAGCAGCAGTTGGAGCAGGTCTCATTGCTGTCGCTGCTTACTTATGTTATAGACACAGAAAATTCAGAGCTGAAAATCCAATTAATCAAAGCCTTGTTGATAAAACCGAAAAAGATTTACCTTTAGAAGAAACGAACAGCAATCCATATCCTAATGAATATAAAGCACCAGCATATAATCCAAAGCAAGAACAATCAAATACTTATTTCGAGAATCCTTATGAATAACTATTTTTTTTATATATTGTTTATGAACGAATCTTTAAAGATTTATAATGTTTTTTTTTATTACAATTCTTATTACTCCCATAAGATTGAGCGTGTGAAAATAAGTTTATAACAACATTATCAACATTTTAGGCATCTCAATTATTAAGAAACATAAAGTATTTAGTAATATTGAATCAAATTTTATTATATAGGATGGGAGATAATTTTAATTGATAACAATAAGACTATCATTACCATCAAGCATTGCAATTCCTCTTTTATGTCTTAAAAAAAAAGAAAAAAGAGAGGAAACACAATCAATAATTCATGAACATTTCATTGATAATAGAAGTTGTCTATTAGAAGAAGTATCTAATAAATCCGAACCATTACCTTTAGAAGAGGTTCAAATAAATCCATATTTAATCGAAACAAAAGAAATACCAAATTATTCACAAAAATCGAAATCATTATTCGATAATCCTTATGAATAATTCGTGTCAGCTTTCATATGCTTTTATTGACTTTTCTTTTTATTCTGTAATTAAAATTTAATTGACAAAATTTATGCTTTAAACTGCGAATCAAAAGGCGGACCTATCAATTTTTGAATAGTTTACATTTCTAATGCTAACGGTGCCTTCACTGAGAGCGAGAGAAAATTATTAAATATTAGAGCTCAAATAAGCTTCACGTGCAATAGGTAGCAAATCAGCTTCTATTTATGCTTAAATTTCTGGTTTGAAGCTTGTATTAAATTTCGAAATCTTAAATTTTGAAGTTAGACCCGAAAAAATCGTATCAGTTCATCCTATATTTATATCTGTTTTATGATCCTTTGTTGTTATATCGAATTAGAGCAAATAGCTTGTGCGGTCCAAAAGGTGTACCTGGCAGAAATCGACTTTTTGAGAGAAACTCATATAATTAATTGTATGACTTCTCTCAAAAAGTTGAAGGTAGGTACGCCTTTTGACTCGCAGTTTATATCCATGAACATCAAATTAATTGAAACATGTTTACTAAGATAATATTGTCTCTTCTTGGTGGTAATATAGTTTCAACATCAAACAAACTAAATATAAAATTATGTATTTTGAGATTTGGACTTTACAAGGAATTCTCAATAGCAAAATGTTGTATTTCTGAAGCATTAATTTTTACAAATCCATGGTTATTCGCACACGTATTAATTTCAATCACTCATAATCCTTTTCTAATCCAATTTCTCTTTTTTGGATAGTAGCTTAGATGCATAAGGCAATTACGACCTTCTTCATTTTTGTTCTTGAGGACTGATTCATGAAGTATTGACCCATTCTGATACAAAAATTTTGGATCCACTTTTATTTTATTTTTAAAATTTTAAAAATAATACATTAAAAGAATTATCCAATAAACTAAAATGATTTGACAATCTGACTGTGTAAAATATTCAAAATTCATTCTGAATAGATCCGCTTTCAAATTAAAATCATTGTGAATGTCCTGGTTTTACTATACAATCACCAATGGTATAATTAACAGAACAGGAGATTATTTAATTGACATTGGTTCATATGGTCAAGATATTACTTTTTCATTTGCAGATAACAAATCATTTAGTTATTATTTTATTCTACAAGATACATATATGAGCGATTACTTGCGTATTAACTATGAATCATGCACAAGCAAAATATGGAAAATCACAGAGCCAACTTTTAATTTTAAATCAACAAACACGTATTATAATTATAAAGTAAGATTTTGTGTAGTTTCTTTTCCAAATTACTGCGATTCCATAGAATTTCTATCCGAATCGAACGATCTAGCTTTCAATTATTCAAATAAAAAATATGAAATCAATAAGAATTACTGCTCAGTTTACTTAGATCCAACAGATGTTAGATTGAACATAAGCACATCTTCGGATGATTACGATTTTAATTATTCTTATTATCAACCAACATTTCAATACAAATTATTAAATTACACACAGACCATCTTTATTTCTCACCGACATTATACATTTTGTTCAGAAGTAAATCTCCGAATACAGTTGCAACAATCAAAATTTCACAAAGTTTTTCTTATGATACATACAGTGCTTATGATAAGGACAAGCTCGAATATCTTTGCAACCAATCAATTTCTTTTGGATCCCAGCCAAAATACAAAATATTCGGAATTCAAAAGTTATTAATTGGCAGAAATCAAACAAAACTTAATTTTTATAAGGAACAATACGTAGTATTTACTGATTATCGCAACATTTCCGGAGAAGCAAGAACTTCAGAAGTATCTTTAGAAATTCTTGGAAATACACAATATTCAGCAATTTATTTCGCTCACACAGGTACAATTACATTAGAATCCTCCAGTGACGAACCTATTCCATGTAATTTTGTTTTTTTAATTTGAATTATTATGATTGCACTTCGATTATCACAAATGTAAGGTCTAATTACAAATTCACTTCTCAGGACACAGCTCATACATGTGTTGTTACTGCTTTCACAAATGGAACAGTTCATTTCGAAGATGGTGATATTTATGATGTCTATGGAAAAATAAATAGAGCTAATATTATTGTTGAAAAACCTTTTCTAACAATAACTAATTCTAAACACGATTACTTATTTTTTTATCATGCTGGCGACAAATATAATACATCATATTTAATCAAAGGAAATAATTCAACTCATAGATCTCTTATCATTTTTGATAATTCGTATCATGAAATAAATTCATCAGAACCAGTTGAACAAAAATCAGATGATCATAATTATTCTGATGATGATAGTGATGAAGGACTAAGTGAAGGTGCTGTTTTGGAAATTATTATTGGAGCAGCAGTTGGAGCAGGTCTCATTGCTGTCGCTGCTTACTTATGTTATAGACACAGAAAATTCAGAGCTGAAAATCCAATTAATCAAAGCCTTGTTGATAAAACCGAAAAAGATTTACCTTTAGAAGAAACGAACAGCAATCCATATCCTAATGAATATAAAGCACCAGCATATAATCCAAAGCAAGAACAATCAAATACTTATTTCGAGAATCCTTATGAATAACTATTTTTTTTATATATTGTTTATGAACGAATCTTTAAAGATTTATAATGTTTTTTTTATTACAATTCTTATTACTCCCATAAGATTGAGCGTGTGAAAATAAGTTTATAACAACATTATCAACATTTTAGGCATCTCAATTATTAAGAAACATAAAGTATTTAGTAATATTGAATCAAATTTTATTATATAGGATGGGAGATAATTTTAATTGATAACAATAAGACTATCATTACCATCAAGCATTGCAATTCCTCTTTTATGTCTTAAAAAAAAAGAAAAAAGAGAGGAAACACAATCAATAATTCATGAACATTTCATTGATAATAGAAGTTGTCTATTAGAAGAAGTATCTAATAAATCCGAACCATTACCTTTAGAAGAGGTTCAAATAAATCCATATTTAATCGAAACAAAAGAAATACCAAATTATTCACAAAAATCGAAATCATTATTCGATAATCCTTATGAATAATTCGTGTCAGCTTTCATATGCTTTTATTGACTTTTCTTTTTATTCTGTAATTAAAATTTAATTGACAAAATTTATGCTTTAAACTGCGAATCAAAAGGCGGACCTATCAATTTTTGAATAGTTTACATTTCTAATGCTAACGGTGCCTTCACTGAGAGCGAGAGAAAATTATTAAATATTAGAGCTCAAATAAGCTTCACGTGCAATAGGTAGCAAATCAGCTTCTATTTATGCTTAAATTTCTGGTTTGAAGCTTGTATTAAATTTCGAAATCTTAAATTTTGAAGTTAGACCCGAAAAAATCGTATCAGTTCATCCTATATTTATATCTGTTTTATGATCCTTTGTTGTTATATCGAATTAGAGCAAATAGCTTGTGCGGTCCAAAAGGTGTACCTGGCAGAAATCGACTTTTTGAGAGAAACTCATATAATTAATTGTATGACTTCTCTCAAAAAGTTGAAGGTAGGTACGCCTTTTGACTCGCAGTTTATATCCATGAACATCAAATTAATTGAAACATGTTTACTAAGATAATATTGTCTCTTCTTGGTGGTAATATAGTTTCAACATCAAACAAACTAAATATAAAATTATGTATTTTGAGATTTGGACTTTACAAGGAATTCTCAATAGCAAAATGTTGTATTTCTGAAGCATTAATTTTTACAAATCCATGGTTATTCGCACACGTATTAATTTCAATCACTCATAATCCTTTTCTAATCCAATTTCTCTTTTTTGGATAGTAGCTTAGATGCATAAGGCAATTACGACCTTCTTCATTTTTGTTCTTGAGGACTGATTCATGAAGTATTGACCCATTCTGATACAAAAATTTTGGATCCACTTTTATTTTATTTTTAAAATTTTAAAAATAATACATTAAAAGAATTATCCAATAAACTAAAATGATTTGACAATCTGACTGTGTAAAATATTCAAAATTCATTCTGAATAGATCCGCTTTCAAATTAAAATCATTGTGAATGTCCTGGTTTTACTATACAATCACCAATGGTATAATTAACAGAACAGGAGATTATTTAATTGACATTGGTTCATATGGTCAAGATATTACTTTTTCATTTGCAGATAACAAATCATTTAGTTATTATTTTATTCTACAAGATACATATATGAGCGATTACTTGCGTATTAACTATGAATCATGCACAAGCAAAATATGGAAAATCACAGAGCCAACTTTTAATTTTAAATCAACAAACACGTATTATAATTATAAAGTAAGATTTTGTGTAGTTTCTTTTCCAAATTACTGCGATTCCATAGAATTTCTATCCGAATCGAACGATCTAGCTTTCAATTATTCAAATAAAAAATATGAAATCAATAAGAATTACTGCTCAGTTTACTTAGATCCAACAGATGTTAGATTGAACATAAGCACATCTTCGGATGATTACGATTTTAATTATTCTTATTATCAACCAACATTTCAATACAAAGTTATAAATTACACAACAGACCATCTTTATTTCTCACCGACATTATACATTTTGTTCAGAAGTAAATCTCCGAATACAGTTGCAACAATCAAAATTTCACAAAGTTTTTCTTATGATACATACAGTGCTTATGATAAGGACAAGCTCGAATATCTTTGCAACCAATCAATTTCTTTTGGATCCCAGCCAAAATACAAAATATTCGGAATTCAAAAGTTATTAATTGGCAGAAATCAAACAAAACTTAATTTTTATAAGGAACAATACGTAGTATTTACTGATTATCGCAACATTTCCGGAGAAGCAAGAACTTCAGAAGTATCTTTAGAAATTCTTGGAAATACACAATATTCAGCAATTTATTTCGCTCACACAGGTACAATTACATTAGAATCCTCCAGTGACGAACCTATTCCATGTAATTTTGTTGTTTTTAATTTGAATTATTATGATTGCACTTCGATTATCACAAATGTAAGGTCTAATTACAAATTCACTTCTCAGGACACAGCTCATACATGTGTTGTTACTGCTTTCACAAATGGAACAGTTCATTTCGAAGATGGTGATATTTATGATGTCTATGGAAAAATAAATAGAGCTAATATTATTGTTGAAAAACCTTTTCTAACAATAACTAATTCTAAACACGATTACTTATTTTTTTATCATGCTGGCGACAAATATAATACATCATATTTAATCAAAGGAAATAATTCAACTCATAGATCTCTTATCATTTTTGATAATTCGTATCATGAAATAAATTCATCAGAACCAGTTGAACAAAAATCAGATGATCATAATTATTCTGATGATGATAGTGATGAAGGACTAAGTGAAGGTGCTGTTTTGGAAATTATTATTGGAGCAGCAGTTGGAGCAGGTCTCATTGCTGTCGCTGCTTACTTATGTTATAGACACAGAAAATTCAGAGCTGAAAATCCAATTAATCAAAGCCTTGTTGATAAAACCGAAAAAGATTTACCTTTAGAAGAAACGAACAGCAATCCATATCCTAATGAATATAAAGCACCAGCATATAATCCAAAGCAAGAACAATCAAATACTTATTTCGAGAATCCTTATGAATAACTATTTTTTTTATATATTGTTTATGAACGAATCTTTAAAGATTTATAATGTTTTTTTTATTACAATTCTTATTACTCCCATAAGATTGAGCGTGTGAAAATAAGTTTATAACAACATTATCAACATTTTAGGCATCTCAATTATTAAGAAACATAAAGTATTTAGTAATATTGAATCAAATTTTATTATATAGGATGGGAGATAATTTTAATTGATAACAATAAGACTATCATTACCATCAAGCATTGCAATTCCTCTTTTATGTCTTAAAAAAAAAGAAAAAAGAGAGGAAACACAATCAATAATTCATGAACATTTCATTGATAATAGAAGTTGTCTATTAGAAGAAGTATCTAATAAATCCGAACCATTACCTTTAGAAGAGGTTCAAATAAATCCATATTTAATCGAAACAAAAGAAATACCAAATTATTCACAAAAATCGAAATCATTATTCGATAATCCTTATGAATAATTCGTGTCAGCTTTCATATGCTTTTATTGACTTTTCTTTTTATTCTGTAATTAAAATTTAATTGACAAAATTTATGCTTTAAACTGCGAATCAAAAGGCGGACCTATCAATTTTTGAATAGTTTACATTTCTAATGCTAACGGTGCCTTCACTGAGAGCGAGAGAAAATTATTAAATATTAGAGCTCAAATAAGCTTCACGTGCAATAGGTAGCAAATCAGCTTCTATTTATGCTTAAATTTCTGGTTTGAAGCTTGTATTAAATTTCGAAATCTTAAATTTTGAAGTTAGACCCGAAAAAATCGTATCAGTTCATCCTATATTTATATCTGTTTTATGATCCTTTGTTGTTATATCGAATTAGAGCAAATAGCTTGTGCGGTCCAAAAGGTGTACCTGGCAGAAATCGACTTTTTGAGAGAAACTCATATAATTAATTGTATGACTTCTCTCAAAAAGTTGAAGGTAGGTACGCCTTTTGACTCGCAGTTTATATCCATGAACATCAAATTAATTGAAACATGTTTACTAAGATAATATTGTCTCTTCTTGGTGGTAATATAGTTTCAACATCAAACAAACTAAATATAAAATTATGTATTTTGAGATTTGGACTTTACAAGGAATTCTCAATAGCAAAATGTTGTATTTCTGAAGCATTAATTTTTACAAATCCATGGTTATTCGCACACGTATTAATTTCAATCACTCATAATCCTTTTCTAATCCAATTTCTCTTTTTTGGATAGTAGCTTAGATGCATAAGGCAATTACGACCTTCTTCATTTTTGTTCTTGAGGACTGATTCATGAAGTATTGACCCATTCTGATACAAAAATTTTGGATCCCCTTTTATTTTTTTTTTAAAATTTTAAAAATAATACATTAAAAGAATTATCCAATAAACTAAAATGATTTGACAATCTGACTGTGTAAAATATTCAAAATTCATTCTGAATAGATCCGCTTTCAAATTAAAATCATTGTGAATGTCCTGGTTTTACTATACAATCACCAATGGTATAATTAACAGAACAGGAGATTATTTAATTGACATTGGTTCATATGGTCAAGATATTACTTTTTCATTTGCAGATAACAAATCATTTAGTTATTATTTTATTCTACAAGATACATATATGAGCGATTACTTGCGTATTAACTATGAATCATGCACAAGCAAAATATGGAAAATCACAGAGCCAACTTTTAATTTTAAATCAACAAACACGTATTATAATTATAAAGTAAGATTTTGTGTAGTTTCTTTTCCAAATTACTGCGATTCCATAGAATTTCTATCCGAATCGAACGATCTAGCTTTCAATTATTCAAATAAAAAATATGAAATCAATAAGAATTACTGCTCAGTTTACTTAGATCCAACAGATGTTAGATTGAACATAAGCACATCTTCGGATGATTACGATTTTAATTATTCTTATTATCAACCAACATTTCAATACAAAGTTATAAATTACACAACAGACCATCTTTATTTCTCACCGACATTATACATTTTGTTCAGAAGTAAATCTCCGAATACAGTTGCAACAATCAAAATTTCACAAAGTTTTTCTTATGATACATACAGTGCTTATGATAAGGACAAGCTCGAATATCTTTGCAACCAATCAATTTCTTTTGGATCCCAGCCAAAATACAAAATATTCGGAATTCAAAAGTTATTAATTGGCAGAAATCAAACAAAACTTAATTTTTATAAGGAACAATACGTAGTATTTACTGATTATCGCAACATTTCCGGAGAAGCAAGAACTTCAGAAGTATCTTTAGAAATTCTTGGAAATACACAATATTCAGCAATTTATTTCGCTCACACAGGTACAATTACATTAGAATCCTCCAGTGACGAACCTATTCCATGTAATTTTGTTGTTTTTAATTTGAATTATTATGATTGCACTTCGATTATCACAAATGTAAGGTCTAATTACAAATTCACTTCTCAGGACACAGCTCATACATGTGTTGTTACTGCTTTCACAAATGGAACAGTTCATTTCGAAGATGGTGATATTTATGATGTCTATGGAAAAATAAATAGAGCTAATATTATTGTTGAAAAACCTTTTCTAACAATAACTAATTCTAAACACGATTACTTATTTTTTTATCATGCTGGCGACAAATATAATACATCATATTTAATCAAAGGAAATAATTCAACTCATAGATCTCTTATCATTTTTGATAATTCGTATCATGAAATAAATTCATCAGAACCAGTTGAACAAAAATCAGATGATCATAATTATTCTGATGATGATAGTGATGAAGGACTAAGTGAAGGTGCTGTTTTGGAAATTATTATTGGAGCAGCAGTTGGAGCAGGTCTCATTGCTGTCGCTGCTTACTTATGTTATAGACACAGAAAATTCAGAGCTGAAAATCCAATTAATCAAAGCCTTGTTGATAAAACCGAAAAAGATTTACCTTTAGAAGAAACGAACAGCAATCCATATCCTAATGAATATAAAGCACCAGCATATAATCCAAAGCAAGAACAATCAAATACTTATTTCGAGAATCCTTATGAATAACTATTTTTTTTATATATTGTTTATGAACGAATCTTTAAAGATTTATAATGTTTTTTTTATTACAATTCTTATTACTCCCATAAGATTGAGCGTGTGAAAATAAGTTTATAACAACATTATCAACATTTTAGGCATCTCAATTATTAAGAAACATAAAGTATTTAGTAATATTGAATCAAATTTTATTATATAGGATGGGAGATAATTTTAATTGATAACAATAAGACTATCATTACCATCAAGCATTGCAATTCCTCTTTTATGTCTTAAAAAAAAAGAAAAAGAGAGGAAACACAATCAATAATTCATGAACATTTCATTGATAATAGAAGTTGTCTATTAGAAGAAGTATCTAATAAATCCGAACCATTACCTTTAGAAGAGGTTCAAATAAATCCATATTTAATCGAAACAAAAGAAATACCAAATTATTCACAAAAATCGAAATCATTATTCGATAATCCTTATGAATAATTCGTGTCAGCTTTCATATGCTTTTATTGACTTTTCTTTTTATTCTGTAATTAAAATTTAATTGACAAAATTTATGCTTTAAACTGCGAATCAAAAGGCGGACCTATCAATTTTTGAATAGTTTACATTTCTAATGCTAACGGTGCCTTCACTGAGAGCGAGAGAAAATTATTAAATATTAGAGCTCAAATAAGCTTCACGTGCAATAGGTAGCAAATCAACTTCTATTTATGCTTAAATTTCTGGTTTGAAGCTTGTATTAAATTTCGAAATCTTAAATTTTGAAGTTAGACCCGAAAAAATCGTATCAGTTCATCCTATATTTATATCTGTTTTATGATCCTTTGTTGTTATATCGAATTAGAGCAAATAGCTTGTGCGGTCCAAAAGGTGTACCTGGCAGAAATCGACTTTTTGAGAGAAACTCATATAATTAATTGTATGACTTCTCTCAAAAAGTTGAAGGTAGGTACGCCTTTTGACTCGCAGTTTATATCCAAGAACATCAAATTAATTGAAACATGTTTACTAAGATAATATTGTCTCTTCTTGGTGGTAATATAGTTTCAACATCAAACAAACTAAATATAAAATTATGTATTTTGAGATTTGGACTTTACAAGGAATTATAGATCCAAGGTGATCTGATTTTTGCATCCCTGGGATGGACGATACACCCAAAGTGTCACCCTTTTTTGGGATAACATGAATTTTAAATATCATGAGAGTTCTGCAAACCATATGCACAATATCTATTCAGCCTGACTTCTTGTATATATGAGTTAGACTTCTTAAATATTGTGCTTGGGGCGATATAAGCATTTCCGAGATTACCATCGTGCTCTATAGTATGCTACTTCTCCCTGGTTCTAGCTCAGTTCCAAGGATATTGGCGTTCAAGGATTTGGCAAGGTCCTTCCGAAGTCTCTCATTCGATGAGAGATTTCGGAAGAATCTTGCCTTAAAGTACTCCAACTCTTGTTCTTTTGTTCCTAAATAGTGAGAAAAGTTATTTGACTACTTAAGGTAGAGATTATCCGAGGTCCCTCATTTGATGAGAGGCCTCGGATAATCTCTGCCTTAAAATTGTACACTTGTAGTCCATGAGAGTGTAAGTATACATTGATAGGACAGCTTTCTTCTGAAGTCTTAGATTTGATGAGAACCTCAGAAGAAAACTGTCCTATTTTATAGTAAAAGGAGTTTCAGGAGCTCCAAAGCTCCCTTTCGTAAGGATTAGGAGCTTTGGAGCTCCTGGTTCGTAGATGTGTTTCGCATCTTTCATCAGCAAAGGACATTTACCATCTGGGACTCTGTTGATGGAGACTCAGGAGCTCCAAAGCTCCCTTTAGTAAGGATTAGAAGTTTTGAAGCTCCTGGTTCGTAGACGTGTTTCGCATCTTTCATCAGAAGAGGCCCAAATGCTAAATAGCCTCTGCTGATGAGCTTCAGGAGCTCCAAGGCTCCCTCTCGTAACGATTAGGAGCTTTGTAGCTCCTGAAGGTAAGGTAGGATTGCTCTGATCTCTAATCAGTAGATGCCATGCCTCATTATGAACTCTACTGACAAGAGATCAAGAGCTCCAAGGACTCCCTTTTTAGTTAGTGGCGTGATCACTTAGTATACGTTTTGAATAAATTGAATTTTTTTTAGAATTTAGTATTTTTTATAGACATCACATGTATATTATAAAATACATAATATATTCTTTAATTCAAAAAATTCAATTCGGTTTTGGGATGGGTATCCCAGCCCCAAGTATTCAATTTTATTCAATTTTTAAAGAATTTTGGGTTGGGATGCCCAGACCAAAACAAGCTTTATATTTTGATGTGTAGATACGTATGTGTGCATCATTGTTGTGTTATATATTATGTTTTTAATGAAAAAAAAATCTGATTCAAAAAAATTATCACTAATTAGTTGATAATATAAAGAAAAAATAGATAAATTGTATGTTTTGAGAGTATTTATCCACATTCACTCATATGAATTTCATTAAATAGTGTCTTTTTAGTCCCAAATTTATTTTGAATTATTGAAATCAAAGAAAAAAAATCAGAAAAATTTCTCGAAATTTTTATTTTCAAAAAAAATTTGGATTTTATATTGAAAACTGACACTGGGAGGACGATAGGGCTGGGATTGGAGATACCCCCCTCACTTGGGAAAAATACGGATCTATACAAGGAATTCTCAATAGCAAAATGTTGTATTTCTGAAGCATTAATTTTTACAAATCCATGGTTATTCGCACACGTATTAATTTCAATCACTCATAATCCTTTTCTAATCCAATTTCTCTTTTTTGGATAGTAGCTTAGATGCATAAGGCAATTACGACCTTCTTCATTTTTGTTCTTGAGGACTGATTCATGAAATATTGACCCATTCTGATACAAAAATTTTGGATCCACTTTTATTTTATTTTTAAAATTTTAAAAATAATACATTAAAAGATTATCCAATAAACTAAAATGATTTGACAATCTGACTGTGTAAAATATTCAAAATTCATTCTGAATAGATCCGCTTTCAAATTAAAATCATTGTGAATGTCCTGGTTTTACTATACAATCACCAATGGTATAATTAACAGAACAGGAGATTATTTAATTGACATTGGTTCATATGGTCAAGATATTACTTTTTCATTTGCAGATAACAAATCATTTAGTTATTATTTTATTCTACAAGATACATATATGAGCGATTACTTGCGTATTAACTATGAATCATGCACAAGCAAAATATGGAAAATCACAGAGCCAACTTTTAATTTTAAATCAACAAACACGTATTATAATTATAAAGTAAGATTTTGTGTAGTTTCTTTTCCAAATTACTGCGATTCCATAGAATTTCTATCCGAATCGAACGATCTAGCTTTCAATTATTCAAATAAAAAATATGAAATCAATAAGAATTACTGCTCAGTTTACTTAGATCCAACAGATGTTAGATTGAACATAAGCACATCTTCGGATGATTACGATTTTAATTATTCTTATTATCAACCAACATTTCAATACAAAGTTATAAATTACACAACAGACCATCTTTATTTCTCACCGACATTATACATTTTGTTCAGAAGTAAATCTCCGAATACAGTTGCAACAATCAAAATTTCACAAAGTTTTTCTTATGATACATACAGTGCTTATGATAAGGACAAGCTCGATATCTTTGCAACCAATCAATTTCTTTTGGATCCCAGCCAAAATACAAAATATTCGGAATTAATCAAAAGTTATTAATTGGCAGAAATCAAACAAAACTTAATTTTTATAAGGAACAATACGTAGTATTTACTGATTATCGCAACATTTCCGGAGAAGCAAGAACTTCAGAAGTATCTTTAGAAATTCTTGGAAATACACAATATTCAGCAATTTATTTCGCTCACACAGGTACAATTACATTAGAATCCTCCAGTGACGAACCTATTCCATGTAATTTTGTTGTTTTTAATTTGAATTATTATGATTGCACTTCGATTATCACAAATGTAAGGTCTAATTACAAATTCACTTCTCAGGACACAGCTCATACATGTGTTGTTACTGCTTTCACAAATGGAACAGTTCATTTCGAAGATGGTGATATTTATGATGTCTATGGAAAAATAAATAGAGCTAATATTATTGTTGAAAAACCTTTTCTAACAATAACTAATTCTAAACACGATTACTTATTTTTTTATCATGCTGGCGACAAATATAATACATCATATTTAATCAAAGGAAATAATTCAACTCATAGATCTCTTATCATTTTTGATAATTCGTATCATGAAATAAATTCATCAGAACCAGTTGAACAAAAATCAGATGATCATAATTATTCTGATGATGATAGTGATGAAGGACTAAGTGAAGGTGCTGTTTTGGAAATTATTATTGGAGCAGCAGTTGGAGCAGGTCTCATTGCTGTCGCTGCTTACTTATGTTATAGACACAGAAAATTCAGAGCTGAAAATCCAATTAATCAAAGCCTTGTTGATAAAACCGAAAAAGATTTACCTTTAGAAGAAACGAACAGCAATCCATATCCTAATGAATATAAAGCACCAGCATATAATCCAAAGCAAGAACAATCAAATACTTATTTCGAGAATCCTTATGAATAACTATTTTTTTTATATATTGTTTATGAACGAATCTTTAAAGATTTATAATGTTTTTTTTATTACAATTCTTATTACTCCCATAAGATTGAGCGTGTGAAAATAAGTTTATAACAACATTATCAACATTTTAGGCATCTCAATTATTAAGAAACATAAAGTATTTAGTAATATTGAATCAAATTTTATTATATAGGATGGGAGATAATTTTAATTGATAACAATAAGACTATCATTACCATCAAGCATTGCAATTCCTCTTTTATGTCTTAAAAAAAAAGAAAAAAGAGAGGAAACACAATCAATAATTCATGAACATTTCATTGATAATAGAAGTTGTCTATTAGAAGAAGTATCTAATAAATCCGAACCATTACCTTTAGAAGAGGTTCAAATAAATCCATATTTAATCGAAACAAAAGAAATACCAAATTATTCACAAAAATCGAAATCATTATTCGATAATCCTTATGAATAATTCGTGTCAGCTTTCATATGCTTTTATTGACTTTTCTTTTTATTCTGTAATTAAAATTTAATTGACAAAATTTATGCTTTAAACTGCGAATCAAAAGGCGGACCTATCAATTTTTGAATAGTTTACATTTCTAATGCTAACGGTGCCTTCACTGAGAGCGAGAGAAAATTATTAAATATTAGAGCTCAAATAAGCTTCACGTGCAATAGGTAGCAAATCAGCTTCTATTTATG
The DNA here is from genome assembly GCF_026262505.1 of Trichomonas vaginalis G3. Classification (NCBI taxonomy): domain Eukaryota; phylum Parabasalia; order Trichomonadida; family Trichomonadidae; genus Trichomonas; species Trichomonas vaginalis. Next base: position 1,849,527 of record NC_067204.1, on the reverse strand, counting down.
CTTAAATTTCTGGTTTGAAGCTTGTATTAAATTTCGAAATCTTAAATTTTGAAGTTAGACCCGAAAAAATCGTATCAGTTCATCCTATATTTATATCTGTTTTATGATCCTTTGTTGTTATATCGAATTAGAGCAAATAGCTTGTGCGGTCCAAAAGGTGTACCTGGCAGAAATCGACTTTTTGAGAGAAACTCATATAATTAATTGTATGACTTCTCTCAAAAAGTTGAAGGTAGGTACGCCTTTTGACTCGCAGTTTATATCCATGAACATCAAATTAATTGAAACATGTTTACTAAGATAATATTGTCTCTTCTTGGTGGTAATATAGTTTCAACATCAAACAAACTAAATATAAAATTATGTATTTTGAGATTTGGACTTTACAAGGAATTCTCAATAGCAAAATGTTGTATTTCTGAAGCATTAATTTTTACAAATCCATGGTTATTCGCACACGTATTAATTTCAATCACTCATAATCCTTTTCTAATCCAATTTCTCTTTTTTGGATAGTAGCTTAGATGCATAAGGCAATTACGACCTTCTTCATTTTTGTTCTTGAGGACTGATTCATGAAATATTGACCCATTCTGATACAAAAATTTTGGATCCACTTTTATTTTATTTTTAAAATTTTAAAAATAATACATTAAAAGAATTATCCAATAAACTAAAATGATTTGACAATCTGACTGTGTAAAATATTCAAAATTCATTCTGAATAGATCCGCTTTCAAATTAAAATCATTGTGAATGTCCTGGTTTTACTATACAATCACCAATGGTATAATTAACAGAACAGGAGATTATTTAATTGACATTGGTTCATATGGTCAAGATATTACTTTTTCATTTGCAGATAACAAATCATTTAGTTATTATTTTATTCTACAAGATACATATATGAGCGATTACTTGCGTATTAACTATGAATCATGCACAAGCAAAATATGGAAAATCACAGAGCCAACTTTTAATTTTAAATCAACAAACACGTATTATAATTATAAAGTAAGATTTTGTGTAGTTTCTTTTCCAAATTACTGCGATTCCATAGAATTTCTATCCGAATCGAACGATCTAGCTTTCAATTATTCAAATAAAAAATATGAAATCAATAAGAATTACTGCTCAGTTTACTTAGATCCAACAGATGTTAGATTGAACATAAGCACATCTTCGGATGATTACGATTTTAATTATTCTTATTATCAACCAACATTTCAATACAAAGTTATAAATTACACAACAGACCATCTTTATTTCTCACCGACATTATACATTTTGTTCAGAAGTAAATCTCCGAATACAGTTGCAACAATCAAAATTTCACAAAGTTTTTCTTATGATACATACAGTGCTTATGATAAGGACAAGCTCGATATCTTTGCAACCAATCAATTTCTTTTGGATCCCAGCCAAAATACAAAATATTCGGAATTCAAAAGTTATTAATTGGCAGAAATCAAACAAAACTTAATTTTTATAAGGAACAATACGTAGTATTTACTGATTATCGCAACATTTCCGGAGAAGCAAGAACTTCAGAAGTATCTTTAGAAATTCTTGGAAATACACAATATTCAGCAATTTATTTCGCTCACACAGGTACAATTACATTAGAATCCTCCAGTGACGAACCTATTCCATGTAATTTTGTTGTTTTTAATTTGAATTATTATGATTGCACTTCGATTATCACAAATGTAAGGTCTAATTACAAATTCACTTCTCAGGACACAGCTCATACATGTGTTGTTACTGCTTTCACAAATGGAACAGTTCATTTCGAAGATGGTGATATTTATGATGTCTATGGAAAAATAAATAGAGCTAATATTATTGTTGAAAAACCTTTTCTAACAATAACTAATTCTAAACACGATTACTTATTTTTTTATCATGCTGGCGACAAATATAATACATCATATTTAATCAAAGGAAATAATTCAACTCATAGATCTCTTATCATTTTTGATAATTCGTATCATGAAATAAATTCATCAGAACCAGTTGAACAAAAATCAGATGATCATAATTATTCTGATGATGATAGTGATGAAGGACTAAGTGAAGGTGCTGTTTTGGAAATTATTATTGGAGCAGCAGTTGGAGCAGGTCTCATTGCTGTCGCTGCTTACTTATGTTATAGACACAGAAAATTCAGAGCTGAAAATCCAATTAATCAAAGCCTTGTTGATAAAACCGAAAAAGATTTACCTTTAGAAGAAACGAACAGCAATCCATATCCTAATGAATATAAAGCACCAGCATATAATCCAAAGCAAGAACAATCAAATACTTATTTCGAGAATCCTTATGAATAACTATTTTTTTTATATATTGTTTATGAACGAATCTTTAAAGATTTATAATGTTTTTTTTATTACAATTCTTATTACTCCCATAAGATTGAGCGTGTGAAAATAAGTTTATAACAACATTATCAACATTTTAGGCATCTCAATTATTAAGAAACATAAAGTATTTAGTAATATTGAATCAAATTTTATTATATAGGATGGGAGATAATTTTAATTGATAACAATAAGACTATCATTACCATCAAGCATTGCAATTCCTCTTTTATGTCTTAAAAAAAAAGAAAAAAGAGGAAACACAATCAATAATTCATGAACATTTCATTGATAATAGAAGTTGTCTATTAGAAGAAGTATCTAATAAATCCGAACCATTACCTTTAGAAGAGGTTCAAATAAATCCATATTTAATCGAAACAAAAGAAATACCAAATTATTCACAAAAATCGAAATCATTATTCGATAATCCTTATGAATAATTCGTGTCAGCTTTCATATGCTTTTATTGACTTTTCTTTTTATTCTGTAATTAAAATTTAATTGACAAAATTTATGCTTTAAACTGCGAATCAAAAGGCGGACCTATCAATTTTTGAATAGTTTACATTTCTAATGCTAACGGTGCCTTCACTGAGAGCGAGAGAAAATTATTAAATATTAGAGCTCAAATAAGCTTCACGTGCAATAGGTAGCAAATCAGCTTCTATTTATGCTTAAATTTCTGGTTTGAAGCTTGTATTAAATTTCGAAATCTTAAATTTTGAAGTTAGACCCGAAAAAATCGTATCAGTTCATCCTATATTTATATCTGTTTTATGATCCTTTGTTGTTATATCGAATTAGAGCAAATAGCTTGTGCGGTCCAAAAGGTGTACCTGGCAGAAATCGACTTTTTGAGAGAAACTCATATAATTAATTGTATGACTTCTCTCAAAAAGTTGAAGGTAGGTACGCCTTTTGACTCGCAGTTTATATCCATGAACATCAAATTAATTGAAACATGTTTACTAAGATAATATTGTCTCTTCTTGGTGGTAATATAGTTTCAACATCAAACAAACTAAATATAAAATTATGTATTTTGAGATTTGGACTTTACAAGGAATTCTCAATAGCAAAATGTTGTATTTCTGAAGCATTAATTTTTACAAATCCATGGTTATTCGCACACGTATTAATTTCAATCACTCATAATCCTTTTCTAATCCAATTTCTCTTTTTTGGATAGTAGCTTAGATGCATAAGGCAATTACGACCTTCTTCATTTTTGTTCTTGAGGACTGATTCATGAAATTGACCCATTCTGATACAAAAATTTTGGATCCACTTTTATTTTATTTTTAAAATTTTAAAAATAATACATTAAAAGAATTATCCAATAAACTAAAATGATTTGACAATCTGACTGTGTAAAATATTCAAAATTCATTCTGAATAGATCCGCTTTCAAATTAAAATCATTGTGAATGTCCTGGTTTTACTATACAATCACCAATGGTATAATTAACAGAACAGGAGATTATTTAATTGACATTGGTTCATATGGTCAAGATATTACTTTTTCATTTGCAGATAACAAATCATTTAGTTATTATTTTATTCTACAAGATACATATATGAGCGATTACTTGCGTATTAACTATGAATCATGCACAAGCAAAATATGGAAAATCACAGAGCCAACTTTTAATTTTAAATCAACAAACACGTATTATAATTATAAAGTAAGATTTTGTGTAGTTTCTTTTCCAAATTACTGCGATTCCATAGAATTTCTATCCGAATCGAACGATCTAGCTTTCAATTATTCAAATAAAAAATATGAAATCAATAAGAATTACTGCTCAGTTTACTTAGATCCAACAGATGTTAGATTGAACATAAGCACATCTTCGGATGATTACGATTTTAATTATTCTTATTATCAACCAACATTTCAATACAAAGTTATAAATTACACAACAGACCATCTTTATTTCTCACCGACATTATACATTTTGTTCAGAAGTAAATCTCCGAATACAGTTGCAACAATCAAAATTTCACAAAGTTTTTCTTATGATACATACAGTGCTTATGATAAGGACAAGCTCGAATATCTTTGCAACCAATCAATTTCTTTTGGATCCCAGCCAAAATACAAAATATTCGGAATTCAAAAGTTATTAATTGGCAGAAATCAAACAAAACTTAATTTTTATAAGGAACAATACGTAGTATTTACTGATTATCGCAACATTTCCGGAGAAGCAAGAACTTCAGAAGTATCTTTAGAAATTCTTGGAAATACACAATATTCAGCAATTTATTTCGCTCACACAGGTACAATTACATTAGAATCCTCCAGTGACGAACCTATTCCATGTAATTTTGTTGTTTTTAATTTGAATTATTATGATTGCACTTCGATTATCACAAATGTAAGGTCTAATTACAAATTCACTTCTCAGGACACAGCTCATACATGTGTTGTTACTGCTTTCACAAATGGAACAGTTCATTTCGAAGATGGTGATATTTATGATGTCTATGGAAAAATAAATAGAGCTAATATTATTGTTGAAAAACCTTTTCTAACAATAACTAATTCTAAACACGATTACTTATTTTTTTATCATGCTGGCGACAAATATAATACATCATATTTAATCAAAGGAAATAATTCAACTCATAGATCTCTTATCATTTTTGATAATTCGTATCATGAAATAAATTCATCAGAACCAGTTGAACAAAAATCAGATGATCATAATTATTCTGATGATGATAGTGATGAAGGACTAAGTGAAGGTGCTGTTTTGGAAATTATTATTGGAGCAGCAGTTGGAGCAGGTCTCATTGCTGTCGCTGCTTACTTATGTTATAGACACAGAAAATTCAGAGCTGAAAATCCAATTAATCAAAGCCTTGTTGATAAAACCGAAAAAGATTTACCTTTAGAAGAAACGAACAGCAATCCATATCCTAATGAATATAAAGCACCAGCATATAATCCAAAGCAAGAACAATCAAATACTTATTTCGAGAATCCTTATGAATAACTATTTTTTTTATATATTGTTTATGAACGAATCTTTAAAGATTTATAATGTTTTTTTTATTACAATTCTTATTACTCCCATAAGATTGAGCGTGTGAAAATAAGTTTATAACAACATTATCAACATTTTAGGCATCTCAATTATTAAGAAACATAAAGTATTTAGTAATATTGAATCAAATTTTATTATATAGGATGGGAGATAATTTTAATTGATAACAATAAGACTATCATTACCATCAAGCATTGCAATTCCTCTTTTATGTCTTAAAAAAAAAGAAAAAAGAGAGGAAACACAATCAATAATTCATGAACATTTCATTGATAATAGAAGTTGTCTATTAGAAGAAGTATCTAATAAATCCGAACCATTACCTTTAGAAGAGGTTCAAATAAATCCATATTTAATCGAAACAAAAGAAATACCAAATTATTCACAAAAATCGAAATCATTATTCGATAATCCTTATGAATAATTCGTGTCAGCTTTCATATGCTTTTATTGACTTTTCTTTTTATTCTGTAATTAAAATTTAATTGACAAAATTTATGCTTTAAACTGCGAATCAAAAGGCGGACCTATCAATTTTTGAATAGTTTACATTTCTAATGCTAACGGTGCCTTCACTGAGAGCGAGAGAAAATTATTAAATATTAGAGCTCAAATAAGCTTCACGTGCAATAGGTAGCAAATCAGCTTCTATTTATGCTTAAATTTCTGGTTTGAAGCTTGTATTAAATTTCGAAATCTTAAATTTTGAAGTTAGACCCGAAAAAATCGTATCAGTTCATCCTATATTTATATCTGTTTTATGATCCTTTGTTGTTATATCGAATTAGAGCAAATAGCTTGTGCGGTCCAAAAGGTGTACCTGGCAGAAATCGACTTTTTGAGAGAAACTCATATAATTAATTGTATGACTTCTCTCAAAAAGTTGAAGGTAGGTACGCCTTTTGACTCGCAGTTTATATCCATGAACATCAAATTAATTGAAACATGTTTACTAAGATAATATTGTCTCTTCTTGGTGGTAATATAGTTTCAACATCAAACAAACTAAATATAAAATTATGTATTTTGAGATTTGGACTTTACAAGGAATTCTCAATAGCAAAATGTTGTATTTCTGAAGCATTAATTTTTACAAATCCATGGTTATTCGCACACGTATTAATTTCAATCACTCATAATCCTTTTCTAATCCAATTTCTCTTTTTTGGATAGTAGCTTAGATGCATAAGGCAATTACGACCTTCTTCATTTTTGTTCTTGAGGACTGATTCATGAAATATTGACCCATTCTGATACAAAAATTTTGGATCCACTTTTATTTTATTTTTAAAATTTTAAAAATAATACATTAAAAGAATTATCCAATAAACTAAAATGATTTGACAATCTGACTGTGTAAAATATTCAAAATTCATTCTGAATAGATCCGCTTTCAAATTAAAATCATTGTGAATGTCCTGGTTTTACTATACAATCACCAATGGTATAATTAACAGAACAGGAGATTATTTAATTGACATTGGTTCATATGGTCAAGATATTATTACTTTTTCATTTGCAGATAACAAATCATTTAGTTATTATTTTATTCTACAAGATACATATATGAGCGATTACTTGCGTATTAACTATGAATCATGCACAAGCAAAATATGGAAAATCACAGAGCCAACTTTTAATTTTAAATCAACAAACACGTATTATAATTATAAAGTAAGATTTTGTGTAGTTTCTTTTCAAATTACTGCGATTCCATAGAATTTCTTTCCAAATCGAACGATCTAGCTTTCAATTATTCAAATAAAAAATATGAAATCAATAAGAATTACTGCTCAGTTTACTTAGATCCAACAGATGTTAGATTGAACATAAGCACATCTTCGGATGATTACGATTTTAATTATTCTTATTATCAACCAACATTTCAATACAAAGTTATAAATTACACAACAGACCATCTTTATTTCTCACCGACATTATACATTTTGTTCAGAAGTAAATCTCCGAATACAGTTGCAACAATCAAAATTTCACAAAGTTTTTCTTATGATACATACAGTGCTTATGATAAGGACAAGCTCGAATATCTTTGCAACCAATCAATTTCTTTTGGATCCCAGCCAAAATACAAAATATTCGGAATTCAAAAGTTATTAATTGGCAGAAATAATTAATATACATATCAAGGGTACGGAGGCACTGCGCGCCTCCTTACACTTGATATGTGAATTTGACACTTTACGAAACCGTTAACGTATATTTTACAACACCAACGACAACACCAACTTAACCTTAAATATTTATAAAGCCGCCAACCACTTCACCTCACTAACGTTTTCACAAACGACTTCACTACTGTAAAAAATAAACGTTCTCACTTACAAAAGTATTGCAACTCTTCCCATTGCTGTGCTTCACACAATAGTTCATATTCTTCAGTATCGCTGCTGTCACTCCAATCGTCAGAGTCAAAATCACTGTCAAAAATAAATGTTAGTAAGTTTTGACAAAGCTAATGAAAGTTAGTAAGACTAAGTTGTGTACTGTGGCACTGCGCGCCTCCGTACACCACTTAGCGGTTTTGACACATAAATGACTTCACTAATGACTTCACTAACGAATTCCCTACCGTCCTCACTAAATAAAAATAACCTTATTTTTATTTTTTTAAAAATTTTATTTCATTACAAAGACTGTCTGACTACATTTACTATGACTCTTTCCCAGAACGTTTCCGTGAACTATTCAAAACTCAAGTAAACTGAGAAACATGCATTTTAACAAAGACAGACCCATTGACGATTAAAGAAAACCCTGAATATATTACAATCCCTTATGACGCAAAGTTCATTGCATACATTCCTTATGGTCGCAGAGGAACGAAAACTATTTCAACAAAGAACAAAAATTATTTCTGGAGCGATGAAGAAAATTGCCTTATCTACATAAATGCATACTTAAATAAAGCTACATATTGTACAAAAGAAGGTTGGACTGGATTTGAGCTCTACATATACGACGACGATGGAAACAGACGTTGTGTATACCCATACGATAATATGTACCATTGTTCATCAAGCATTAAACGAATACATAGTCAGTAAAGGGTCTCATTCCTGTTGAGTAGATATGCTTTATTTTTGTTCTGTCATTTATATAAAAATAAACTTAAAAATTAATAATATCACCACCCTCACACGTATGAAAAACATAGCACAAAAATAAATTTAGGTGAAGTGGTGAGATCTCACCTCTTTTTTCACCTGTTTTTCACCCTGTTGAATTCATTGCTTTATAACTCTCTTCCTTGGTTTCTTTTTAGTTGCTTTCTTCACGTCTGTCTCCAACTTGACTGTCTTTCTTCTTCGGCCGTAATGATACCAGTTACTTCCACCAGTCAATGGGTCAAATGGTCTTTCGTAAGGGTTTCCATACATTCCATAGGGACCATACGGAAGAACTACTGGTGGAGAAGAAACATTTTCTTTAGTTCCATCGACTCTATTTAAATGCATTGTTTCACCTTTCATCTGGTCATTAAAGTCTTTTGCGTGTTTGCAAACTCATCGTCCTTTCTAAAAGCATTTTCTGACTCAGTCGCAACCAAATTGGATGCTTTATTTATGAGCCCTATTTTATTTAATCTTAACTTCTTTGCAACCCAGCCTCCAATCTTTCCTTTATTTGCGTCTAATGTCTTCGAAACCCTTCCTCCACTCATTTTATTTACTGCGTCATAAGCTCCAAGTGCTTTTGCTCCAAATGCTAATGCTTTTGTTCCCATTGCGCCTAAAGCTGCCCAAGCTACCATTTACACCATATTAAAATCATCTCTCTTCAATATTATCTCATAAAAGTTCTCGTTACTGGAGAAAGTCAATGAAACATAAGTGTTCTCACGGGCTTCGCCCTCACCGCTTTGCGGTCTATCTAACTTATTCTTATATCATCTATACGCTTCAAAATGTCTGAACAATTGCTAACATCTTCTACAACAGTTATTTCATCATGAATGACTTCAAGAAACAAGCTCATTTAATATGCTATTAAAATCATCTCAATAATGAGTCCATCCTTTCCATCTTTAGGTAGCACAACATCTTTCATTGAAGAAGGTTCGACAAGTCTTATGTTAAACTTACTGACAAAGTTTGTTATACTATAATGCTTCGGCGGCGAATACATGTAGTTTGAAAGACATAATATAGATTCTTCAGCAAATTCACTTATACTGGATTTTATAACAATGTTCTCACGAGACCAAATGCCACCAATTGACAATCTTGTAAGCAATCCTGCTGAACCTTCAACTGTAAACGTCGATGGTAACATTCCACGAAGGTCATCTATTGACATCGTTGAGTCACTGTATTTAAAGATTTTCTTAAAGCAATCGTCATTATCTAACCATGCAATAGCTTTTGAAGTTTTCATTCGAATATACATCTGCTTCATTAAATGTAAAACCTGACTTCTTTGCAGAGATGACTTTAAATCTATTGAGTTTGTTTCAAAAATTATATGCTATGGTAACTTCTGAAGGTAATGGATGTCCTTCCGCAGTCAGTTGTTCTCTCACTACCGTTTGAAGCTTTGTATTAAAAACTTTCATGTCATCTCCTGTATCTAAGTTCACATACACAGCAACAGGGAAACTATCTTGCTTCTTTGTTTCATCATTATATCTCAAAACATTAAAGTTCTTCAATAATATTGTTCTTCCTGCTGGAATACTTCGAACCTGTCTGATTTCAATAGCTTTCTCACCTCCTACATACTCTACCCAGTGTCTTGGATATTCATAAGTATACTGACTTTCTTGAATTTTGGTTGGTTTCATCATAACATGTTCATAGTATATCTTTATACTCTTGTCAGTTAGACTCGGTGCTATGTTCTGAATATTTCTGACTTGCATTTTTAATGGAGATAAAATGAAGCATTTAATACATGACGTAGATGAAGACATGAATGAAACTACAGACAAACTTAACTCTTCTCTTATTCTTCCTTTCAGCAAAGATTATGAATTCTGTTCAAATGGTGTGTATTTCTATTGTGGAAAGATGGGTTCAGGTAAGACATTTAATTTAATTCGTCATATACTCATAACAGAGCGTTTAGGAAACGACTCTACTATGACCAAATCATTATATCAGCAACTTCAGACTCTATGGACTCAACAGCGAAAACATTTATGTCAAAAGTTCAAGCCTCTGTCGTTAAAGTTCCAGACAGTGAACTCATTGAATTTCTTCAACGTTACATTCGACGTAAGAGGAAATATTATGCCATCGTTGAATTTATACAGTCAGGAATGCAAAAGACTTCTGAGGAGATGGAAAGAATTGTTGACAAACACCACTTACGTCAATACTCAGGAGTTTACGATATGAAACGACTTACAAACTACATTCTGTCAAAACTTTCAAAATACCCCTTCAAAAAATATCCTTCAAACACTCTGCTCGTTTGCGACGACTTCGCTGGTAAAGGTTTAGTGTCAAAACCAGACTCACCATTAGCTAACATCATTACTAAAGTCAGACATTACCACTTAACTGTAGCAATACTTATGCAAACATGGAGGTTTTTAGCTTTAAACATAAAACGTCTCATAACTGACTTCGTTATCTTTCAAGGTTTCTCACGCTATGACATTGAACTCATTTGGAAACAGTCAGGTATAACATTACCTTTTGATGAAATTTGGGAAGCATATAAGTCTCTCATCTCTCCTCGTTCATACCTTGAGATTCATATCATGACTAATACCATTAAAGTCAAAAATATTCCATGGGAACGACCAACATTGTTTTAAAGTTTAACCTTCAATTGACTGATGGTAAACAAATTCCATGCATCTCTGTCGCCATTTCTGTTAATATTTTTGCTGTCATTCATATCATCCACTTCCCCATCCGTTAGCTTTTGAGGATATGCGTTAGAATAGCTGTTCTTAAATGAAGGCTTTTCACCTTTGAGAGCATAAACTCTATAACTTTCTGCATACTTTATGTTTGAACCTCCTGAGCCATCGTTGACATAAATTTTTATAGGCTTCCACCCTTTGTTCATGTTCCTGCTTCTTCCCTTAGCTCTTTTGTTCAGTAGTTCTACATCTTTATACACAGCACCTGTCTCAGTGAATTCAACAATATTTTCATTCGTTAGCTTTACATTCAAACCCTTGTCGAGTATATTGTTCATTTCATACATATAAAAGGTTTTTATTCTATATGAAATGAGAAGCAAATCCATCTTAGCTGGTGCCGTTAATGTTCCAATTGAACCAACATCAAATGTTGACTCACGAACGACAAACAATATTGTCATAAAGAACTATAGTTCGGAGTGTTTGAAAGAACCAGAACCAGAGCTGAAATCCGTGAATTTAAACTCAGCTTCAAACGCTAACGCTACATCAGATGTTAAGTTAGAGTATCCACCACTGGACCAAATTCTTTCAAGAGAAGCCAACGACAATCCTTACACAAATGTTCAAACAAATCCTTCAGATAACGTAGACCATTACCTTCTTCAGTTATACCAAACAATTTTACTCAAAGACGATAAGAAGCTTTTGACAAATCTTATAAGTAAGAACCAAATAATTCTAACAAAGGAGGACCTTGAAAATGTTATATCACGAATAACAGGGAAACAATGTGTCATTGACTATCTCGACCCTAAAATCGAATGCTGTGGTCAAACTCCACTATTCATGAAAATAGGTAACATCCGCATCATTGAAACACCAGGAACTACAGGAGTTGAGTTTAAGTATAAATATTCGAATGAATATACAAAACTTTCAACAGAATATAAGCTTTGTTTGAAATATGTTTTAGTAAATTAAAGCAGTCAGGAGGGCTCTTTGAGCCCATCTTGGCGCTTTGCGCCGTCAGTCAAAAAAATTTCAAGTTAGCAATTTGTAATATCTATCCAAAACTTCTTCAACAGTATCGAACTCATCTTCATAATGCAAACCTAATCTTATTGACTTGGTGCAGTTTTCACTAACACAATATTTTTCTGTTCTCTTGACTGACATAACTAATTCATTTGTTTCATCAAACAGCAACAACCAAAGTTCATGACCTAATACATAACATTCATACTTTATATTTTTAGCTCTGAGTTCTCTTGTAAGCTGTTGCATTTAATATTTTCTAAAAGTCAACTTCAACAGTCATTCGCACTGGTGCCTTCAGTTCTACAGGCTCTCCTTGAAAGTCAACAAGTCTGAATTGCATGTCTTTCAAATTATGAGGACTAATGCGAACCCATTTACCTAAATGAGTTGCTATGACAGGAACGTTTGGAATGAACATTGAATTGACTGCATAACAGAAGGATTTATATTCTACTGAACCTTTACTATTAACTCCTGAAATACCTGTGACATTAGCTATTTTAGACTCAATGTATAAACAATTACCATAACATACGTATGGAACAGATTTCATCTCAATCGTTTTGTCAACACTTTTCAAAGGAAATGTCATATGGTATGCACCCAAAAGAAGTTGTACTCTATGACTCATTCTTGGTATCTTAAACTCCTTCACATAACTGAACTTCAAAACTCTTGCAATAAGTTTAACATTCATTAAGTTTTCTTCGTTATCCTTGTTTATTGTAGTATTTATGAGAGCATTTAACACTCCAGCTAATGTTTCCATCTTATATTCTACATTATTGTGAAATCTTATTTCGTGCTTCTTTCCATCTATTTCAATCTCCATGAAATCTGTTTCATCTGTTATAACGAATGAAGCGATAGTATTGAAGTCAACCATTCTGAATGCAAGCGCCTCATTCTGTAGACCTAAGTTTGTTTGTAGCTTTACTGTCCCGTATTCGTTTGGGTCTGTACTTTGCAAATAGAACAACATTTTATTCTCATTAAAATATGAGTATAGCTGCATATGCGTATGAAGCTGACAGAGCTAAACGTTTATATTTTGGTCAATACTCTCTCACACTTACTGACAAATATATTGTTATCACTGATGGAAATACTGAGAAATACATAACATGGAAGGACTATGAAAAGTTTGACCCTATTTTAACTCCATGTACTATGCCGTTTATAAAGGACGGTGAAATTATTGAAAAAGATAATACAACCGTATATAGGTCTGTTTATGAAGCATTAGAATATATGTTGAATCATAACCCAAAAAGATTTGACCCAAGCACTACACCATGTGCAATGCCTTTTATTAAGGACGGTGAAATCGTAAGAGTTCCGGATTCAACAGTTTACACAGCTGTTCAAAACAGTTTACAAAACATTTTAGCGAATATCTTTAATTCAGAAACTACAGAAATAAAATTACCATATATAACAGATGCTAAAGAAATTAAATCAAAAACGACAACATTATTTACGTCACTTAATGATTTAATGACTTATATCATTAATATTCCTGCACCAACTACAGCATTTGATCCAAACTCGACGGTTTGCAGTGTACCTTTCATAAATGACAGTTCATTAATTACTTTAAGGGATTCGACAGTAAATGAATCATTAAAGGCGTCATTAATGAAAATCATTGATTTTAATTCATTCACGAATACATATAATTCATTCATTAATGTTTCATATGCTTCTAAAGAAGGTGAGCCAAAAACTATCGATAAAGCGGTGTATGAAATAAAAGCATCAACGACGAAATTGAATTCGTTAACTTTTGACGGTGATAGTTTCGTTAATGACATAACATCGGGGAAAACAATTTTAACGAAAGAATACTTAAAATCTCATGTTAGTGAGTTCGTTGAAATTGAAAAAGAAGGTGGAATTAAGTTCGATCCACTGAATTTCATTTTCAGCTTAGCGAATGCGGGTGTTAGTTTCGCTGAATGGACAACTATACAGAGTGAAATAAATGCAATATGGACGTTTTTGGGGTCAAAAGCGGGAATGGGTGAGCTTGTAAATGCTGCAAGAACATTAGGTGAAACAGGAAATTTTGTAGATGGTTTTAAAAGACTTGTTTCAAATGTTTTAACAAACACAAAGAAATTATTTAGATATACCGTACATAACGGACGGATTTTCGAACAGATAGCAACAAACCCTCCGGTTATGGCTGCGTTGATGATGGTTAGAGATATAAAACCACGTAACGACGGGAACGAAGAACATGAACAACAGGATACTGGTCGGGTTATTCGAGACATTAAAAACGTGTATCCTGAAGTTATTGATTTATTTAGAGGAGTTAATGATTCAATTTCAAAACATTCTATAACCCTCGATGAAGAGAATAAATTAACAGATTATATATTCGTCATTATTGCAGAATTAATGAAGAGAATAAATGAAAAAGGAATTGGTGATATCATTAATGTCAGCGATGTAATGATGAAAAGAAATTTTGACTCATTATTTACAAAACCGAAAACAGAATATAGTCTTTATGACGTAATTACCGAATTAATGAAAAAGATTAATGATAATAAGAGTTCTGGCGGAAGAGTTGAATTAGAAGTGAATGATGTTAATGAGAAATTAGCCGAAAAAGCAGACAAAAATGAGCTTTTAGCTCTGAGTGATAAAGTCAAGAACCACGTTCATTATATAACTTCAGACGAACAGATTATAACGGACTACCATGGATATTTAACACGAAGTGATGAAGCGAAGACAAAAAATGTTAATTAAAGAAGATATAAATACATTCGTGCTAAAGGTTATGACATAAGGTGTACTGTACAGTATGATGTAGCTAAAGCACCAGAAGCATTTGGTTATACCGGTGAAATTTATGCCTCTACTTTCAATATTAACGGTGTATTAGTTGAACCAAGATTTACTTTGAGAGTTAAGGCAAAAATAACGTTTGAAGATGCTATTAAAAGTAAAGCTGACAAAGATGAACTTGACGCAACGAACAAAGTTTTGAAATCTCATAAACACAATATCTCCGATATAAATGAACTTCAAGCTACATTAGACAGTAAAGCCGACAAGAACCATACACATAAATCCTTCACTACTGTTAGAGCAGACGACATAATATTGAACTATACCCTTGGTTCACGTGCACCTTTAGAGAATCCAAGTACAAGCGTAAAAGATACACTAAACTCCTTAAATAGTAAATGTATGAACATTGAAGGTCATGTCAGAAACTTTGAAACACATGAACTACCAGCAATGTTAGATAAAAAAGCAGATAAAGAACATACACATAAATCCTTCACTACTGTTAGAGCAGACGACATAATATTGAACTATGATTTGGGTTCAAGTGCACCTTTAGAGAATCCGAGTACAAGCGTAAAAGATACACTAAACAATTTAGATAACAGTTGCAGGAATATCGAAGATCATGCCAGAAACTTTGAAGCATATGAACTACCAGCAATGTTAGATAAGAAAGCCGACAAAACTTATGTAGATGAAAATTATGCAAAGAAGTCGGAAGTAAATGCTGCGCTTAATGGAAAAGCCGACAAGAACCATACACATGAAGAATTTCAAACAATCAAGATTAAAGAAATTAAAGCATGCATCGAAATAGTAACAAAAACAGGAAGAAACGGTGCAACTGTACAAGAACAAAGAATTTATCCTCCTACTTTTCCTAACGGTTTAATAACAAACAATATAAATATTGAAGATGGCAATAAAGTTATAAACGTTAAACATGAACTTCAAACAATGAAGGCTCAGATTCTTCAAACATTATATCCTGTTGGTTCTATTTATACGTCAATGAACTCAACAAATCCAGAAACAGTTTTAGGTTTTGGTACGTGGAAGCAGATTGTAGATAAATTCTTATACTGTGCTAGATATTCAAAGCAAACAGGAGGTTCGAAGAAAATTAAAGAAGCAAACCTTCCACCGCACACTCATACAGGAACTACAAACACAACAGGTAGTCATTCACATTCAATAACAAAAAGAGGTTATACAAATCTTGCAGCAGGTTCGGATAGACAGGGAATGCATAGATATGATATTTCAAGTGACCCAGTAGATTCAAGCGCAGGTATTTTCTGTGGAACCGCAGGAAATCATTCACACACTTTCACAACAAATCCAACAGGCTCGGGTGCAGATTATATGCCACCCTTTGTGACTATATTCGCATGGTACCGCGTTCAATGAACGCGCTTTAGCCTAGAATAAAATCTTTAACTTTACATAAATGAGCTTGAAAGAAGTATTCGAACAACATCCATGGAGGTCATTTAAGAAATTCAATGAAGCTGCAAAGAGTTGGGGATTTACTAACAGAGCTGAAGTGAAAAGGTTCTTTGACAAAAATGTTGTACATCAAACAAAAATAAACCCTTACGACTACTTTTTACCAATTTACTCCAACGCTCCTGACGCATACCAATTTGACACTCTCATTCAAAGCAGAAAAGGAGGACATAAACCATTCCTCATCTTCATTAATGTTAACACTCGCAAAGCATATGCATATCCAATGAGGAATAAAGGAACTCGTGAAGTGTTAAGAGTTTTACAAAAGTTTGTAGCAGAACATAGCCCAAGTACTTTAACATCAGACCAAGACAGTGCATACCTCAGCAATGAAATCACAGATTTTCTCATTAAGCATAACATAACTCACTACACTACTGAAGACCATAACCATAACATACTCGGTATCATAAACCGCTTCATAAGAACGCTCAGAGATTTAAACCAAGAGCGAGACTTTACCGAAGAAACAATGAAACATTTCATCGAAGTTTACAATTCCTCAACACATTCTACAACAGGGCATACACCAAATTCAATGACACAACAACAAGAAGAAAAGTATATACAAAAGAAACGAAGTCAAACACAAAATATCAGAAATTCAACACAATTTACCCTCATTCCTGGTACAAAAGTTCGTGTAGTTCTTGACGACAAACCGTTGACAAAGAAACGTTTAAGGTTAAGTAGAAACTATTATATCGTAGACTCTACGCAAGGTAATGGATATCTTATAAAAGCTGCTGACGACTCTATTGCGTTTTACCCTCGTCACAAATTAGTCGAAAGTAGTAATGGCAAACTTGCTGAAACCATTGACGAAGCAAAGCGAGGAGTGGTTATTGAAATACTTGGCTACAACATAAACGATGACACTTATAAAGTAAGATATGAAGGAGGCGTTGAAGATGTTATACCATCTAAGAACTTGAGAGAGTCAAAGTCAACACATCTGGGACCATTAGAGCGGGAGTACTGGAAAGACAAAAATAAGCCAGAAAGAATAAGAAAATTCTTCTAAACTTTTTCATTAGATGTAAATCAGACATGAATGAGAACAGTCGTGATATCATTAATGGTACCATTTATTTTTGTCATAAAGACGCAAAGCGGCAAGGACGAAGTCCATGACCAAAAATAATGTTTAGGGTAGATGGTTAGATCTAACCTCATTTCTACCCTCTTGAATTTTCATGAATTTTCATAAAAGATAAAAATAAAGTTATTTTTATTTTTATTTATTTTTTTATTTTGTATGTAAAGACAGTAATGACAAACATTGAGTTTGAAACAGTTAGAAAGATAGACAATGACACCAAAGTGGTTAGAATTGGTGATTTAAACGTAAGATACTGTAAGAAATACAACAAATATTCTTTGTCAGACATTATAACACCATCTGAAAAGAAAACAAACCACTGGGTTAGAAATGCTTCAACTCAGAAAATTTTGACAAGAAATCCTGAGCTTATGATATCAGTAAGATTCTATGGAACTACAGCATATCTCATCGACAAAAGTCTTATACCAATAGTTTTGTTATGGTTAGACCCAGTTGTTGGATATAACTTCATAACATATGGTTCATTCGATACGGAACGTTGCAGTGAAGGCTTACTTTACATCGTTCAGAAACCGAAGGACTTCAACACAAAAAGATATAAGATAGGAAGGACATATAATATAACTCAAAGATATGACAGTACAGTCAATAGAGTCAAGGTTGTGTTTGTTAATGATATGAGAGCTGCTGAAACAGAACTGCTTGAAGTTTTTGAGAAAATGTATGGTGCTCCCACGAAAGGTAAAGAAACGTTTGAAGTAGATGAGATAGATAAAGCTATAAAATTATTTGACGAAGTTGCTGAAAAATACATGTAAAGCGTTTATTTTTGGTCTTTTGTGAAAGTCAGAAAATAACGCTAATTTTTTTCTAACAAATTTTTTTATTTTGTATGTAAAGACAGTAATGTCAACATCAGAGAACACAACAATTGCTATCGTTCATGAAGCCATAAATGAAGAATACGAATACATACAGTATAACAAACAATTGAGACTCATTCGTTCGGTCAAAGACGATATGTACCAGATGCAAAGTATAATGAACGCTCTTCGTTCTACAAAGCAAGCATATCATTGGTTTGAAAACCAACAGACAAAAGAACTTTTAGAAGAGTTTCCTCATATGATTGCTTCCCTCGGAAAACTGAGAGAAGAGATTCCGTATGAAAATCGCAAGAATTTGGCTCCTGGTTTGAAAGGTTATTATGTTCATAGACTTTTAGTAAATGCTGTAGCAATGTGGGCTTCACCTCGTTATGCTTGTTATATTTTCATGATGTTAGATGAACTATATAAAGCAGAACGTGGAGAGGTGGAAAAGAAACTTCAAGCAAAAGATGAAGTCATTGAATCCAAAGACAAAAGCATACAGAAAAGAATACCGCGTTCGGTACCAAAAGGAAAGGAAAAGAGTTATAAGTATATGATATATACTGAAGAGTTGGAGAAAGAAGAAGATAAAGATATGGTTATGTTGCATTTAGTCAGAAGAAACAACAAGAGCTTTTATGACTTAGCTAAAATATATAAATCTGACAGAAACCGGTTCTATCGTGAAAACTTACCGATTTCAATGACACCGAATGAGCAAATAAAGGAAATTGTCAAAAATACTCTTCCTCAAACACACTATGACATCAAAGGTTGCACAATACTTACATTCAAAGAAGACTTAACATTACTGAAGGAAAAAATAACAGAATATTTCGATAACTTCAAAGAGGAAGAATAAAAAAATCTAAGCTAATTTTATTTTTTTATAAAATTTTATCTCATATGAAAGAACATGAATTTAGAATATTCGGAACTCATGACAGAAGAAGAGAATGAACAACATGTAAAAGATTATGCAAAATTTCTGAAGACATACAAAGCATTTAAACAATATCTAAATGCTTCTAAAGATTATGCAAATTTCTGAAGGTATATAAAGCTTATGAAAAGTTTATGCATTGGGGAATTGTTGTAAAATATCGATATGAAGACTAACCAAAAATAAATGAAACAGAGGAGGAGGAAGAAATAACTTTGCATGACCTCCTTTCGGGACCAGTTCAAACATTCTTAAATAAAGGAATAAATTTCATTTTTCAGCATTATTTTTGCATTTTGACACGAAGTGAAGATTTGCACTTCGTGTCAAAATGTGATGTCATGTTGTCTCATTTTTTCAGAGAAGTTAATTAACCTGGTGACACCTTCAGTTCTTCAAAAATAAATTTCATTTTTCAGCATTATTTTTGCATTTTGACACGAAGTGAAGATTTGCACTTCGTCAAAATGTGATGTCATGTTGTCATCATTTTTAAGAGAAGTTAATTAACCTGGTGACACATGGTGACGTAGTGACACCATCAGTTATTCAAAAATAAATTTTCTTATAAAGCTTCAGGGTCTATTTCTTCAACCATTTCACTTCCTTCGTCAATGTCAATAGAAGCTTCTTCAACCTTTGGTAAGAATTTCTGTATAACATCTTTGTTCGTTATTGTCTTCAGAGATGAAGGATAATATTTCACATTTGTTTCACCCTTCTTATATTCTTTCTGTTCGGAAAGATTTAAAGCAATACTGAAGAAGTCAACGTTAGAGTTCTTTATGACAGTATAATGAGTATCTTTGACATTCACGAAGAAACTCTTTTGTTTCAAAACTACTGCTAACTCTTGTGAAGTATAACGTTTGCGGTCAATGACGATAGCTAATGGTCTGACATACTGACCAAACTTAGATTCTTTCACAAACTTCTTGTTAAAGATAACATTAACATTTGAGCATTATTGAACTCATTCTTGATGGCAGTAGCGAGAGCATTGTATGAAAAGAACTTGCAATCTTGCATGTGTTTCATTAAAATAAAAATATTAAATTATTTTGAAAAATAACTTTAAAAAATCTAATCTAATTTTTTCAAAAAATATTTTTTATTTCCTACTAAAGATGTATCGGAAGTTGTCTAAGTTAGAAACACTCGGAAATAAAACAACTTCTTACAGAAGCTAATATAGATGTTGCAAAGCATTACGCAACAAACAAAAAAGCACTCGCTGACATCCTCAATGACTATAATGGTGCAATAAGTTATGATAAAATTCATGAGTTCATAAAGCCGCAACGCGGCGAGGACGAAGTCCATGCAAGAGCATTTCCTTTAAATGACGTTGCTATTGACTTATATCATAGACGTTCAGTACCTCATGAAGTAAGAAGAGAAATGTTTGACATAACAAATGCAAACGTTGGTGAAACAAGAAGAAGAGACGACACACTGAAACAACAGAGAAGAGAGATGTTTAAGAGCGCTATAGAACAAGTTCGCAAAGCTAACGATGTCATTCGTTCCATTGACGACAAACCAAAAGAAGGTGAGAGATGGTTAAAGAAAGATGAAGAGAATAGGAAGAGAAATATGAAGTCAGGCAATAGACTCATTGACTTTAACATCGAAGCTTTAGATGAACCAAACAGAGACTACTTACACAATCATTTCGTTAAGGTTTTCATGAGACTCTTAGAGAAAATTAAAATAAACTCACAACAGAGATGGATGGTATGTTATAAACTTGGTGGAAAGTATGAATGTTCTACGTTAAACCTCAATAATATTGGAACATTACTACATCAGCTCTTGAAGGAGAAACTTTATATCAGAGATAGAAGCAAATGCTGCAGGTATTGTTGAAATGCACTATGACTTCTTCTTGACAAACATAAAGAATCTTACTGAAATAAAGATGTATGATTTAACAGAATATGAAGGCTTAACGATGTCAGATGTAAAGAAAGGCAAACCAAAAAGAGACCATATAGAGATGAAAGCACACTGACAAATGACCAGAAAGCCATTTTGGAAGCTCTTAAGCAAACAGGAAACCCAGCACTTATAGAAAGCTTTTGGAAAGATAATGGTGAAAAGAAGTTTTATAAGAAGAGAAGCGGTCAGTTCTGGAAGTATCTTTGCACATTACCTATAAATCTTGAACACTACCAAATCTTCAATGAACTGAACAAAAGAACTGCAGCACTTATGACAGAAGACAATTGTTTCGTTTATGCTTGCATTCAGGCTGGAGTAAATGAAGAAACTATTGACCACATGAGAGAAGTCATTCGTGTTAGAGACTTTCCTCAAACTAAAGTACAAGAAATTTCTGACGCAACAGGTATAGCATTTAATGTTACCATTGGTTACTTCAATGACTCAAGACATAATGAAATAAAGAGATACATACCAAAAGAATGTGAAACTGTTAGAACTATTGACTTACTTCTTGTTGAAGACCACTACATGCTAAACGAAAGATTACCAATGACAACATATTTCATTCGCAACTATATAGAAATTCTCAAAGCTTGTGGTGGAATGAACATTGAGAAACAAATGAAGATTTATACAAAGAGAGAAGATAAATATGTAGTTCGTTATGATATAGGGTGTCCAAAGGTGCGTTTAGCACAGCGCTCTATATGAGACTATTAAAGGAGATATATGCTGATTATAAATATATAATAAAAAATATGAATATATGTATATGATGAGTAAGTTGTATTTTGGCGCCATGCCGGGATATAAAATGAATTTTGAGACAAGAGGCGGTTTCGCGGGAAATTTTGGCGGGATTTTTTCATTTTTTTAATGAATCATAAAGAAAACATCCTCGCTCTTGCAAAAAAATGCAAAGACTGTAAAAAAATCTACGAGACATTGGTAAAATGCTTCGGTATGGATGCTCCTAGCTATTCCACTGTAACGTATCATGTTAGGATGTATCACTTCATGAACAAAAAGGCGCCCATCATAAAAATTGACAAAAAATCGCCGGATCAAAGAAAAATCAAAGCAATTCTTCAAGTGCTAGATGAAGACCCAAGAGCATCACTCAGAAGGATAGAGGAGATGACAAAGATACCACGTACAACAGTCAGTTATTATCTGCACAATTATTTGAACTACAAACTAGCGTATACACGTTGGGTTCCGCACAACCTTAATTCAGTTCAAAAAAAATCTAGAGTCCAATCTTCGAAAGAGCTCCTCTCTATATTGGGTGCGTATCAATCCAAGAAGTTTCGCTTTTTAGTAACAGGGGACGAGTCTTGGTTTCAATATGCAACAGAAGTCAAAATCATGTGGATCCCGAAGGATGAAAATCCGCAAACATTCCCGAAGAAAAAAATTGACACACCAATGATTATGTTGTCGGTTTTTTGGGGCGCGAATAGCATCATCGCAATTGATATTCTTCAAAAACCTAATACGATGAATGCTCAGTATCTAATTGACAATGTTCTTACTCAAATTATCAATTCTGATGAGTTTGAGAAATCCAAACAACAAAAACAAAAGTTTGCAATTCATTTTGATAATTCAAGAGTTCACAAAAGTCATAAGGTAATGAATTACTTGTTGGAAAACAATGTCAAAGTTGTTCCAAACCCAATTTATTCACCTGATATTGCACCCTCTGACTTTTATTTATTCGGCACGCTAAAAAAGAGAGCTGAAGGACGCGAATTCGCGAGTCCAGATGATCTTGAAAATTTTGTAAGAGAGCAATTTGAGCAATTTTCTCATGATGATTTAAAGCATGTCTTTCAAGCCTGGATCGATCGCTGCGAACGCGTGATTGAATCCAATGGTGATTATATTTAAATAAACTTTATATATATGTAACTTGTTTATTTCTATTCGCAGTATTCAGGTTTGTGCTAAACACACCTTTGGACACCCTATAGAACAACACCGTTATGGGATGTTATGAAAACATTGTGGGAGTGCAAATATTTCGAACCTATTTCTTATGGAGAACTTTTCACATATACGACTGACTTATATAAACAGAACCTTGCACCATTTAAAGACTTGTCATATGCTCCAAAGTATTGTGTACAACTGAAGAAGAAAGCCGAGTCAAAAGAAGTAAATAAAGCTAAATGTAAGTTCATTCCTGAGCACGTTTTCTTTGCTGACTTTGAGTGCAGTACCGATGGCTTTCATAAAGCTTTTAACATCTGTTATGACAGTGAAGATGGTTCAGTGAGTGAAAGCATTTGGGGTCAGAACTGTGCAACAGAATTTTTGGAACGACTTCCTGACAAGAGTTTAATATATTTCCATAACCTCAGTTATGATATAAACTTCATCTTAAGACACATGACAGAAGTGAAAGGAACTCCCATCATTAAAGGTTCACGAACAATGCAAATAACTGGCTTATATAAAGGAAGGGCAATTATTATAAAAGACTCTTACAGTGTTATAAATAAGAAGCTTAAACTATTTCCTGCTATGTTTAACTTACAAACAGGACCGAAAGAAGTATTTCCATACAACTACTACAGCAGTACTTTGTTAGCAAATGACAACAGAACTGGTGTCATTTCTGAAGCATGTAAGTTTGTAAAAGATATTGATACATTCATGAAAAACATAGATTCCATCAAAGGTTGCAGAATAGATGAGAACCACTTCGACTTAGAAAAGTATAGCACATTTTATTGCAAACAAGATGTAAGAATTTTAAGAGAAGGTTTTGTTAAGTTCCGCAATGACATATTGAAAGAGTTTGATTTAAACGTATATGACTACGTTAGTATTTGTTCTATTGCTAACAAATTGTTTGAGAACAGAGTGTACTTCCCGAATGGAAATTTATATGACCTCTCAAATAAACCAAGAGAATTTATTTCACGCTGTATTCAAGGTGGAAGATGTATGCTGTCAGATAACATGAAACAAAAGAGCGAAAAGAAACTCATTGCTGACTTCGACGCTGTTTCATTATATCCATCAGCTATAGCAAGACTTTATACTTTAGAAGGAATTCCAAAAGTATTGAAGGATGAGATGTTAAGCACAGAGTATCTCATGAGACATTTATTCGATGACGACCAAAAGGAACCCATTGGTGAAAAGTTTATGTCTGGCTTCTTTGTTCTCATTAAGATAACAGAGATTGGAATACATAGACACTTTCCTTTAATAGTTTGTGACCCTGAACTAAATCCAGAACTTAACGTTCCCAGAAGTTCAAACACTTGCTGTTTAATGTATGTTGACCATATAACATTACAAGACCTCATAAAATATCAAGGTGTCAAATGTGAAGTGTTGCAAGGATACTATTACGATGGAAACAGAGATATTAGAATAAGAGATGAAGTAAAGAAGTTGTTTGAGTTAAGGTTAAAGTATAAGAAAGAAGGAAATCCTTTGCAAGAAAATATAAAGCTCATTCTGAACAGTATTTATGGCAAAACTATTCTATCTCCTATTGAGTCAAAAATAACCATAGTAAATGACAAAGATGCTATAAGATATGCCATCAGAAACTACAACCATATAGTGAAGTTCGAAGGTTTGGATGGTTCAGATAAAACTATTTTCAAGCTAACGAAAAGCATTTGCAGACACTTTAACTTCTGTCCACTTGGTGTTAACATTCTGTCTATGTCGAAGAGAATAATGTGTGAAGTATTCTGTACTGCTGAAGATATGGGTCTTCAAATATTTTACCAGGACTGCGATAGCATGCATATTTTCAATGAAGACATCCCACTGTTAGCTCAGGAATTTCAGAAGAGATACGGTAGAGAACTTATTGGTAAAACATTAGGTCAGTTCCATTCTGACTTCGCAGAAATAACACCTGGAAAACAAAGTTTAGCATACAAGTCAATATTTTGTGGAAAGAAGACTTACATAGACTTACTCACGAACGATTTAAATGAAGTTGCATTCATGCACGTTGTAAAGGTGTAAAACAAGACGTTCTTGCTTTAACAGCTAATGAAATGTTTCCTGAAGCTATACAATGCTATTACAATGAAGATAAGAACATTCACATACCTGTTGGAACATATGACAAAGACTCTGAGTTCAGTTTAATGAAACTTTACAAAGCACTTCATGATGGTCAAGAGATTGGATTTGACTTATGTAAGTCTTCTAGTCCTTGCTTTGCTGAAAAGTTTAACTTCTCAATAACGACTAAAACAAGCTTTATTCGTAAGTTGAAGTTCTGAGGTCATTTATTTTTGTCAGCAGTGAGACCATTCATGATAAAAATAATGAGGTCATATATTTTTGTCATTTATGTATAACCATTGTCTCTCTTAAACTTTGCAATAGACAGCTTTGTTCTTCTTCCTTCTACATCTGTAATGTTTATATAATCTTTGCTATACTGTCTTAAGACATTCATTCGTCTGTATTGAGTTCCCATGAAATAGTAAAAGACATCTTCACTTGGGACATAGTAGTAATTTTCTAGAGTAAATTTAGAGTATTGTATAATTTCAACAGCATCTTCAGGAAGAGTGTCTACAATGTCAAACCAATAGCCATTCGAACCAGAAATATTTCTCATGTTTTGTCTTCTCGACACCCACCTTAAGTTTGAGATATGAAAGTCTCCTCTGTCTCTGTTTATATGGTCTACTTCTCGAAGTCCTTCAGGATTCGGTATAAATTGATTTGCAACAATTTTATGCTTAAAGAGTTTATGTTTGTTTAAATAAACACAAATATAACCATCACCGTTGTCAAACTCACTTACAACTCTTTTGTTACTTATGCGCCTAATTGGATATGGGTACTCTGAAAAGATTTCATAGTCATTGTCATGTTCGAGTGTTTGCCAATGTCCTTCACCTTCCATGCCTTTCACTCAAATAAAAATTTTCAGAAAAAATAAAACTAGCGTAGATTTTACAATACTGCGATGGTAGAGTTTAAGAGTTGTGCTTCAATGTAGAGACAGTCCTTATGGTCTGGAGGTAAGAACACTGGGCAGTTATGGTCATGAGTGGAGAACATGTCTATCCAAAACTCACGATTGAAGCCAGTTAATTTATAGTATTTAGGGTTAGGAAGTGGTGAAGTTCTTGTATGACCAATGAACTCATTTTCAACTCCCTTACTTAAGTTTGAAAAAATAGCTTGCTTTCTATCCCAAATGCCAGGTGTTACAATCTTTGAAAATTCATTTTTCCTCGGAAGCATTGCATCATAATTGAAAACATTCTTGAAATCATCACTTGGTTCAGAGATTTGAAATCTTATACGTAATGGATTTTCTTTCTCTTTAGCTACTTCATTGAATGGTGAAATATAACAAACTGACAGTCATGTGTTCCATCTTCATTTTCATTAAATTCATAATGAAAGTCTATAAGTTGTGGCTGACTACCTTCTTCTTTCAGTTGTGCAAGAAACTCACGTAAAGGCTGTAAAGTTTGTACTTCAATGTTAAACTTTTTCTCGAAATCTCATTAAATAAATCATACATTGTTGCAATTTGTATCGTCTTTAAAGTATTTGTATATGTGAATGTTTTGGGCGCTTAAAGACTGTTCGTCATTTTCTATCTCGACTTGAAGTATAAAGTCAACCTTTCTGAAAGCACGTGTTATATACATATGTTATGCCAATGTACTTCTCTTCATTTATGTTCACAATCCAGTCTGTTGGAAACTTAAACGTTACTCTGTTCCCCTTTATTTTGACGTCAGGGTTTTCACTACTGAACGCAACAGATAAAGGTATTTGTCTATACATTTAATTCGGATAAAAATAAACCATTTACTCTTTCTTTGCTTCAGCTTCTTCTAGCTTTTGCTTCAGCTTCTTCTCTAGCTTTCTTCGCCAGTAGTCTTGGGTTCTTTTGTCTTCCAGCAGCTAATGCAGCAAGTTGTTTTTCACTAAGTTTTCTCTTTGGTCTCTCTGGCTTTTGTTCTTGTTTTTGTTCCTTCAGTTCGGATAAAATTTGCTCACGAATTTCTTTCTTCAATGCTTCAACATCTATGACCCCTTGGGTCTTGTCCGTAGGGCTTGTCTGAGTCATTTGACTGCAGATAAAAAACAAAATTAAAACTTTAACCGATGTAAAATGAGCTTGTCAAAATCAGAGCGAGAGTCTATTATATTAAATGACGCAAGAGGAATACAACATCCTTTCTATTACGTAAGTCAGAGTAAAGATGGTAAAATATACGTAAGAAAAAGAAAGGTTCCATTAGCGAATGCAGAAAGCGACAACATTAAGGTGCATGGCAAGGGTGAAGTCACGAAGCCCATATAAAACCTTCTATTCAAACTGAAAAGTCAATAGAACAGAAGAAAAGAAGCCAGATGTACTTTCAATAACGAACCAAGAGCTTATTGCAAAGTTCGTGAATTTCATTGAAAAACAAACCGAGTCAAAGAATCCTGACCCGCCAGTGAAAGAAGTTGAGACAAAAGAGAATGTACAGTTCATTGAAAATGTCAAGAAACAACTTCCACCACGAATGCCAAGAAGAAGAGTGAGAATAATGAAGTAAATAGATATTTTTATCTGAAGTAAATACATGCAGAACGAACAGCTAAACGAATTTACTCCAGCAGAGCATATTCATCAGATTCGCTCATATTTCGATATCATAGACAATGCAGTTCAAATTGGTGACACTAATAGAAAATATTCTGACGCAAAGATTCCATCACAACCTGGAACTGCTAAAGATAACACATGGGTAACATTCAATCTCTCACCTCCTGGTGAAAATATGTTGGACCTTTACAATACATTCATTACGTATAAAATGGAAGGTCAATTTATTGTAGATAAAGAAATTGGTTCAGGTTCCAATAAAACAAACCCACCAGGATTTTGGATTGGTTTCGATGACGCTTTCTATGCAGTTGCTGGATATCAAATCCTTGCAAATGGTCGTATCGTATATTCTCAAGACAACGCAAGAGAAGAAGCATATATAACTTCAAACTCACAAACTACCGAACAAATAAAGAAAGTAGATGTTTTCTCAAAGACTCGACATGAAGATGTATGGAGTCATTCGGGAACATGCAGAACAGGACAAATTGTTAGTGGTCCAATTACAGCAGGAAAATCATTTGATTTTAAGCTTCGTTTAAGAATTCCTGTTAGAAGATTCCTTCCATTAGAAGCTATTCGATTTATTCCAGCTTTTGCAGGAAACATTCAGCTTAAAGTAAAGTTCAGTAGCGACGCCTTACAATGCACATCTATATCTGTAAATGATATCATTGCTTTCAATCCAACTCTTAAAGTTGCATTTGCTTCAGATTCAAATCCACCGACAAATAAATTTGTTCCATGGAATGAACCATTCACTATGATAACGAAGGCAGTAGAAGCTAGTGGAACAGTTACTATTACAACTGTAACCCAGCAACTATTTCGAACAAAGATGGATTTTAATGAATGTTTCATTCATCCAAAGTCATTCTCTTTAGACCCTAACATTTATACAGAACTTGTAGAACATTATACAAACGAGGCTTTATGTTTTCCTGTTAAAGTTATGGATTGGATTCCTATGGACGGTTCATTCTCAAAGAATACAGATAGTTCAAGTGCAACATTTACAGCAGCTTATACGCCTATTAATGTTAAAAGTATTTGGGCACTATTTAGAAAGAAAGACAACTATTATGTTAATTTTGAGAACCCTAAGTTTAAATATCTTCAGCTTTCCATGGGAGCTTATGGAAATATGCCTGCAGAACCTGAAAAATCATATGGACCTGTATTTTATGAAATGGTTGCGAACGCTTGCAATACAAACAATGATATGATAGGATTTAATGAAGATGTTATGAGGTCATTGGTGGATGATGGTAGTGTGGAACATAAATGGGATAGCTATGACAACACACATTTCTTATGTGGTTTTCCAACAGAAGTGGACTTTTGCTTCCAGCAAGGTCAAACATCTACTGCTCCAATAACATACAAATTGTCTGTTAAAGGACCTATTGAACTAGCAACTGAAAATGTACCAAAGCCACTTATTGGATTTATGAGGGATTGTTGCTTTGCCATTCAGGTGCGTGCTAATGGAATCCCAATAATAAGATTAGATGACTATAACTTAGCTACGGACGACAGTGAGGAATAAAGGATGAACGTTTATTTTAAAGCTTATAAATGAGTTCTTCATCAAGCTCTCGTGAACCTTCACCATCTATGAAACAAACTTTACCAAACGATTATGGAGCACCTATTGAATATTTCTTACGAGCTGCACAATGGCAAAGAGCAGTCTCACCAAGGTTAGGTGTTCCACCAGCTCCTGTCAAAAATAGCATTTGGTCAAGTCCTTATATAAGATATGGTCTCCCACTAGGTTTGCTAGCTACAGCAGGAGCAGTTATGATGTTGAAAAGAAATAAAGCAAATGTTGTAAATAATACTGAAGTAGCTGAAGTTAAACAAACTCCAACACCTTCACAAGCAAAACCAACGCCTTCACAAACAACACCTTCAATGACTCCTGAACCTATGGAAGTACAAACTCCTGTTCAAAAGTCAACTCCTAAACCGACTCCAACATTTAAACCAGAACCTACTCCTCAAATAAATCGTAAAACTCCTGCGTTTCCTTACTGAAAAAATAACGTTATTTTTATTTAATATTAAAATTTTTATTTGATTGAAATGACGACTAAAGTCACTGAAGCAATGAAACAAAAGTTTTTGGTAGAATACATTAAATCAGGAACTATTCCAGAAGGTTTTTACATTCATACTATGAAGGATGGTAGAGTTCAGTTTAGAAAGATAAAGCAACCATTAGATAAAGAAGGAATTTTGAGAAAGATTAAACTTCATGAGGACAACATTGCTAAACTTAGGAAGAAGTTAGAAGAGTTGGAGAAAGGAAGAGAGTTATAAAGCAATGAATTCAACAGGGTGAAAAAACAGGTGAAAAAAGAGGTGAGATCTCACCACTTCACCTAAATTTATTTTTGTGCTATGTTTTCATACGTGTGAGGGTGGTGATATTATTAATTTTTAAGTTTATTTTTATATAAATGACAGAACAAAAATAAAGCATATCTACTCAACAGGAATGAGACCCTTACTGACTATGTATTCGTTTAATGCTTGATGAAAACAATGGTACATATTATCGTATGGGTATACACAACGTCTGTTTCCATCGTCGTCGTATATGTAGAGCTCAAATCCAGTCCAACCTTCTTTTGTACAATATGTAGCTTTATTTAAGTATGCATTTATGTAGATAAGGCAATTTTCTTCATCGCTCCAGAAATAATTTTTGTTCTTTGTTGAAATAGTTTTCGTTCCTCTGCGACCATAAGGAATGTATGCAATGAACTTTGCGTCATAAGGGATTGTAATATATTCAGGGTTTCTTTCATCGTCAATGGGTTTGTCTTTGTTAAAATGCATGTTTCTCAGTTTTACTTGAGTTTTGAATAGTTCACGGAAACGTTCTGGGAAAGAGTCATAGTAAATGTAGTCAGACAGTCTTTGTAATGAAATAAAAATTTTAAAAAAATAAAAATAAGGTTATTTTTATTTAGTGAGGATGGTAGGGAATTCGTTAGTGAAGTCATTAGTGAAGTCATTTATGTGTCAAAACCGCTAAGTGGTGTACGGAGGCGCGCAGTGCCTCAGTACACAACTTAGTCTTACTAACTATGAAACACGTTTACCGTTTGTATCGTATGCTTGTATAAACTTTCCATTCTTCATTCCTTCATAAACGCTCAAACTAACTTTACCCTTTCTCCCTCGTATCTGATAGAATGTATTTTCACGAGGAACGAAGAACAAATTCTTGAACTCATGACCGTTGTAGTTTGTTATCTCAATAGTTTTCGTCATTTATATAAAAATAAAATAAAAAATAAACTTAAAAATTAATGATATCACCACCCTCACACGTATGAAAAACATAGCACAAAAATAAATTTAGGGTAGATGGTTAGATCTAACCCGATTTCTAACCTCTTTTCTACCCTGTTGAATTCATTGCTTTATAACTCTCTTCCTTGGTTTCTTTTTAGTTGCTTTCTTTACGTCCGTCTCCAACTTGACTGTCTTTCTTCTTCGGCCGTAATGATACCAGTTACTTCCACCAGTCAATGGGTCAAATGGTCTTTCGTAAGGGTTTCCATACATTCCATAAGGTCCGTATGGATAAACCGCTGGTGGAGAAGAAACATTTTCTTTAGTTCCATCGACTCTATTTAAATGCATTGTTTCACCTTTCATCTGGTCATTAAAGTCTTTTGCGTGTTTTGCAAACTCATCGTCCTTTCCTAAAGCATTTTCTGACTCAGTCGCAACCAAATTGGATGCTTTATTTATGAGCCCTATTTTATTTAATCTTAACTTCTTTGCAACCCAGCCTCCAATCTTCCCTTTATTTGCATCTAATGTCTTCGAAACCCTTCCTCCACTCATTTTATTTACTGCGTCATAAGCT
The DNA here is from genome assembly GCF_026262505.1 of Trichomonas vaginalis G3. NCBI lineage: Eukaryota > Parabasalia > Trichomonadida > Trichomonadidae > Trichomonas > Trichomonas vaginalis. The sequence continues at coordinate 1,817,581 of NC_067204.1, read as the reverse complement.
CCAAGTGCTTTTGCTCCAAATACTAATGCTTTTGTTCCCATTGCGCCTAAAGCTGCCCAAGCTACCATTTACACCATATTAAAATCATCTCTCTTCAATATTATCTCATAAAAGTTCTCGTTACTGGAGAAAGTCAATGAAACATAAGTGTTCTCACGGGCTTCGCCCTCACCGCTTTGCGGTCTATCTAACTTATTTCTTATATCATCTATACGCTTCAAAATGTCTGAACAATTGCTAACATCTTCTACAACAGTTATTTCATCATGAATGACCTTCAAGAACAAGCCCATTTAATATGCAATTAAAATCATTTCAATAATGAGTCCATCCTTTCCATCTTTAGGTAGCACAACATCTTTCATTGAAGAAGGTTCAACAAGTCTTATGTTAAACTTACTGACAAAGTTTGTTATACTATAATGCTTCGGCGGCGAATACATGTAGTTTGAAAGACATAATATAGATTCTTCAGCAAATTCACTTATACTGGATTTTATAACAATGTTCTCACGAGACCAAATGCCACCAATTGACAATCTTGTAAGCAATCCTGCTGAACCTTCAACTGTAAACGTCGATGGTAACATTCCACGAAGGTCATCTATTGACATCGTTGAGTCACTGTATTTAAAGATTTTCTTAAAGCAATCGTCATTATCTAACCATGCAATAGCTTTGAAGTTTTCATTCGAATATACATCTGCTTCATTAAATGTAAAACCTGACTTCTTTGCAGAGACGACTTTAAAATCTATTGAGTTTGTTTCAAAATTATATGCTATGGTAACTTCTGAAGGTAATGGATGTCCTTCCGCAGTCAGTTGTTCTCTCACTACCGTTTGAAGCTTTGTATTAAAAACTTTCATGTCATCTCCTGTATCTAAGTTCACATACACAGCAACAGGGAAACTATCTTGCTTCTTTGTTTCATCATTATATCTCAAAACATTAAAGTTCTTCAATAATATTGTTCTTCCTGCTGGAATACTTCGAACCTGTCTGATTTCAATAGCTTTCTCACCTCCTACATACTCTACCCAGTGTCTTGGATATTCATAAGTATACTGACTTTCTTGAATTTTGGTTGGTTTCATCATAACATGTTCATAGTATATCTTTATACTCTTGTCAGTTAGACTCGGTGCTATGTTCTGAATATTTCTGACTTGCATTTTTAATGGAGATAAAATGAAGCATTTAATACATGACGTAGATGAAGACATGAATGAAACTACAGACAAACTTAACTCTTCTCTTATTCTTCCTTTCAGCAAAGATTATGAATTCTGTTCAAATGGTGTGTATTTCTATTGTGGAAAGATGGGTTCAGGTAAGACATTTAATTTAATTCGTCATATACTCATAACAGAGCGTTTAGGAAACGACTCTTACTATGACCAAATCATTATATCAGCAACTTCAGACTCTATGGATTCAACAGCGAAAACATTTATGTCAAAAGTTCAAGCCTCTGTCGTTAAAGTTCCAGACAGTGAACTCATTGAATTTCTTCAACGTTACATTCGACGTAAGAGGAAATATTATGCCATCGTTGAATTTATACAGTCAGGAATGCAAAAGACTTCTGAGGAGATGGAAAGAATTATTGACAAACACCACTTACGTCAATACTCAGGAGTTTACGATATGAAACGACTTACAAACTACATTCTGTCAAAACTTTCAAAATACCCCTTCAAAAAATATCCTTCAAACACTCTGCTCGTTTGCGACGACTTCGCTGGTAAAGGTTTAGTGTCAAAACCAGACTCACCATTAGCTAACATCATTACTAAAGTCAGACATTACCACTTAACTGTAGCAATACTTATGCAAACATGGAGGTTTTTAGCTTTAAACATAAAACGTCTCATAACTGACTTCGTTATCTTTCAAGGTTTCTCACGTTATGATATTGAACTCATTTGGAAACAGTCAGGTATAACATTACCTTTTGAAGAAATTTGGGAAGCATATAAGTCTCTCATCTCTCCTCGTTCATACCTTGAGATTCATATCATGACTAATACCATTAAAGTCAAAAATATTCCATGGGAACGACCAACATTGTTTTAAAGTTTAACCTTCAATTGACTGATGGTAAACAAATTCCATGCATCTCTGTCGCCATTTCTGTTAATATTTTTGCTGTCATTCATATCATCCACTTCCCCATCCGTTAGCTTTTGAGGATATGCGTTAGAATAGCTGTTCTTAAATGAAGGCTTTTCACCTTTGAGAGCATAAACTCTATAACTTTCTGCATACTTTATGTTTGAACCTCCTGAGCCATCATTGACATAAATTTTTATAGGCTTCCACCCTTTGTTCATGTTCCTGCTTCTTCCCTTAGCTCTTTTGTTCAGTAGTTCTACATCTTTATACACAGCACCTGTCTCAGTGAATTCAACAATATTTTCATTCGTTAGCTTTACATTCAAACCCTTGTCGAGTATATTGTTCATTTCATACATATAAAAGGTTTTTATTCTATATGAAATGAGAAGCAAATCCATCTTAGCTGGTGCCGTTAATGTTCCAATTGAACCAACATCAAATGTTGACTCACGAACGACAAACAATATTGTCATAAAGAACTATAGTTCGGAGTGTTTGAAAAAAAAGAACCAGATCTTAAGTCGGTGAATTTAAACACAGCTTCAAACGCTAACGCTACATCAGATGTTAAGTTAGAGTATCCACCACTGGACCAAATTCTTTCAAGAGAAGCCAACGACAATCCTTACACAAATGTTCAAACAAATCCTTCAGATAACGTAGACCATTACCTTCTTCAGTTATACCAAACAATTTTACTCAAAGACGATAAGAAGCTTTTGACAAATCTTATAAGTAAGAACCAAATAATTCTAACAAAGGAGGACCTTGAAAATGTTATATCACGAATAACAGGAAAGCAATGTGTCATTGACTATCTCGACCCTGAAATCGAATGCTGTGGTCAAACTCCACTATTCATGAAAATAGGTAACATCCGCATCATTGAAACACCAGGAACTACAGGAGTTGAGTTTAAGTATAGATATTCGAACGAGTATACAAAACTATCTCCTGACTATAAGCTTTGTTTGAAATATGTTTTAGTAAATTAAAGCAGTCAGGACCTTCGGTCTTGGCGCTTTGCGCCGTCAGTCAAAAAAATTTCAAGTTAGCAATTTGTAATATCTATCCAAAACTTCTTCAACAGTATCGAACTCATCTTCATAATGCAAACCTAATCTTATTGACTTGGTGCAGTTTTCACTAACACAATATTTTTCTGTTCTCTTGACTGACATAACTAACTCATTTGTTTCATCAAACAGCAACAACCAAAGTTCATGACCTAATACATAACATTCATACTTTATATTTTTAGCTCTGAGTTCTCTTGTAAGCTGTTGCATTTAATATTTTCTAAAAAGTCAACTTCAACAGTCATTCGCACTGGTGCCTTCAGTTCTACAGGCTCTCCTTGAAAGTCAACAAGTCTGAATTGCATATCTTTCAAATTATGAGGACTAATGCGAACCCATTTACCTAAATGAGTTGCTATGACAGGAACGTTTGGAATGAACAGAAAGACTTATATTCTACTGAACCTTTACTATTAACTCCTGAAATACCTGTGACATTAGCTATTTTAGACTCAATGTACAAACAATTGCCATAACATACGTATGGAACAGATTTCATCTCAATTGTTTTGTCAACACTTTTCAAAGGAAATGTCATATGGTATGCTCCCAGAAGCAATTGAACTCTATGACTCATTCTTGGTATCTTAAACTCTTTCGCATAACTGAACTTCAATGTTCCCTCAGAAGAGAGTTCGACATCTATGTTGTCAATAGTTTCTTCATTTATGAGAGTATCTATGACTCCAGCAATTTTATCTATTCTGTACTCGGCTCTGTTAGGAAATGTTATAACACTTCTTTTGTCATCTATTTCAATCTCTATGAAATCTGTTTCATCTGTTATGACAAAAGTTGCGATAGTATTGAAGTCAACAACTCTGAAAGCAAGTGCTTCATTCTGAAGACCTAAGTTTGTTTGTAGCTTTACTATTCCGTATTCATTTGGGTCTGTACTTTGCAAATAGAACAACATTTTATTCTCATTAAAATATGACTATTGCTGCATATGCGTATGAAACAAATGAAGCAAGAAGAGCACTTGAACTAGTAAACGAAAACTCAACTTTAACAATTGAAGGCCATGATTTAGTCATTGACGATGGAAAAACTAAAAAAGTCATTGATTTCGATACTTTTAACACGTATGACCCATTCATTACAACAAGCAAGGTTCCTATCATAAATGATGGAACGGTGCAATATATAAATTCTACAGTAGATGCCTCATTAGTGAAAGTACTGAATGTTCTCATTGAATTGTTAAAGAGCTTTCGATTTGACGACAACATTAAATGCCTAAAGAATTTAGTCATGAATGAGAAACAAATTCTCGGCGTTGCTGGTAGCAGTAATGATGTACACCTTATGACATTAGAATATTATAACGAACATAAAGATGAACTGAAAGGAGAGAAGGGTGACACTGGAGCTCAAGGACCACAAGGAATACAAGGAATACAAGGAATACAAGGACCTCAAGGCGAAAACAGTTTGGATGGTGAAGATGGAAAGGATGGAAAAACTGCTAAATCATGGATATGGAACCTTATAAATACTGGTTTAACAGCTGCTTCATATGGAGTTCTTCAATACCAAATCGGAAAGATATGGGCAGTACTTGGTGAAGAAGCTTTAGATGACGTTAAAAGTGCTTTGAACTTCATTTCAAATGGTTCGGATACTATTAAAACTTTATCTGGTTGGATGCAAGAAACAAGGAGTCAAATAGATACCGTAAGACGTATAGCAAACAATGCACGTACAGGATTGGATACTTTACGAGAAGCACAAAATACACTAAAGGAAGCAAATGATATTCTTGGCTCAGTATCAGACATGCATGAAGATTGGCTTAAAGGTATTGACAAATCTTTAAAAAATCACAGTCAGTCTATTGCTGACTACAAGAAAAGTATAGATTTTTTACATAGTGCTATGGACGTACATTATGGAAGCATAAGGAACTTACTTAATGCTAACAATAACTTACCAGGAACTATTAAAGCATTTATAAAGTCCTTTGTAAAACCTGGTGCTCTAGCATTTAGGTCTTTGAGCGCAAGAGCATTGAAGTCAAGAGATGCAGAAACTCCAACAGAACCTACAGAAGGAACTGAAACAACAGAAACTCCAGAAGAACCACCAAAACCAACAGCTAATGAAATATTGTTCGAATATTTTCCAAGGTACTCTGTTCTCATTGCATACATTCAAGAAATACTTAAGAAAGCAGACTTGACTTTAGGAGATGATGAAAGTTCTGTATATCTTTCGTTCCAGTTTCAAATAGCAGAACTTTTGAGACAGATATGCTTAATGTATGACAACATCTCTGATTTCACAAGATATGACGACGACCATGACCCCGAACACGGTGAAGAAGAAGTTTTACAAACATCCATTAAGACAGGAAAGGTTTTAACTCAAAGTCTCATTATTGACACCAAAGATGGCGAAGTGGACGTTCTTCAAGAGCTGAAGAAAAATACTTCTTCGGGAGGTGGTGGTAGGCATGAACTTGAAATAAATGAGATAGAAGAGAAATTAGCCGAAAAAGCAGATAAAAACCATGTTCATTATATAAGTTCAGACGAACAGATTATAACGGACTACCACGGATATTTAACACAGGATGAACAAATAAGCACTGAAGATGTTAATGAAAGAAGATATAAATTCATTCGTGCTAAAGGTTATGACATACGCTGTACTGTACAGTATGACACAGGTAAAGCACCAGAAGCATTTGGTTATAACGATGAAATTTATGCTTCTAGTTTCTCTGTTAACGGTGTATTAGTTGAACCAAGATTTACTTTGAGAGTTAAGGCAAAAATAACTTTTGAAGATGCTATTAAAAGTAAAGCCAGCAAAGATGAACTTGAAGCAATGAACAAAGTTTTGAAATCTCATAAACACAATATCTCCGATATAAATGAACTTCAAGCTACATTAAATAGTAAAGCTGACAAAGAACATACACATAAATCCCTCACTACTGTTAGAGCAGACGACATAATATTGAACTATTATTTGGGTTCAAGTGCACCTTTAGAGAATCCGAGTACAAGCGTAAAAGATACACTAAACAATTTAGATAACAGATGTATGAACATTGAAGGTCATGCCAGAAACTTTGAAGCATACGAACTACCAGCAATGTTAGATAAGAAAGCTGACAAAGAACATACACATAAATCCTTCACTACTGTTAGAGCAGACGACATAATATTGAACTATTATTTGGGTTCAAGTGCACCTTTAGAGAATCCGAGTACAAGCGTAAAAGATACACTAAACAATTTAGATAACAGATGTATGAACATTGAAGGTCATGCCAGAAACTTTGAAGCATATGAACTACCAGCAATGTTAGATAAGAAAGCCGACAAAACTTATGTAGATGAAAATTATGCAAAGAAGTCGGAAGTAAATGCTGCGCTTAATGGAAAAGCCGATAAAGAGCACGTGCATGAAGAATTTCAAACAATCAGGATTAAAGAAATTAAGGCATGCATCGAAATAGTAACAAAAACAGGAAGAAACGGTGCAACTGTACATGAACAAAGAATTTATCCTCCTACTTTTCCTAATGGTTTAATAACAAACAATATAAATATTGTAGAAGGCAATAAAGCTATAAACGTTAAACATGAACTTCTAACAATGAAGGCCCAGATTGTTCAAACCATATATCCTGTTGGTTCTATTTATACGTCAATGAATTCAACAAATCCAGCAACAGTTTTAGGTTTTGGTACGTGGAAGCAGATTGTAGATAAATTCTTATACTGTGCTAAATATTCAAAGCAAACAGGAGGTTCGAAGAAAATTAAAGAAGCAAACTTACCTGCGCACACTCATACAGGAACGACAAACTTTTCTGGCGACCATAGCCACTCATTAAGAGACCACCCATTATACAACTCAGAGTATGAAGCTGGCAATGACGTTTTATCTCCATCTTATAACAATTCAGCAAAAAAGATTTTTCGACCAACTGAACCGGGAGGTAATCATTCACACACTTTCACAACAAATCCAACAGGCTCGGGTGCAGATTATATGCCACCTTTTGTGACTATATTCGCATGGTACCGCGTTCAATGAACGCGCTTTAGCCTAGAATAAAATCTTTAACTTTACATAAATGAGCTTGAAAGAAGTATTCGAACAACATCCATGGAGGTCATTTAAGAAATTCAATGAAGCTGCAAAGAGTTGGGGATTTACTAACAGAGCTGAAGTGAAAAGGTTCTTTGACAAAAATGTTGTACATCAAACAAAAATAAACCCTTACGACTACTTTTTACCAATTTACTCCAACGCTCCTGACGCATACCAATTTGACACTCTCATTCAAAGCAGAAAAGGAGGACATAAACCATTCCTCATCTTCATTAATGTTAACACTCGCAAAGCATATGCATATCCAATGAGGAATAAAGGAACTCATGAAGTGTTAAGAGTTTTACAAAAGTTTGTAGCAGAACATAACCCAAGTACTTTAACATCAGACCAAGACAGTGCATACCTCAGTAATGAAATCACAGAATTTCTCATTAAGCATAACATAACTCACTACACTACTGAAGACCATAACCATAACATACTCGGCATCATAAACCGCTTCATAAGAACGCTCAGAGATTTAAACCAAGAGCGAGACTTTACCGAAGAAACAATGAAACATTTTCTCGAAGTATATAATTCCTCAACACATTCTACAACAGGACATACACCAAATTCAATGACACAACAACAAGAAGAAAAGTATATACAAAAGAAACGAAGTCAAACACAAAATATCAGAAATTCAACACAATTTACCCTCATTCCTGGTACAAAAGTTCGTGTAGTTCTTGACGACAAACCGTTGACAAAGAAACGTTTAAGGTTAAGTAGAAACTATTATATCGTAGACTCTACGCAAGGTAATGGATATCTTATAAAAGCTGCTGACGACTCTATTGCGTTTTACCCTCGTCACAAATTAGTTGAAAGTAGTAATGGCAAACTTGCTGAAACCATTGACGAAGCAAAGCGAGGAGTGGTTATTGAAATACTTGGCTATAACATAAACGATGACACTTATAAAGTAAGATATGAAGGAGGCGTTGAAGATGTTATACCATCTAAGAACTTGAGAGAGTCGAAGCCAACACATCTGGGACCATTAGAGCGGGAGTATTGGAAAGACAAAAATATGCCAGAAAGAATAAGAAAGTTCTTCTAAACTTTTTCGTTGGATGTAAATCAGACATGAACGAGAACAGTCATGATATTATTAATGGTACCATTTATTTTTGTCATAAATGTTTTCAGTGTCACCACGTCACCATGTCACCAGGTTAATTAACTTCTCTTAAAAATGATGACAACATGACATTTTGACAACAGTCCTGGAAATAAATTTTATCGTTAATGTTTACGTTAATGTTTACGTTAATGTTTCGTAAATGTTTTCATAAATGTTTTCAGTGTCACCACGTCACCATATCACCAGGTTAATTAACTTCTCTTAAAAATGATGACAACATGACATTTTGACAACAGTCCTGGAATCAAGAATGAAACAGCAATTATTTTGAAAGGACTTCAGGGAACAGGTAAAAACAGATTCACTGACATTATTTCTGAACTTCTCGCCGGTTATTCATGCAAAAACATTACCGAAATAGGTGAGCTAACGGGTAATTTCAATTCAGTAGTTGAGAATAAAATGTTTCTTGTACTTAATGAACTCAAGAATGTAGGTGAAGACAGACTCGCAAACTTCAACGCTTTGAAATCAATTATTACGGATAATGAGATTAGAATTAATGAAAAGAATCAACCCAGAAGAACTGCTCAGAACGTTGCAAACTTCATTTTCGTAACTAATAACGTTTACCCTGTCAAAATTGAAGTTGGAGACAGAAGATACGTAGTTTTAAGGGTTAATGGTAAATTTAAGGGTCAATTTGATTACTTTAAGAATTTGATGAATTCATGCACAAAGGAATTTTATGATAATTTACTGACGTATTTTATCAATTACGACATTTCATCATTTAATATACGAATCATTCCGATGACTGAAGCCAAACAAGATTTAATTGAATTATCAACAAATCCTTTAGATGTATGGATAAATACACATTATGATGAATTGTGTGCAGGAATGACGTGTAAAAATGCTCTATTCTGCAAACCATCAGACATGAAAGACAAAAACTTTCAAATGAGCATTAAAGATAAATGTGAAAGGAAACAGAGAAGAATAGATGGTAAACAGACGTGGTGTTATGTTTTGAAAGAAGAAATGAAAGGATTATATAAACAGGTTGAACCAAACGATAATGAGGATTCATTTACTGACGATGAAATACCTGTAAATGAAGCTTTATAAAGTATGATTTGAATTTATTTTTGCATTAATCCTGCTGTGTTGTCTAAATGTCATGTTGTCACACTTTTTAAAAGAAGTTAATTAACCAGGTGACACATGGTGACGTGGTTACACCTTCAGTTCTTCAAAAATAATTCATAAATGCCTTCCTCCTTTCGTACCTGTTGTCTAAATGTCATGTTGTCATCATTTTTAAGAGAAGTTAATTAACCTGGTGACATAGTGACGTGGTGACACCATCAGTTATTCAAAAATAAATTTTCTTATAAAGCTTCAGGGTCAATTTCTTCAACCATTTCACTTCCTTCGTCAATGTCAATAGAAGCTTCTTCAACCTTTGGTAAGAATTTCTGTATAACATCTTTGTTCGTTATTGTCTTCAGAGATGAAGGATAATATTTCACATTTGTTTCACCCTTCTTATATTCTTTCTGTTCGGAAAGATTTAAAGCAATACTGAAGAAGTCAACGTTAGAGTTCTTTATGACAGTATAATGAGTATCTTTGACATTCACGAAGAAACTCTTTTGTTTCAAAACTACTGCTAACTCTTGTGAAGTATAACGTTTGCGGTCAATGACGATAGCTAATGGTCTGACATACTGACCAAACTTAGATTCTTTCACAAACTTCTTGTTAAAGATAACATTAACATTTGAAGCATTATTGAACTCATTCTTGATGGCAGTAGCGAGAGCATTGTATGAAAAGAACTTGTAATCTTGCATGTGTTTTATTAAAATAAAAATATTAAATTATTTTGAAAATAACTTAAAAAATCTAATCTAATTTTTTCAAAAAATATTTTTTATTTCCTACTAAAGATGTATCGGAAGTTGTCTAAGTTAGAACACTCGGAAATAAAACAACTTCTTACAGAAGCTAATATAGATGTTGCAAAGCATTACGCAACAAACAAAAAAAGCACTCGCTGACATCCTCAATGACTATAATGGTGCAATAAGTTATGATAGAATTCATGAGTTCATAAAGCCGCAACGCGGCGAGGACGAAGTCCATGCAAGAGCATTTCCTTAAATGACGTTGCTATTGACTTATATCATAGACGTTCAGTACCTCATGAAGTAAGAAGAGAAATGTTTGACATAACAAATGCAAACGTTGGTGAAACAAGAAGAAGAGACGACACACTGAAACAACAGAGAAGAGAGATGTTTAAGAGCGCTATAGAACAAGTTCGCAAAGCTAACGATGTCCTTCGTTCCATTGACGACAAACCAAAAGAAGGTGAGAGATGGTTAAAGAAAGATGAAGAGAATAGGAAGAGAAATGTGAAGTCAGGCAATAGACTCATTGACTTTAACATCGAAGCTTTAGATGAACCAAACAGAGACTACTTACACAAACATTTCGTTAAGGTTTTCATGAGACTCTTAGAGAAAATTAAAATAAACTCACAACAGAGATGGATGGTATGTTATAAACTTGGTGGAAAGTATGAATGTTCTACGTTAAACCTCAATAATATTGGAACATTACTACATCAGCTCTTGAAGGAGAACTTTATATCAGAGATAGAAGCAAATGCTGCAGGTATTGTTGAAATGCACTATGACTTCTTCTTGACAAACATAAAGAATCTTACTGAAATAAAGATGTATGATTTAACAGAATATGAAGGCTTAACGATGTCAGATGTAAAGAAAGGCAAACCAAAAAAGAGACCATATAGAGATGAAAGCACACTGACAAATGACCAGAAAGCCATTTTGGAAGCTCTTAAGCAAACAGGAAACCCAGCACTTATAGAAAGCTTTTGGAAAGATAATGGTGAAAAGAAGTTTTATAAGAAGAGAAGCGGTCAGTTCTGGAAGTATCTTTGCACATTACCTATAAATCTTGAACGCTACCAAATCTTCAATGAACTGAACAAAAGAACTGCAACACTTATGACAGAAGACAATTGTTTCGTTTATGCTTGCATTCAGGCTGGAGTAAATGAAGAAACTATTGACCACATGAGAGAAGTCATTCGTGTTAGAGACTTTCCTCAAAGTAAAGTACAAGAAATTTCTGACGCAACAGGTATAGCATTTAATGTTACCATTGGTTACTTCAATGACTCAAGACATAATGAAATAAAGAGATACATACCAAAAGAATGTGAAACTGTTAGAACTATTGACTTACTTCTTGTTGAAGACCACTACATGCTAAATGAAAGATTACCAATGACAACATATTTTATCATAAATTATAAAGAAATTCTCAAAGCTTGTGGTGGAATGAACATTGAGAAACAGATGAAGATTTATACAAAGAGAGAGAACAAATATGTAGTTCGTTATGATAGAACAACACCGTCTATGGGATGTTATGAAAACATTGTGGGAGTGCAAATATTTCGAACCTATATTCTTATTGGAGAACTTTTCACATATACGACTGACTTATATAAACAGAACCTTGCACCATTTAAAGATTTGACATATGCTCCAAAGTATTGTGTACAACTGAAGAAGAAAGCCGAGTCAAAAGAAGTAAATAAAGCTAAATGTAAGTTCATTCCTGAGCACGTTTTCTTTGCTGACTTTGAGTGTAGCACTGATGGCTTTCATAAAGCTTTTAACATATGTTATGACAGTGAAGATAGTTCAGTGAGTGAAAGCATTTGGGGTCAGAACTGTGCAACAGAATTTTTGGAACGACTTCCTGACAAGAGTTTAATATATTTCCATAACCTCAGTTATGATATAAACTTCATCTTAAGACACATGACAGAAGTGAAAGGAACTCCCATCATTAAAGGTTCACGAACAATGCAAATAACTGGCTTATATAAAGGAAGGGCCATTATTATAAAAGACTCTTACAGTGTTATAAATAAGAAGCTTAAACTATTTCCTGAAATGTTTCATTTGCAGTGTGGTGAAAAGGAAGTATTTCCGTATCAATATTATTCAAGCTCTTTATTAGCAAATGACAACAGAACTGGTGTCATTTCTGAAGCGTGTAAGTTTATCCAGGATGTGGATACGTTCATGAAAAACATAGATTCCATCAAAGGTTGCAGAATAGATGAAAACCATTTCGATTTAGAAAAATATAGCACATTTTATTGCAAACAAGATGTAAGAATTTTAAGAGAAGGTTTTGTTAAGTTCCGCAATGATATATTAAAAGAATTTGATTTAAACGTTTATGACTACGTTAGTATTTGTTCTATTGCTAACAAATTGTTTGAGAACAGAGTGTACTTCCCGAATGGAAATCTTTATGACCTCTCAAATAAACCAAGAGAATTTATTTCGAGATGCATTCAAGGTGGAAGATGTATGCTGTCAGATAACATGAAACAAAAGAGCGAAAAGAAACTCATTGCTGATTTCGACGCTGTTTCATTATATCCATCAGCTATAGCAAGACTTTATACTTTAGAAGGAATTCCAAAAGTATTGAAGGATGAGATGTTAAGCACAGAGTATCTCATGAGACATTTATTCGATGACGACCAAAAGGAACCCATTGGTGAAAAGTTTATGTCTGGCTTCTTTGTTCTCATTAAGATAACAGAGATTGGAATACATAGACACTTTCCTTTAATAGTTTGTGACCCTGAACTAAATCCAGAACTTAACGTTCCCAGAAGTTCAAACACTTGCTGTTTAATGTATGTTGACCATATAACATTACAAGACCTCATAAAATATCAAGGTGACAAATGTGAAGTGTTGCAAGGATACTATTACGATGGAAACAGAGATATTAGAATAAGAGATGAAGTAAAGAAGTTGTTTGAGTTAAGGTTAAAGTATAAGAAAGAAGGAAATCCTTTGCAAGAAAATATAAAGCTCATTCTGAACAGTATTTATGGCAAAACTATTCTATCTCCTATTGAGTCAAAAATAACCATAGTAAATGACAAAGATGCTATAAGATATGCCATCAGAAACTACAACCATATAGTGAAGTTCGAAGGTTTGGATGGTTCAGATAAAACTATTTTCAAGCTAACGAAAAGCATTTGCAGACACTTTAACTTCTGTCCACTTGGTGTTAACATTCTGTCTATGTCGAAGAGAATAATGTGTGAAGTATTCTGTACTGCTGAAGATATGGGACTTCAAATATTTTACCAGGACTGTGATAGCATGCATATTTTCAATGAAGACATACCAAAGCTTGCAGCAGAGTTTAAGAAGAGATACGGTAGAGAACTTATAGGAAAGAACCTTGGTCAATTTCATTCTGACTTCGCAGAAATAACACCTGGAAAACAAAGTTTAGCTTACAAGTCAATATTTTGTGGAAAGAAGACCTACATAGACTTACTCACTAACGATTTAAATGAAGTTGCATTCCATGCACGTTGCAAAGGTGTCAAACAAGACGTCCTTGCTTTAACAGCAAATGAAATGTTTCCTGAAGCTATACAATGCTATTACAATGAAGATAAGAACATTCACATACCTGTTGGAACATATGACAAAGACTCTGAGTTCAGTTTAATGAAACTTTACAAAGCACTTCATGATGGTCAAGAGATTGGATTTGACTTATGTAAGTCTTCTAGTCCTTGCTTTGCTGAAAAGTTTAACTTCTCAATAACGACTAAAACAAGCTTTATTTGTAAGTTGAAGTTCTGAGGTCATTTATTTTTGTCAGCAATGAGGTCATGAATGAGGTCATGAATGAGGTCATTTATTTTTGTCAGCAATGAGGTCATGAATGAGGTCATGAATGAGGTCATTTATTTTTGTCAGCAATGAGGTCATGAATGAGGTCATGAATGATAAAAATAAAGCTAGCGTAGATTTTACAATACTGCGATGGTAGAGTTTAAGAGTTGTGCTTCAATGTAGAGACAGTCCTTATGGTCTGGAGGTAAGAACACTGGGCAGTTATGGTCATGAGTGGAGAACATGTCTATCCAAAACTCACGATTGAAGCCAGTTAATTTATAGTATTTAGGGTTAGGAAGTGGTGAAGTTCTTGTATGACCAATGAACTCATTTTCAACTCCCTTACTTAAGTTTGAATATAATATAGCTTGCTTTCTATCCCAAATGCCGGGTGTTACAATCTTTGAAAATTCATTTTTCCTCGGAAGCATTGCATCATAATTGAAAACATTCTTGAAATCATCACTTGGTTCAGAGATTTGAAATCTTATACGTAATGGATTTTCTTTCTTTTTAGCTACTTCATTGAATGGTGAATATATAACAAACTGACAGTCATGAGTTCCATCTTCATTTTCATTAAATTCATAATGAAAGTCTATAAGTTGTGGCCGACTACCTTCTTCTTTCAGTTGTGCAAGAAACTCACGTAAAGGCTGTAAAGTTTGTACTTCAATGTTGAACTTTTTCTCGAATATCTCATTAAATGAAATCATACATTGCAACAATGTTGTATCGTCTTTAAAGTATTTGTATATGTGAATGTTTTGGGCGCTTAAAGACTGTTCGTCATTTTCTATCTCGACTTGAAGTATAAAGTCAACCTTTCTGAAAGCATGTGTTATATACATATTTGTTATGCCAATGTACTTCTCTTCATTTATGTTCACAATCCAGTCTGTTGGAAACTTAAACGTTACTCTGTTCCCCTTTATTTTGACGTCAGGGTTTTCACTACTGAACGCAACAGATAAAGGTATTTGTCTATACATTTAATTTGGATAAAAATAAACCATTTACTCTTTCTTTGCTTTTGCTTCTTCTATAGCTTTTGCTTCAGCTTCTTCTCTAGCTTTCTTCGCCAGCAAACGTGGGTTCTTTTGTCTTCCAGCAGCTAATGCAGCAAGTTGTTTTTCACTAAGTTTTCTCTTTGGTCTCTCTGGCTTTTGTTCTTGTTTTTGTTCCTTCAGTTCGGATAAAATTTGCTCACGAATTTCTTTCTTCAATGCTTCAACATCTATAACCCCTTGGGTCTTGTCCGTAGGGATTGTCTGAGTCATTTGACTGCAGATAAAAAACAAAATTAAAACTTTAACCGATGTAAAATGAGCTTGTCAAAATCAGAGCGAGAGTCTATTATATTAAATGACGCAAGAGGAATACAACATCCTTTCTATTACGTAAGT
This sequence comes from Trichomonas vaginalis G3, assembly GCF_026262505.1. Lineage (NCBI taxonomy): Eukaryota > Parabasalia > Trichomonadida > Trichomonadidae > Trichomonas > Trichomonas vaginalis. The sequence continues at coordinate 1,801,998 of NC_067204.1, read as the reverse complement.
CAGAGTAAAGATGGTAAAATATACGTAAGAAAAAGAAAGGTTCCATTAGCGAATGCAGAAAGCGACAACATTAAGGTGCATGGCAAGGGTGAAGTCCACGAAGCCCATATAAAACCTTCTATTCAAACTGAAAAGTCAATAGAACAAGAAGAAAAGAAGCCAGATGTACTTTCAATAACGAACCAAGAGCTTATTGCAAAGTTCGTGAATTTCATTGAAAAACAAACCGAGTCAAAGAATCCTGACCCGCCAGTGAAAGAAGTTGAGACAAAAGAGAATGTACAGTTCATTGAAAATGTCAAGAAACAACTTCCACCACGAATGCCAAGAAGAAGAGTGAGAATAATGAAGTAAATAGATATTTTTATCTGAAGTAAATACATGCAGAACGAACAGCTAAACGAATTTACTCCAGCAGAGCATATTCATCAGATTCGCTCATATTTCGATATCATAGACAATGCAGTTCAAATTGGTGACACTAATAGAAAATATTCTGACGCAAAGATTCCATCACAACCTGGAACTGCTAAAGATAACACATGGGTAACATTCAATCTCTCACCTCCTGGTGAAAATATGTTGGACCTTTACAATACATTCATTACGTATAAAATGGAAGGTCAATTTATTGTAGATAAAGAAATTGGTTCAGGTTCCAATAAAACAAACCCACTAGGATTTTGGATTGGTTTCGATGACGCTTTCTATGCAGTTGCTGGATATCAAATCCTTGCAAATGGTCGTATCGTATATTCTCAAGACAACGCAAGAGAAGAAGCATATATAACTTCAAACTCACAAACTACCGAACAAATAAAGAAAGTAGATGTTTTCTCAAAGACTCGACATGAAGATGTATGGAGTCATTCGGGAACATGCAGAACAGGACAAATTGTTAGTGGTCCAATTACAGCAGGAAAATCATTTGATTTTAAGCTTCGTTTAAGAATTCCTGTTAGAAGATTCCTTCCATTAGAAGCTATTCGATTTATTCCAGCTTTTGCAGGAAACATTCAGCTTAAAGTAAAGTTCAGTAGCGACGCCTTACAATGCACATCTATATCTGTAAATGATATCATTGCTTTCAATCCAACTCTTAAAGTTGCATTTGCTTCAGATTCAAATCCACCGACAAATAAATTTGTTCCATGGAATGAACCATTCACTATGATAACGAAGGCAGTAGAAGCTAGTGGAACAGTTACTATTACAACTGTAACCCAGCAACTATTTCGAACAAAGATGGATTTTAATGAATGTTTCATTCATCCAAAGTCATTCTCTTTAGACCCTAACATTTATACAGAACTTGTAGAACATTATACAAACGAGGCTTTATGTTTTCCTGTTAAAGTTATGGATTGGATTCCTATGGACGGTTCATTCTCAAAGAATACAGATAGTTCAAGTGCAACATTTACAGCAGCTTATACGCCTATTAATGTTAAAAGTATTTGGGCACTATTTAGAAAGAAAGACAACTATTATGTTAATTTTGAGAACCCTAAGTTTAAATATCTTCAGCTTTCCATGGGAGCTTATGGAAATATGCCTGCAGAACCTGAAAAGTCATATGGACCTGTATTTTATGAAATGGTTGCGAACGCTTGCAATACAAACAATGATATGATAGGATTTAATGAAGATGTTATGAGGTCATTGGTGGATGATGGTAGTGTGGAACATAAATGGGATAGCTATGACAACACACATTTCTTATGTGGTTTTCCAACAGAAGTGGACTTTTGCTTCCAGCAGGGTCAAACATCTACTGCTCCAATAACATACAAATTGTCTGTTAAAGGACCTATTGAACTAGCAACTGAAAATGTACCAAAGCCACTTATTGGATTTATGAGGGATTGTTGCTTTGCCATTCAGGTGCGTGCTAATGGAATCCCAATAATAAGATTAGATGACTATAACTTAGCTACGGACGACAGTGAGGAATAAAGGATGAACGTTTATTTTAAAGCTTATAAATGAGTTCTTCATCAAGCTCTCGTGAACCTTCACCATCTATGAAACAAACTTTACCAAACGATTATGGAGCACCTATTGAATATTTCTTACGAGCTGCACAATGGCAAAGAGCAGTCTCACCAAGGTTAGGTGTTCCACCAGCTCCTGTCAAAAATAGCATTTGGTCAAGTCCTTATATAAGATATGGTCTCCCACTAGGTTTGCTAGCTACAGCAGGAGCAGTTATGATGTTGAAAAGAAATAAAGCAAATGTTGTAAATAATACTGAAGTAGCTGAAGTTAAACAAACTCCAACACCTTCGCCAAAACCAACGCCTTCACAAGCAAAACCTTCAATGACTCCTGAACCTATGGAAGTACAAACTCCTGTTCAAAAGTCAACTCCTAAACCGACTCCAACATTTAAACCAGAACCTACCTACTCCTCAAAATAAATCGTAAAACTCCTGCGTTTCCTTACTGAAAAAATAACGTTTTTTTATTTAATATTAAAATTTTTATTTGATTGAAATGACAAATAAAGTCACTGAAGCAATGAAAAAAAGTTTTTGGTAGAATACATTAAATCAGGAACTATTCCAGAAGGTTTTTACGTTCATACTATGAAGGATGGTAGAGTTCAGTTTAGAAAGATAAAGCAACCATTAGATAGAGAAGGTATATTAAGGAAGATTAAACTTCATGAGGACAACATTGCTGAACTTAAGAAGAAGTTAGAAGAGTTGGAGAAAGGAAGAGAGTTATAAAGCAATGAATTCAACAGGGTAGAAAAGAGGTTAGAAATCGGGTTAGATCTAACCATCTACCCTAAATTTATTTTTGTGCTATGTTTTTCATACGTGTGAGGGTGGTGATATCATTAATTTTTAAGTTTATTTTTTATTTTATTTTTATATAAATGACGAAAACTATTGAGATAACAAACTACAACGGTCATGAGTTCAAGAATTTGTTCTTCGTTCCTCGTGAAAATACATTCTATCAGATACGAGGGAGAAAGGGTAAAGTTAGTTTGAGCGTTTATGAAGGAATGAAGAATGGAAAGTTTATACAAGCATACGATACAAACGGTAAACGTGTTTCATTAGCTTTGTCAAAACTTACTAACATTTATTTTTGACAGTGATTTTGACTCTGACGATTGGAGTGACAGCAGCGATACTGAAGAATATGAACTATTGTGTGAAGCACAGCAATGGGAAGAGTTGCAATACTTTTGTAAGTGAGAACGTTTATTTTTTACAGTAGTGAAGTCGTTTGTGAAAACGTTAGTGAGGTGAAGTGGTTGGCGGTTTTATAAATATTTAAGGTTAAGTTGGTGTTGTCGTTGGTGTTGTAAAATATACGTTAATGGTTTCGTAAAGTGTCAAATTCACATATCAAGTGTAAGGAGGCGCGCAGTGCCACAGTACACTTGATATGTATATTAATTGAAATCAAACAAAGCTTGACTTTTATAAGGGACAATATGTAGTATTTACTGATTATCGCAATATTTCCGGAGAAGCAAGAACTTCAGAAGTATCTTTAGAAATTCTTGGAAATACACAATATTCAGCAATTTATTTCGCTCACACAGGTACAATTACATTAGAATCCTCCAGTGACGAACCTATTCCATGTAATTTTGTTGTTTTTAATTTGAATTATTATGATTGCACTTCGATTATCACAAATGTAAGGTCTAATTACAAATTCACTTCTCAGGACACAGCTCATACATGTGTTGTTACTGCTTTCACAAATGGAACAGTTGATTACGATGGAATTTATATTTATGATGTCTATGGAAACAATAAAGCATATTTTAAACATATTAAAGAACCTTTTGTAACGATATTTAGTTCTAAAAGAGATAACATATTTGTTTATCATGCTGGTGACAAATACCGTACATCATATTTAATCAAAGGAAAGAATTCAACTCATAGATCTCTTATCATTTTTGATAATTCGTATCATGAAATAGATTTATCAGAACCAGTTGAACAAAAATCTGATGATGATGATCATAATTATTCTGGTGGTAATAGTGGTGAAAGTCTAAGTGATGGCGCTGTTTTGGGAATCATTCTTGCAACAGTATTTGTAGCAGGTCTCATTGCTGTCGCTGCTTACTTATGTTATAGACACAGAAAATTCAGAGCTGAAAATCCAATTAATCAAAGCCTTGTTGATAAAACTGAAAAAGGAGATTTACCTTTAGAAGAAACGAACAGCAATCCATATCCTAATGAATATAAAGCACCAGCATATAATCCAAAGCAAGAACAATCAAATACTTATTTCGAGAATCCTTATGAATAAATATTTTATATATATATTCTGTTTATGAAAGAATCTTTAAAAAATTTATAATGTTTTTTTTATAACAATTCTTATATTTAGTTTCCATAATATTACTCTCATAAGATTAAGCGTGTGAAAATAAGTTTATAACAACATTATCAACATTTTAGGCATCTCAATTATTAAGAAACATAGAGGATTTAGTAGTATTGAATCAAATTTTATAATATATAGGGTGTCCAAAGGTGCGTTTAGCACAGCGCTCTATATGAGACTATTAAAGGAGATATATGCTGATTATAAATATATAATAAAAAATATGAATATATGTATATGATGAGTATGTTGTATTTTGGCGCCATGCCGGGATATAAAATGAATTTTGAGACAAGAGGCGGTTTCGCGGGAAATTTTGGCGGGATTTTTTTCATTTTTTTAATGAATCATAAAGAAAACATCCTCGCTCTTGCAAAAAAATGCAAAGACTGTAAAAAAATCTACGAGACATTGGTAAAATGCTTCGGTATGGATGCTCCTAGCTATTCCACTGTAACGTATCATGTTAGGATGTATCACTTCATGAACAAAAAGGCGCCCATCATAAAAATTGACAAAAAATCGCCGGATCAAAGAAAAATCAAAGCAATTCTTCAAGTGCTAGATGAAGACCCAAGAGCATCACTCAGAAGGATAGAGGAGATGACAAAGATACCACGTACAACAGTCAGTTATTATCTGCACAATTATTTGAACTACAAACTAGCGTATACACGTTGGGTTCCGCACAACCTTAATTCAGTTCAAAAAAAATCTAGAGTCCAATCTTCGAAAGAGCTCCTCTCTATATTGGGTGCGTATCAATCCAAGAAGTTTCGCTTTTTAGTAACAGGGGACGAGTCTTGGTTTCAATATGCAACAGAAGCCAAAATCATGTGGATCCCGAAGGATGAAAATCCGCAAACATTCCCGAAGAAAAAAATTGACACACCAATGATTATGTTGTCGGTTTTTTGGGGCGTGAATAGCATCATCGCAATTGATATTCTTCAAAAACCTAATACGATGAATGCTCAGTATCTAATTGACAATGTTCTTACTCAAATTATCAATTCTGATGAGTTTGAGAAATCCAAACAACAAAAACAAAAGTTTGCAATTCATTTTGATAATTCAAGAGTTCACAAAAGTCATAAGGTAATGAATTACTTGTTGGAAAACAATGTCAAAGTTGTTCCAAACCCAATTTATTCACCTGATATTGCACCCTCTGACTTTTATTTATTCGGCACGCTAAAAAAGAGAGCTGAAGGACGCGAATTCGCGAGTCCAGATGATCTTGAAAATTTTGTAAGAGAGCAATTTGAGCAATTTTCTCATGATGATTTAAAGCGTGTCTTTCAAGCCTGGATCGATCGCTGCGAACGCGTGATTGAATCCAATGGTGATTATATTTAAATAAACTTTATATATATGTAACTTGTTTATTTCTATTCGCAGTATTCAGGTTTGTGCTAAACACACCTTTGGACACCCTATATTAATCATTTTCTCATAGAATTCAAATTAATTTACTATCAATCATTATTATAAGGAATTATCTTTCAACTAATATCATGGGAGAAAATTATAAGATTATCATTACCTTTTCATCCATTGACAACAAATCAATGACAGACATCATCAAAGAAATCCAACTATATAATCAAGATTATAATGGATGATCATCTGGGTTGACATTACCTTCCATTATTTTATGATTATAAAGATTCAATTACCAGAAAAAGTTATTTACCACTTTCTGGGATGCTATGAAAAAAATCAGTATATCTCTATTTTAATAGCAGCCATATTAGGTGATATATAGTGATTTTTATTTACTTTCTCCTGACCAAAAATATTAACTTTTGACCTTAGAATATTAGGATAGAAAGCTTGTATGTCAAAAAAATTGAGAGAATGTCAGAAAGTAGTAAATGCACCCTTAAAAGACATACAGAGTGATTCATTTCTGTATCATACCGTTTGTTACCGCAGAAGTAGTCATATAATGTTCTAATCTTCATTATTCCAAGATATATGTTATTCAAATTTACAAAAGAATTTGTGATAAAATTTGCCGTTGTGACAAATTTTTAAATTAAAAGAAATGACGACGCCAATTATTCCATATGGCGTAGAAACAAACACAACTTCTACTCACAAACTATTTAAAATTGACTTAGGAAACGTTGAAATCCCTACGACTATTCGGCCTGCAGTCTGAAAAAATAAAGTTAAACATATTGCCGATGAACATAATCTATTACCTCAACACTACGCTGCATTAGGCCTAGAACATTCGTTTTATATCCTAGGCGTTTTAAGAAACTATCCAACCTCTGGTGGAGTTCATAATTTTTCATTATGTCACTATGCTGCTTCACAAAATGGCGACATTGCAGTACTAAAAGACGCTTGTAAAAATCAAGAACATACGGTAGATGAATTCGGTCGTACCTGGGTGTTTTATTTAATTTTCAATCCAAATGAACAAGCAGTCGAGAAATTTTTAAAGGATTTTAACAGTGCTCCAACAGATCACGTCGATAAGTTCGGACTTACATTTATCAGCTTTTGGCTCCTTTTCGGACCAAATAAAGATAGAATAGAGCGTTATCTTCGAATATTCCTAAGCTTTCCTAGATATCTCTCTGATTTTCCTAAAGATTTATCAGCTGCACAACTTCCTACTTATGCAATGGCCAAATATTTACCAAATAAGTTAGATTTAATTAATGATTACGCCCAAATCCTAATCAAAAGATCTATACCAGAAGAAAAAGTTCTAAAGTCAATTATTTTGGCAGATAATCTAGATGTAATTATTAAGATTAGATCAGCTTACCTTCCACCAAACGTCGATAAATTCTTCGAATTTTCTTACATTAATAATGCTCCGAAGTGCTTTGAATGGATGTTTACAAAAATTAAACAAAATTTCGACGGATTAAGACCAAATCTTTTGAAGAAAGATCCAGTTAATGCATTAGAGAAGGCTGTCTTCCAAATTACTGCGACTCAGTAGAATTTATTTTTAAATCACCAATTCAATTGTTTTCATTTGATTATTCTAAAAGAAAATATGAACTCAACAAAAACTATTGCGTGACAATTCTTGATGCAATGAACATTAAGGTTTCACAAAACTATTTCTCAGAAGAAAGCGAATTTAGATATTTTGATGAATCTTTTCACGATTTCGAACTCATCACTGACAATCTTTCTTATGATACTAAATATTTCGTATCATTCTTTTCTTTTAGAAGCAAATCTCAAAATGTTGTTGCAAATATTAATATCTCTTCCTATTCTTCAATCACACGCTCATTTTATGAGCAAGGTAAGCTTAAATACTTTGCTGATGAATCAATTTCTATTCCTCTTATTTCAAAATACAGAAATTACGGAAATCAAAATTTAATTATTAATAAAACTCAAACAAAAATGGAAATTTTTGCAAATTCATATGTAGTATTTACAGATTATGACCAAATCTATGGTTTTGCAGAAACTTCAAATTCGAAATTAATAATTCTTGGAAATACTTCGATTTCTGCTGTATATTTTAGTGTATCTGGAACTATATCATTATACACATATGAAAATGATTCAATTCCTTGCAATTTTGTTGTTTATCGTATGAATGGATTATCTTTTAATAAAATGATAACTGTTGTAAGAAACAATTACAGCATATCCAGTTATGGTGAGAAAGATATTTACGTTGCTGTTGCATTCACTAAAGGATACGCTTTTTCATACCCTACCGATTCCATGACTACATATTTACCAGAAGGAAAACGTGCTGATCCGAATTTTAGACCTTATTTGGCACGTTTAAACAAAAATGACAACTATTCATTCATATATTATTCAAAAGATAATTATTCCAATTCATATATTATAAATGGAAGTCAATCAGATCATAAGGCTTATCTCATCGGTGAAAACTCATATGCTGAACTAAATTCATATGAGCCTTCTAAGCCTATTCCTGTTGATCCAGACGACAAAGATAAAGATAAGGATAAAGCTAAAAATGAAGATGAAAATGGTAGTAATGGAAGTGCATTAATTGGTATTGGAGCTGCAGTTGGAGTTCTTGTTGTATGCATTACATTGATTACTTTTGTTTTATTCTATCTTCGCAGAAGAAAGGACAGAAATCAAACAATGAATCAAAGTTTGATTGATAATTCAGAGAACCCAATTCAATTAAAAGAAACTCACATTAATCCTTACTCAGCTGAGACTAATCCACAAGAATATAATCAGGAGAAGTACGATCTGAAAGCGAAATTTGAAAATCCATATGAATAAATATGCTTATGTAATTTCTCAATTTTTATATGTAAAAAATCTTAAATTATTCATTAAAATAATCGTATTTTATGAAATTGACTGAACGAACGATAAATTGTGATTAATTGTCACTTTTATTGTAATTAAAATAATTTATCATCGATTTCATAACAAAAACAACTAATAAGGCGATAACTTAGCAATGAATGGAATGCCTCGGAATTTGAAAGATATCCCCATAAAGAAGGTTTGAATAAAGATTTATAGTAAAGAGCAATTTTAATAATTTTATGTGGCCGCTTCCAAGCTATAAAGCATTTTCTGTCAGAACTACATATGGAGCTATTGAACTCTCTTTTGCTAAGTACTTAAACTTCACTTACACTCCACTTTTCATTGAAAATATAAATTTAACTTCCTCAAATCTTATATTCAAAAACTGTTATTCCGATTATGAAATTAACAATTCATTAAATTTAACGCCAAGCAATATTTATTACAATGGAAATTTTGTTTCATTAAATATGATTTATGTGTCAGATTGTGTATCAGCGAAAGGAGGCCAAATCATTACCACAATGCCAAATACAATTAATCATAAATCAGAGTTCAACGAAACTTCTGTAATAAGCTCCATTTCTATTGTCGATTCTACTATTTTTTATTTTGGAAATATTTTGTCAAATTTTTTGAATTATTCTGACTTGATTGGATCTGGCATTCATGCTGGTCAATATCCAATCCAGTATGATTTCTCTTATATTAACATTATGAATTGTAAATGCGGCTTTAATTATGACGAATCAGATACAGAGTCCGGAAGAAATAATTTTCTGAATATTGTAAATAATACTTGCACCCAATATTTACTTTATTTTTATGCAAACAATCATATCATTTCCAATTTTATTATAAAGAATAATATATATCCAAGTTTGATAAATTCTCAACACTACTGTGTCTACGAAAACATTTTTATAGATGATAATGTAAATCAATACGGATTTATTCAGAAAGATATAAATACATATGACATAAAAATCAAACAAATCAAAATTATGTTTGATTATGAGCCAAAATGCTTTAAACAGTCAGCTCAAAATTTCTATTTATATTTTGAACTTCGTAATTTGTATCAAACTTTCATATTAAGTTATAACAATTAAATAATAGATCATATTAGATATCAGTGATAAATGAATTTGATGAACGGATTTTAATATTTTATTTGCATATTTCCATAATTTTTCTAAATAACGTCATCTAATGAGAATGGAATAATTAACTAAATAAAACAATAATTAATGCTTATGACTTTTTAAGTGTATAAAAGTTTTGTATTGACAGTGATATTAAATAACAGAAATAAAGTCGTCACTTTTGTTTGATTTGTTATATAATATTAAATTCTGATAAACTACTTTTCATATTCTTCGGGTCTATTCAGTTTGCTATCGTCGGATTTTAATGGAAGCGTCTGAGAGAACGGTATAAGAAAGCATAATTTCAGACCTATCTGACGTTCCCATCTATAATGTATATGATTTAATTAATTAATAGAAATTTGGAATATATTTTTATGATCAAAACAAAACAAAAACTAAAAAATATGAATAACTTATTGAAAATTTACATCTGTTCATATTACATGAGTCAAATAATTCAAATTTATTTTTTGAGACTTTGACCCATAAACTAACTTCAGAAACCGCTAAATCATTTGATGGCATTAAGTAATAATGTGGCCATCCACTATCAATCGAATGATATCTTCCAATTGAGAAGAACCAATTATTGCCTCCAGGACATCCATCTAAATATGTATATGCTTGTCGAGACGATAACAACAAACCGCCAAAAGTACAAGAATAATATTGTCTATTAGCTAGAAGTCTAATTGGTCGATATCCAGTGACATTATATAGGGAATTTCCACTGGTGACTTTGTCTGTTTCATTGATTGGATTATTGGATTGTTGCCAATAGTTATAAGTTAATAACTCGGGATAATAAAGAACAAACGTGAACTTAAAATCCGAATCTCGTTCCGAATCAGAAAGTTCGGAAAGAATAGAATATTTATCTGAAATATCAGAATGTAAGACTTCTGAACTGTCGTTGAAATAAACACTTGGTAAGTTTTTGTGTTCAAAGACTTTTAAGAAGACATTGTTATCAAATATACTATACTCTCTATTGCCAATTTGAAATCTCTTTCTAAATAATGTCAACGGAAATCAAAGAGAGGATAAATCAATAAAGATTAATTGTCACTTTTTGAAATTTAATTAACTCTGACTGATTCTAATCTTGAACATAATAATGAAAGTTTTGTTAGTACATTCGATCTAATTAGAAGAAATGTGAAAGAGTTTAGTGGTTCGTCATGGCTTTTGATTTTTCACCACGACTCTTTTGACTCTAAATACTTTTCACGAGATAATTGTAAATACAATATTGATCCACAATTATATAGTCTTATCGATGATGAAAATCTTTATCGAGAAATGTATAAAAAATTTGGACATTTTACTTTTTTATTAGAATATCCAGAAGTTCCTACATATCAAATCTTTTCCCAAAAAGAATATATTACATCTAATGTCACAGATGTTGGATATAAACAAATTAAAGGTGATGATTGGAATGATTTTCATGGATTAGCTCGTTCTAACTATTATGATCATTCATTTCTTGATGGAACACCAGGATTCACTGCTAATAACTGGTATTTTTCCATAGGAGCATGGGATTATACTCGTCAACCAAGATATCCTGGACCACGAATTGGTGATAAAAGTTACAATGTATATAATGTGAATCTTTGGATTATGATTCCATCATTTCCATCTTTATTTTGCAAATACAAATTTAATGTTGATTTTCTAACTATTGCTGTCTTTATTATATTATAAACATTTTAAAAGAAACTTATAAAATCGATAAATTGACTTTCAACAAAAAGATGAGAGCTGGAACTCATTAGGATCCTAATCCTGTGAATATATTTTGAAAGCTTGATAAAACTGAAAACAATTTTGTAACTTGAATACTCTCAATTTTTTGACACCAAATACATTAATTTTGAACTATTTGGGGATCTATTATAACTTTCAGCTTTAGCATACCATAAATATATATAATATCCCAAAAATGATTTTCTTTACTCTGAAAAAATGGTCTCACAAGTAATAAAATGTCAAAAAATTGAGAGAATGCCAAGTGGGTGTATGTGCATATTTAACCTTTATTAACAGCTTCAAGCTGCAAACATTGTTATGGTTCACTCACAAAATTTCTGTTAATGCTATGCCTAATTCACTAAAAGAGAAAGAAAATATATTTTCTTATTAGGTAATAGTAATTTGAATCAGGGATATGAAATAAAGTGAAAATGGAAATGTATAAAATTGATAATTGCATTGATTAGTTTTGATGATAGGTAACAATAGAAATGAGTTTGGACAGAAATCATTTTCACAAATAAAGTTGTTGTCTGAAATAGAGATTCCTGCAAATGTTTGACCACCTGAATATAAATGTGTAACATGAACATTCATTCCTGCTGGGAGAACATAAGGAACATCATAAAATCCACAATATTTGATATCTGTGATAAATGAATTTTCGAATGCTCTCGCATGAATTGTTTTCAAATTAGTGGGCAATGTGAGAGATGTCAATTTCCTTGTACCTGAGAACAAGACATAACTAAAGGTTTCGACAGTATTTGGAAGTTTCAATTCAACAAGATTATAACACCATGAAAATGCTGTATACTCTATTCTTTTAAATATTCCACAGCTCAAATCAACTCTTTTAAGATTATAACAACTTCGGAACAAAAAACTTCCAGCTTTTTCAATCTTGTTTTTCAGGATAAATTCTTCGAAACTACAACTGCTGAAACCACGAGCATCACTAATATATTTAACGGTAGGAACAAGGTCTGTGAAGTTATAATTACATGGAGCACCATACAATGTCGTGAAGTATTGATCATACAAAACTCCATTGAAAACAACGAAATTTGGACTTTCACTTATGAAAAGAGACAACTTCAGACAATCAACGAATGCAGCTTCAGATATTTTAGAAACGAATTTAGGAATTGTGATATTACAAAGATTAGTACAAATTGTAAATGACCAACCAGATATTTCAACCAAATTAGGAGGCAAAATAACGTTTTCAATAAGAGAACTTGCAAAACTTGTCGTACCCATGTTCTTTAGTTGCGTGCACGCAGAAAAGTTTGCAAATTTTACTTTTGAATTTAAAAATACACTGGCTCCAAAACTTCGAAGAGAAGAAGGGAATTGGATTGTTTCAACTGAAGAATTTGAAAAACAAGCTTGTCCAATTTCTTCAATCGAATCTGGAAGATTAATCCTAATGAATGTGCAGTTACAGAAGCAATAGCTACTAAGTTTAATAACAAGTTTGCCATCAATTTCTCGAGGAACAGTTAATTCATCTGCAAATGTAGTTGAAATTGCAGAGCTAACACCATCTCCTATCTGTACGAAGATAGTATTATATGTTTTGAATTTGATATCAACGCCATTACTATTATAAATGTTCAGTTCTTATAAAACATTCACTTTAGTTTTATTATGTCAGTTTTTACATGTGTTTCAATTTTGAGAGTCTACTCAACTTCTCGATATCTCAGAGTATTTGCAACTAGTCCATTAGTGCATTTGATAATAAACGCACCATATGATAATCTACATTTACGACAACAAGAATAATAATTTTTTATTTTAAGAATGAATACCAGATTTAAGGGTATCATAAAAAAGGGCTGATATAAAAACTGTTGATGAAAGCATCTGAACAATAAAATATTTAAAAATTAATTAATTTTATGTTTTACAAATTACTAGAACACAAAGGACATTGATTATGGTTTGATTCGAGACACTTTTCGCATACATGTGTCCCACATTTACTACAAACAACTTTGAAATTGTGAATATTGCAAATCGAACATTTTTCTATCTCACAACCATCAATTTCATCAATTCTTGAGAGAATGATTGATCTTATTTGGTGGAAATCCAGTTTATTCAAGAATTCTGACTGGAATTTCCAAGAATCAAGACTTTTATGGATAAAATCATCTCTAGACAGATTAATTCTGCCGAAAATCTCTTGGCTCTGAACAATTTGAACTAAATTTTGTTCGAAATTTTCATATGAGTCAAAGGCTTCATTTAATTCATCAGCAGACATCTCAGATTTAATTGCATGCTCTAAAAGTGATCCCAAGTATCTGTGTTTGAAGATTTGGAAGTTTTTGTTGAACATATCAGAAAATATAGAAATATAAGAAGAATTCGACTCATTGTGCTTGATCACATAGCTTGGATAGAGAGAAATCTCATTTCTGACATTAACTTTCTCAATAAAATTCTTAATTTTTCTTAATTTTTCTAAAACCTTGTTCAAATCTGGTTTAAAAGAGTCCAATATCTTGTATATTTGACAAGCTATAAGTATCTGGTAAATATTTAGCTTATCTGGTGTTTCCAAATCTTTTTTGATATTATTCATTAGATTTTGACAATCTGCTTGTGGATTTGTTTCTATTTCTTTAATGATAGTTGGTAATATTTCAGATTCAAGTGATTCGCAAAGAGAATTATATAAAATTCGATATTGTTCGTAACAAATCTTTGTTTGCTTAAATTTATTAAATGCATCTAATGCACTACTGATAGATGCTTGTAATTTTGCTAGTTTTTCATTGAACTCGGTGATAACTTTTGAAAATGAAAAATTCTCTGATTTATCAATAGATTTAGCGATATCTAGAATAGACATTGCAAAATTTTTAAGTGCTTCGTATTCATTTGGCTTGATAAGTTCATTAGTTCCATTTTCCAACACATAACAAGCGTTTTTCTCTATCAAATCATTCCAATTGAGATTGAGTTGAGCAAATGTATAAGTGAATATGGGAAATTCAGCTCTTTTTAGACTAGAAAGAAATTTGACTAAAGATTGATTTTCGAAAGGAATTGGTTTTTCAAAAGTTAGGCCATAGAATGTCTTCTGAAGTGAGAAAATAAATAATAGCAGGCCAATTTTCGTATTCTTTTGAATAATATAAGTTTCTGATAATTGTTGAAGGAAATTAGCGCCTTTAATAGTATATAAAGCAATAAATCTGTGTATGTTATTCAGTTGGGAGGAGTAATCGCTCAGGTAATTATTTGTGATAATGGAATAAATATTTGTTTGAATTTGATGGAATTGAGAATCGGAGAGTTGATCAAGGAGATGTATTGCATTCTGAAAATGATTTTTGTTAAGTTCCGTGATTATTTGCAAGGCAGGATCAGGATTTTCAGTCATTTTAGTGGTAAATTTTTATTTTTTTCAAAATAAGGATTGAAAATAAAAGTTAGAATGTAAACTAGAAAATAATTAAATAGTTAAATAATTCCATGAATCGAAGAAGTGATGTGGAATAGTTGGTTTAATTCGTAAGGCTCATAACCTTAAGGTCGCTGGTTCGAGTCAAGTTATCGCTCTTTTTTGAATGATTTCAAACATTTAGTATTTTTCTTTTTCAATTCCTTAAGTTTCTATTGCCGCGACATTTCTTATGAGAAATGTTTCTTTTTATGTAGAAATTCAACTTGAATTCATTATTTCCAACTTAAATTTCAAAATAAAATGCATTAACTCTATTTATGGTATTAAGCAGATTATTATCATTTGATGCATCACATTGATACATCTTACTATAGTATTTCTATAGTATCTTTGTTTCTTATGCAATTACCATATAAAATGATACGCTGTTCAAGTTTTTAATAACACATCAAAAACTAATCCATATAAGAATAAATAATTATTTCTTTGTAACAAGAAAGAGACAGTACCTCTTGGTATTGCCTTAGTTTTCTTATGGCTTGACTGCATCAGCAGGTCAATCCTCTCTGTCATCATCGAAGTCAAGTGATTCTGGTTTTTGCTCTGGGACAATTATCCAGAAGCATAGGATTGCAGCGATGAAAGCGAAGACGCAACCAGAACCGAGAAGTGGACCTTTCTTTCCATTTGTTGCAGCTCCAATGCCTGATCCGATGATCCAGTTAGCAAGTTGCTGGCCAACAACGACAAAAATATTGAGAATGCCCATAAGAGTTCCCATCTCTTCATCCTTTGAGCACATGCCAACAATGGCATATGGAACTGAGTTGAATACAGAGCAAGCGATACCGAGTGGTGTAAGGAGACCGAGTGCTGCCCACTTGTTGTGGATGAAGAAGATTGGGATGAGGCAAACAGCTTCAATTATCTGAGAAAGAGCATAGGAGAGTTTAAGACCGATGCACTTGATTACCATATCCTGAACGAATGACCAGATCATAACAAGGATTGATGAGACACCAATGATGATGAGTCCGAAGCGAACGCCTTCATCGTAGTCGAGTCCTTGAAGCTTGTAAATATCGGTGCCAACATAACTTGAGCATTCATTGTTGAATTCAGTGTAACCCATCCATGAGAAGAGATATACGATGGCGATTCTCCAAACTGGCTTTGGCATTGACTTGAATTGTCTGAAGATGGCAATGAATGGGTTTGGTCTATCAATCTTATCTGTAAACTGTTCTTCGTGAGCTGTCAAAACTGTGATTGTAACACTGACGATAATGAATACAATGCCACAGATGATAACAAGCTGCTGGTAGTTAAGGGATGTGTGCTTAGCAACGTTGAAACCACCAATGAAGTTAGAGAATACTTGCGCAAGACCGAGAAGTACAGCTGCAATGGAGTTTCCGAGAACTTGCTGTGACTTTGGAATGATATCTGCAATGATTGTTCTTGCTGGAGCTTGGAGGAGATTTACGGAAACAAAATCGAGGACAAGTGCAATGATAAGGAAGGTAATACTCCATGGACGTGGATTTGAGCTGCTGATACCCTTTCCGATTTCTCTGCAGAAGTAAAGGAAGAGGAAGCCGACGATTGATCCTACAGCACCTGTAATGATGAATGGTCTTCTTCTGCCAATTTTTGCATGGAGAGCATCACTGTAGTAGCCAACAAGTGGCTGGCAGATGAATCCTGCGAGTGGACCAATGAGGTAGATGAGTGATCTGTAAACTTGTGGAATGTTGATGTCTTCTGAGTCCATAATCGGAGAAAGGAGACCGAAAACGACAGTAAAAACTGTTTGAAATCCGAACATTGATGCACAGATACCGAATATTCTCCATAATGAGAGTCTATCTCTCTTTGCAAGTGGAATCCAAACTTTGGAATCTTCTGTCTTTTCGACTGCATCCATTTCGACATCTTCGACACGCTTTGTGTCAATATTGCTTGTATTAGTAGCAACTGGAGCCATGTTTTGCTGAGCTCTTTTTAAAAAATGATTAAAGTTTTATCCATTCAAATTATTTCTTATAATTTTTGATAATTACATTCAATTAATTGAGCAATATTCAATTTTGAAAATACGGGTTAGAATAGATCAAGAACCATCATTATTTCGGATAATATCATAAAACTTGTTTGGATAGTGCTATTTTTCTTGTTTTGGAGTGATCTACATGATTTCTTTCAAATCTTTTTGAAATTATTGACCTATTAATGCGAAAATATCAGGGAAACATCTAAATCGAGACATATATCATGTTAATCATCGTTTGACCTAAAAAATATCAAAATAGTTTATGCTTTTCTATACTTTTTGTCATCCGCTTTCAAATTTACCGATCGCGCATTTTCTGTTTTTTAATATTCCTTACTATGTTTAAAACAATTTTTTAAAATGAAAAATTTTTTATTAACTTTACAAAATTCATTTATTGATAAAACTCACCCATAGAGAGCCTTATAGTGCAATATGCATATGTCTTAAGTTTTTCAGCAACGCGACAAACAGACCTTGTCATTTGTTTTATGTAATAAACCTATGTTTTCATTATTGATGTATCGTGTGATTATATTTCAAAATGAATAAAGGTGACCAAACTATTTTTTGAAAGTCCGCCATAACTTTAATGGTACTATTTCAGCGTGTACAATGAATACAAAAATTCTAAGAGTGCCACATAAAATAGTACTTTAGACTTGAGTTAATGCTACCAAGCAAATGTTAAAAAGATGACTTTAGTGTTTTGATAATCAAAGATTAAAATCATTATTGTCTAAATCAATAATCATAACGACAGAAGTTAATGTTTTTTCATAAGTGCTTTAAATCCACTTTTAAAAGTATACCTCAAAAATCAAAATATCAAAAAAAAATTGGCCGATAGGTTTGGCTTTAATTTTTGTCTGCTTTTATGATTTGATATGGATGTTATAATTTTAAAAGTTGAGCCAAATTCACCAATAGATTTTTGAGATTTGCAAATACTCAATAATTTTCAGCGTGTTATCTTTTATTAAAAGAACTATTTGGTTTCAGTATCATATAAATTGATATTTACTTTCTATTTGAACCTTCATTTAGCTAATGATTTAATAATACAGATTTCATCTAGTCCTTATAAGAGAATTTTGAATTTGTTATAATAAAAAAACAAACAGATATAGCTTACACTTCTATAATAAAGATACCTTTTATAGAAATCAGTATGAAATGTGTTTTTTGACACGTAAAGCTCTCAATTCATTATAACATGTTTGTCGATTTTTATATATTTTTCGCTTTCATTATCTATGATATTAAAAATTATGTCATCAGAATGTGAAATAATTAAACAAATGCCCTACGAGAAGTATTTTATACTCGAATTTATTAAAAAAATCACTGTACTTAAATTTTTTCGAAATTTATCAAAACTCGAAGGTAAATCATCGAGTGATATGCGAAAAAAACTTTTTTATTCTATTAATGATAATAAATATATTAGCCATATTAAAACTTTTCATTTTTTAAAACTCATAGAAATACGTTTGATATTCTTCATTAAGAACATATAAAAACGAGTATAATTATCATATCCTGTTAATTTACAATATAAATGCTTTTCTGCTTGTAGTAAATATCAAATAAGAAAATAATAACATTATAAATTTTTCAAATAAGAATATATTATCTAGCATCTAAGCATGAAGATATTTAGAATTTAGATATCCAAATTCTGCTTAGATTACTTTCAAAATATAAGTCAATAATCTTTGATTTTATTAAACGCTAATATTGGATAGTATATTTTCACAATTTAATTGTAGTTAGATAAATGATAATTCATGTAACTCATTGATTTCGATCAAAAGTTATATTCACCTTGTTAAAAAAAAATATAAAAAAAACGGGTTCTTACTGATTTGAACATATTGCTTTTGAAATCAACGACATAACCAGTAGGCTAAAAGTACAGTGATTTTTTTAATAAATTCGAGTATAAAATACTTCTCGTAGGGCATTTGTTTAATTATTTCACATTCTGATGACATAATTTTTAATATCATAGATAATGAAAGCGAAAAATATATAAAAATCGACAAACATGTTATAATGAATTGAGAGCTTTACGTGTCAAAAAACACATTTCATACTGATTTCTATAAAAGGTATCTTTATTATAGAAGTGTAAGCTATATCTGTTTGTTTTTTTATTATAACAAATTCAAAATTCTCTTATAAGGACTAGATGAAATCTGTATTATTAAATCATTAGCTAAATGAAGGTTCAAATAGAAAGTAAATATCAATTTATATGATACTGAAACCAAATAGTTCTTTTAATAAAAGATAACACGCTGAAAATTATTGAGTATTTGCAAATCTCAAAAATCTATTGGTGAATTTGGCTCAACTTTTAAAATTATAACATCCATATCAAATCATAAAAGCAGACAAAAATTAAAGCCAAACCTATCGGCCAATTTTTTTTTGATATTTTGATTTTTGAGGTATACTTTTAAAAGTGGATTTAAAGCACTTATGAAAAAACATTAACTTCTGTCGTTATGATTATTGATTTAGACAATAATGATTTTAATCTTTGATTATCAAAACACTAAAGTCATCTTTTTAACATTTGCTTGGTAGCATTAACTCAAGTCTAAAGTACTATTTTATGTGGCACTCTTAGAATTTTTGTATTCATTGTACACGCTGAAATAGTACCATTAAAGTTATGGCGGACTTTCAAAAAATAGTTTGGTTACCTTTCATATAAAGTCAAATTATAATTTGCAGTTATGCTTTAATCAAAATCTATATTGAAACGCTTTGTCACATCCATTAAAAAGGCTGTCGCATATAAATCCAAACATTTGCTTGGTATGTACTTTTCCATTTTAACGTCCTGATTGATATAAGCATGTTTTACACTTTAAAATAGTAATTATGACAACCTGTACACCATAGAAGTAGGCTATAACAAGAAAAATTAGATTGACATCGAATAATTTCAAGATTTAGAAACAATTTGTAGCTTTCTCAATTATCTAGAGTTAAAATTCATTTATAATGAGGTCATATATTTTAATTATCTTGTAATAAGGGTTTCGTTTTGCGAAAAAAACGTACAATACGCAATTTCGCTAAAAAAACATTTCGCTAGCAATTTCGACCTTTGACTCCACTCAAGACGTCACTTTTTTAATTTTGCGGTATCATATTTTTGGAAAATCTTTATGAATATTATATAAAAAGTCTCTTTAATATCTATATTTCATATTTTTATCGATTTTTAAAGTTTTTGCGAAAAGTATTCAATTATTTTTGCTATTTTGTCGGGTAAATGTCAGATTTGCGACATTTTCTGATATGATATTCAGATTCTACGTTTATATAGTAATTTATGCTTTACATGTTTTTTATATAAATTTTTATTGAATTCAAATATTCAATAGTTTTTTTATGCTAGATTAGTTGTATTTATTTAAATATATTATATTGGCAACCTTTCTTTACCCTGTCCTAATAAACGCATTTTGTAAAAAAAATATAGTGCATCAGTTTCGAACTAGCGTCCTGGGTACCCAATAGTAAGGGGTAATAACCATTCGACCATTTGCCACGTAAAGCATCGCCGGATTTTTTTGTATTTAATCACTCCCAAAACACTGTTTTGGCTTATTGGAAGCATATCAGACATAATCGCCATAATCAAAAAATCTATATGCCCAATAAGTAATAAATTTGTCGATATAGATTTTCCATAAAATTAGTTTTTAGTCTGATCTTAAAATAAATTTAATTTTTTATAAAAAAAAATCACATTTAAAAGTACCTTTTTAGTAGCTCGAAATCCTGTTGGTGGATTTCGGGCGTACTTCAAAATTAGCTTTTCTTCTACATATGCAAGCTATATTTTAAATATGGGGCAAATCGGATCGGCGAAAGGAGTTTAGTTACCTTTAAATGAATAAGATATTATGTTATAACATTATTCATGATGTACATTTCTAGCATTACCAGTACACAACAAGCAATTTTCCTATTATTAATATGCACCAATTCATGTGTCGATTTATATGTTTCTACAATTCTGTTTATTACAATAGAAATAGTATAAAATATGTACTCAATACTACTATACAATTGGGATATTATGAGCTATGAAACACTTTTGAGCAGTTTGGATGATAAAGACAAATTCATATTATAATTACCTGTGTTTTGAATATGATGAATCTTTTTTATAAGCTCATCTGGAAGCATTTACATACATGTGTCATAAAAAGAATCCATCTTTGCAAAATTTCTCATTTTTCTCAATTTCTTATTTTGAATTGCTGTTATGACATAAATAGCGTACCTGTGCATAGGCAATTTTAATTTTCTTTGGCCTTGCTTTGAACTGAAATCCTAAATTTTGGTGCATCTAAGAAATCCCTTAATTTCAAAGAAATATTAATGAAATTCAAAAGGAACTTATGTATCTAATACAACACCTGTTTCACAAATATCTTTTTTTAACTCATTTCGATGCGTGCAACAGAACCACCCGAAGTTTCAGTTGCTACGATCGAAGGTATTATACTCCGAAATTCTATCACATTCGAAACTTTAGTCGGAACTAACAATTTTGGGATCGCTTGGTCTCAAAGATCTCCAATTGTTTTACAATATATTGTAGATCATATAGATGAAGTCATGAGATATGCTCTTATGATCACACCACCACCTGCATCTGGTCTTCAAGGAATTTGTTTATCGATTTTATCGAGTCGAGAAACAGAATTATACAATAAATTATTCGATTCACAGACATTCCTTAATATTGTACAAGAAATCCCACAAAACATTACAAAATATACTGTTCGTACTCAAGTCATGTATTTTGATTTAATAAATACCATATTAATTCAGACAAATTTTACTTTATTTAATCAATTTGATATGAAACAGTATTTCAAAGTTCTGGCATCTACACTCATCCACGATACTCCTGCCAGGTTTATCCAGTCAATGGTCATTTCTTTGACTCCATTATCATTTTCTGTTTTATCCAACGCCGAACTTGTAAAAATTCTATGTCAAGAGTACATAAACGATACAGTCAATGGCATTACAGCACTCAGATTGATCCAAAACTGCTTCATTAATGAGTTTTTCCTCAGACATGCGGCAGAATCATTCGGAGACAGAACATTGATACTCAATATATGGAAGAAAGCCGATAAAACTAGGGATGTACACGGAATCGACTTCCTAAGGACACTTTTTTTGACTTGTGTTCCATTTATTTCACTAAAAGAGTGGAAATATGTGGCCGACGAGCTGATTAAGCTACTTCCCAATGTTTCTAGGATACTTTTGAGCATGAGTTATTACGGAATCTATGAAAATTCTATCGGAAAATTATTTATTGCTCTTCAAAACGGTTCTGGACAAGTTGAACAATCGGGATTTGATATAACAGTCAATGCAATCGATATGATGTTCAAACAGCCCATTAATTCCTTTGTTCATAACTTTGCGATGTATTCAGTTCAAAGTTTTGTACAATGCAACGGAGATATCGACTTGCTACTAGAAAAAACACAATTACCAAAGAAAATAATACAGCAATACCTCAAGCGTGGCCAGGTAACAGCTGTTTATTGGGGACAATTAAGAGTGATTTCGGAAACTATCGAACCATACATTGATACGACTCATTTATCAAATTGGTCGAATATTATCACTGAATCGAACCAAAATACCCGACATTTGATGGATGTTCCGTTGGAAGAATCACATCCAATTCTAAACAAGAAGCAAACGTCGTCATTGTTGTTGGCATTGCATAGACTTCCAAAGAGAAAGAGAGCCGTGTTGATGGTTGGCTTAATTTCCTTTATTTTGTTTATTTATGTTGCGATATTTGTTTAAGTTCTTATATTATAGAGTTACAGACAATAGAATATATTTGTTGTTATATAGTCTTACAAAATCTATTGCTTGTTATGTAAATTTTGTTTTTTATTTCTTCGAATATAAGATTTTTATTTTTTTTTCCATATAACTACCGCTCCATCCATTAAAAAAGTGCTCCATTAGCCAATCTTTATCGTTGATCAATAAAAGTTGTCGAATTAAAAGAATTTCAGAATAATTTCAGTGTCTTAACTTAATTTAAAGGAATTTTCTATGTGATTATACCAAACCCTTTTTCTTTTCTTTTTCAATTTTATTCGCCCCATAGCTTTCTCCAAAACAAGAATTTTTTTATCGGCACTGCTTGCTTTTGTCAAAAATTTAGTATTGAAATTTTGGATAATACTAAACCTTGTAGTAGTACTATATCCTTTTTATTTTAAATTCTATCGGTTTTCTCAAAATTTTTATACTAAAATTTTCGATATGTTAAAAGAGCGTGCACTAAAATGTCTCAAAACCAAGAAACAAAATATCAACTCTCCATACATAATACCATCTGAAAAAAGAGGCTGGAGTTAGATGGCTTATCTTCAGTTTATGATTTCCAACTTCGCAACCAATATGTCTTGGATTTTATTTGGCAGCAATTAGTTTATCTGAAGTCAAATGAACAGAGTACATACGGCAAAATAATCAAACAATATTACTCAAATACTCCTTACTATTTTGCATACGCATTAAATTCTGACCAAAATAAGGTTTCACATGTTGTTGTAGCAATTGATATATTGGCAGGCCCATGGAAATCTCTTGGACGTTTCAATATGTATCTTTACATTCCAAGCTTCAAATCCTACACTGATGCTTTTAAACTTTTTAATAGATTCTGTCGCCCACCGAAAGACTTAAAAATCTACATCGAAAAATTCGAATTTTTCAAGGGATATCCATCTACAGAAGAAATGTCGAATAATCAAAATTTAAGAAATATCGCAAATTGTGAATATTATCATGTCTTTTTTAAATACACAGAGCAGTCAATTAAGTCACCAGAATTTGGGTATGTTTGTGTGATGAGATACGATGGCTTTTTATGGGATTATCATCACTTTCGTCTTTACGTAGGAATGTTTGATCACTTGGGCGAACTCCAACCTATAGTTATCAACAAAGATGGATCAATTCAATATATCACTGATGAAGAAATACCAATGAATAAGTATCATAAGAATCAGATTTATACACTTCTTGATGAATAAACAGTTTCTTTATTCTTGCTATTAGTTTGTTATTTGCATATTAATTAATTATTCTTTTAATAACGCACTCATGATTCATAGAAGTACAATTGATAAGATATTTGAGGTTACTTAGATATAAAGAGATAATATTCAACTTTCCAAAATAAAAAAATAAAACAAAATTCAAAATATTACCTACTTCAATATGCTGTATAACGGTTATGATGAATGTGTTTTTTCCTTTCATAATTTTTTATGACTTAGAGTTATTAATATAGGCTAATAACAAGTAACATTAATTTGAAGATATCAATAATCAAAAAAATAAGCAATTCAACGTAATATACCGATATAAAAAAAAAAAAAAAAAAAAAAAAAAAAGGTAGTGGGGCTTCCAGGGGCTGCGCCCCTTCTAGCCCTGAAGATGTTTAGTATAAATGTTTTAGTCTTAAATTGTTTTTTTATTCGGTATATTCTGAATCTTGAATGTCTTGGAAATTTTCTTCTTCTTCGCTGTCTGAGGTGAGGATTTCTTCGACTTCTTCTTCTTCGCCATTGGGAGCAACAAATCCTGCGATGAAAACTTTGTATAAACCTTCTTGAGGAGTCTCTATGATGAAAGTCGTATTGTTGAGGAAATGGAACTCGACATCTTGAACAAATTGGCAACTGCTGTGTGTGAATTTTGCAATTGTGAGAGGCTTTCCTTTAGAGCCCTTGGGAAAGCTTGAGATAGTTACTGTTCCTCCATATGGAACTCTGGCAGGAATATCTAAAGCAACAGTTGTTATAACGTGGAAATTGTCTTGAAATTCTGGTAAAGGTTCAATGCAGTATAGTCGTTTTGACTGGTTGTCTTTTGTGTAGAAATATAAATAGAATGACCTTTCACCATGTTCATTCAATTCTTCCAAATAATTGTATGAATTTGGATATAAACGGACAAATTCAGCAATTTTAACTTCTTGTAAATGCTTCTGCAAGTTCTTTGGAAACAAGTGAATGAACTGGTCAATAGCTTGCAACGCTATGAGATTGGCAGTAACGGGTAAATATGAAGCAAACATGTCAACAAGTACGCCAGGGTCTTTTATTTCGTTTTCAAGAGGCTGAATGGCATCCATGACAGCTTGAAACATCTCGTTATAATCTCGATTGTCTTCTGAACCCCACTGTTCATTTAACTTATCTAACAATTCTAACCTTTTCTTTGCGTATTTTCTAAGAACTTTCTCTGAAAGAGGAGTGTCGCTATCTTGTGTGTCTTGAATTTGAGACTTAAATTGTTTGCTAAAGGCGAGATATCGTGTTTGCGACCTAGTGGTCATTGCAGAATGTGTTTCTGTATGTTCGATTGGATGTGTTTCTGTATTTTCGGGTGGTTGTGTTTCTGTATGTTCGATTGGAGTCTGATTGGTATGAACTTCTTCTGAAAATGCTTCTGTTCCGATAGTTGTTGTTGCCTGACCTGTTGGCTGAGCTGTTTCTTTGTGCAAATGCATATTGTCCAACAATTTGTCTTGAATTGTATGAGGAGGTTGCTTTGGTATTATAGGAGGTCGTAAGGGTTTTGAGAATGGTGAGACATAAGTTGTAGGAACTTTAACTGCAGAGGTAGTCGACGAATTGTTTGCGACACTTTTTCTTCCTTCCATTATGAAAAATAAACTGTTTTTTTCGGACTACTCATAGAAAAGTTTAAAATAAACCGTTTTCGTCAACGGTAACCCCATCTATAATTTTATTTTATTGAAAAGTCTCCGTTGGCAAACCGTTCCATCTCAAATATTTGAGAAGATAACTTCACATTTTGACTTTTAAATACATATTTTTCACCATCGGACAAACTTTTGACAGAAAGGAGCTTACACATACTTTACACTTGTCAAAATATTTTTTAACATACGATAGTATATATTTGCTCGAACAAATAATGGTCTATCGTCAACGCTCATAGAGATAGACCCACTTTTCTAAAGTATATATTTGAGTACTTTAAAAAAATATTATAGAACGATATAACAAATATTTTACAAAACTGACAACACTTTGACCGAGTAGTTTTTTGTGCTGAACAAAAGTGTCATATAAACATCTGTCAAAAACCGCTTTTTAACTTCACTTAAAATGCCACGTAAGCTACGTAAGAATATACGTAAGAGGAAGAGAGCATTGAAACATCCAATAAAAACTAACACCACAACAACAGTTGCAACAACAAATGATGAATGACCCCACTATGTTGCAACAAATGTCAAGCAACCCTATGCTTTTAAACCGAGTTATTGGTGCACAGAGTGGAGGTTTAAGAGCGGCACTTTTAGCGAAAATGGCAGGCTATGGTGGAGCTGCAGACGGAACAGCTTATAACCCTCAAAGTCAAATGAATTTGAGTTCACTCAAAAATCAAATAACAGATGTCAAAAAGTCAAACATAGACATACAGAAACAAATAAGTGAAAACGAAAGAAACTAGAATATGACAGACACACAAAGAAACTCAATGAGTTAAACGTAGAGAAAAAAAAAAAAGAACAACTGAAAGAACTAAGTACAGAGGGATATGCGAAGAAAAAGTGTCAGAAAAAGCAGCAGAAGTAGCAAAAATGGAACAAGATGTTATAAATTTGAAAAACCATACTACTCAATATAAAATACTGAAAGATGAAGAGATAAAACAAAAAGCCCTGAAGACATATATGGATAGCGATGAGTATAAAAAGAAGTTGAAGCAAATGTAAAGGCAGAAAAACTTTTACAGTTGCAAAACCAAACCGTACAGTATGAAAACTTAGCACAAGAAAGTAAAAATAACGACGCGGCTATGCAAAAGGCAATGAAAAGCGCAGAATATATAAAAGCTAACAATGACTGGTTAGATGCCCAAGCCAACGCTAAAGCAGCCCAACTCATAGGGTCAATAAGGACAAAAATACAAGCGGATGAAGACAGTTCAAATGAAGCTTTAACGAATGCTGACTTTAAGAACGCCTTCGAAGCTCTTCATAGTAAGGTGAAACAAGTGAACGACTTCTCATCTGGAAAGAAACTGAAGTCTGAAGGTTTCGACAAAGAGTTAAGAGAAGTAGCACAAAATATGACGAAAATAACAGATGCAGCAACGAGACAGGCAGTTCAAAGTGCCTATGACGCCGTTAGAGCAACTGTTGTGAAAAGTCAAGAAAAAGAGTTACAACAGACCAAAACAGACCTAGTAAATGCTTTCTTAAGACGAAAAGTCAGGTAGGACATTACGCTGCAGATAACATATGTGCCAGCGGTGGAACTTATATACCACCAAACCCTCCAAGAGAAGCACCTTGCACCAGGACTACCTAAAAACATTTACATCGTCACATGGACACAGACACAGGCATGCACCAAACCAACACAACAACCACACAACAACCAACACAACACCAGCACACAACACCTCCACAACCAGCACAACAACCACACACAACCAGACAGCAACCAACAGTTCAAAACCCTGCACAACAACAACCACAAACAGAGCAAGGACATAAAAGAAGTAGAGAACAAGGAAACCAAGAATTCTTAAAAATGCTTAAAGAAGAGTGTGTTTCCCAGATACTGTTGACTTTTAGTGACAGATATAAAGAAGCTATTGGAAAAGTTCAAGGATGGAAATACTGACCCGAACCTATTTAGCTTTATGGCTCAGCACCAAAACGGATATAATCTCAAAACCTGGAAAATACAAGCTCGCTAAGGATATGATTTAATAGCATATCATCCAAATGACATGGATGAATTTACTCCGAGATATTTGATGTCAGAGCTAAATGACAATTCAACTTTCGTCATGAAACGCGTAAAAATAGAGACGGAACGAAAGAACAAAAGCTTATGAATGCGGATGACGTAGATAGGGAAATTGTTAAAAACGGTCTCGGAATATATGAAATGCCAGCAGATGAGGTACAAGAAACTCCACAGGAAGAAAGTTCAGATACAACCAGACATGGAAAAATAGTTCAGCAACAACAGCTAGAAGAGCCTGAAGGAAACGAACAAGTCACTCCTTTGGAAACTAACTTCACAGAACTAGATGAAGATTTGGAACAGCCGAAAAATCTTGACCCTCAACAAGAGTATTGCGGAGAATATGGAATATTTCCAAGAGTCTAAAAAAAATCGGCTGACATAGTAGAAGAATATCAAAAAATGTTTGCCGACATACAAAAGACTCCAGCAACCAGATGAAATATTCAGCATAGAATGGAAGAACTGAAAAAAATGTACACAAATACAACAACCCTTTTACTTACGAGCATTTAACGTTCAATCTTCGGATGAACTCGGTGAAGATAAAAGGTTAAATTTCAAGAAAACATATAGAAATGAAACATTGTTTAAAGTTCATTCAGAACCTAACCAAGATGGAAACAAACCTACTTTTTGTTTCTGCAGACGATGGAACTACAATGAGATGGGGTCATAAAGCTAACCCGGATAGGTGGTTCATAAACTTACAACCACAATCCAAGAAGTTGTAGACGCAATGGAAGTCAATGGTGAACGAGATATAGCTGGTATTTTAAGCGCGCTTTAATGCATTGAAAGATATGAAACATGCAGATATTTTGGACCAGTATGAAATGAACATGGCTGATGGAAAATAACACCTGACGTTCTAGAACATTTATCTCAAAAACTACACAGAACCATAGAGATGGTATATTTGGTGAAGAGTTTAGAAAGAAAGTTAGGGAGAGAGAAGAAAGAGAACCTATTGTACATGACCTTGCAAACGAAAGTTTACAAAATGTCATAAAAACTTACTTTGCAGGCATATCGAGAAGGGATGAATATTTAAGAAAACTCAAATGGACAGTACCAAATGAAATGTTAGTATTGAAAAACATGTTCCTGACAAAATAAAACCAACTACAGAAATAAAACGACGCAAGACTGAAAGATTGGGTTAAAAGCTTTCCCATTCACAAAAGATATAGTTGGTAACATGGAAAGAAAACCAGAATGGCTACAAAAACATATATTTGGAAACGAGCTTATTCCATATGGACAGGCACTGTTTGAAGAGCTTGAACCGGAAACTCAGGAAAGAGTCATGCAAACAATACGCGAAGACTCAAATACAAACTATGACAAACTCTTTCTAGGATATAGGTTACCTGAGATGGGCGACCAGAGCCAAAAGGCAAAAAGGACATGGGAAATTTGCAACATACTAGATGAACATAATGCAAAGATGCAACAACTTCAAGCAGAGGGCAATGAAGGAAAAAGAAGAGTTAAAAACTCAGTCAGGAAGAAAGTAAAGCTTGGTCCACGTGGGTTCTATTATGACATATAAATCCAACTATTCTATATTTTTACTCATATGAAATGTACGCCGCTCAGAATATAACGCCAACAGTTTTGGATGCATGAATGGAAATGTTTCCGAATGGTATAACGAATGCGACAATGCCATTAGAAGGTCAGAAATAGTTCCTGGAACTTACGAATATACAACTGCTGTTTCTTATGGAAACGTAGGTGAGTTTGGAGAAGGTTCTTCAACAACAGTAGATATTGCTTGCGACAGGTTTCATATAATTTCTATTGACAACTCTTTCTTATACGTGGAACAAGACATTGAAATAAAACCTTCTGCCAAGTTGTCTGACAAGAAAGGTTGCAATGGAATTTTCTATGTCGGATACCAATATGCTCCAGAAGTTTTCATGGGATATAAGATATATTCTAACTCTGACTTAGTTCAAACAGTAACATGGGCAAACTATGAATGGTTCGCTTTGAGAAACTCAGTACAACCACAAGCTAGAGAACAAACAGACCAGTATGCAACTATTGAGAAAATAAGAAGACTTGACCCTAACGTTCCAGGAGTTTATGTTAACCTTTCTGGACAAACTGCAGCAGCAGTAACCAAAGTAAAACTGAAACTTAGAGTTCCTTTGTCATCTTTCCTCATCTTCAGGTTTTTAAGATACTTGCCAAACTGGGCAGGAAAAATTTCTATCGAACTTACTCCAAGCAAAAATAACTTAGTCATTGCACCAACACAAGACCCATTCACTCTTACAGAAGTAGTGGGAACAAATAAAATGTCATTCGCCGACTTTTGCAAAAACAAAGTTGACTTAGACTTTGGTTTCTCAAACCTCAACACTGAAGTAAACTATTATTTCAATGCTGCTGGAGATGCTTGGGACCCAGTTAAGTTCACATGCGAAAAATTTGAATGCAAGAGAATAGAAAGCAGACTTGCAGTCTATATGTTGGACCCAGATATTTCAAATGCTTTAGCTGCCAAATATATTGCAGTTCCACTTATGTTCCCTATACACCAAATATCTGTCAAAGACTTTGCAGGTGAAGTTGGAAACCAAAGTGCTGACCCAGGTGCAAGAACAGATATTGCTTTAACAACTGCAATGAAACATGCAGATACTATGTTTGTACTGTTCAGACGAACTATAAATGACTATTCTTGTTTCTACAACCCTGGTATTAAATATCATATAAACATAGATGGCAAATATTATCCAAGAGAAGAATATTCTACAGTTGAGGATATGAGGTCATACAACTTGACATTAGATGCTATGAACTTTAACAACAACTTCACAACAACCATTAACCCTGAAATGCAAAGTTCTATTATGCCATATGTGAAAGTATGGACTCATACAGGAGGTCAAAAAACTCAATATACAAATGGAGACCGTTCAAACTTTTGGCTTGGCATTCCATTTGCTGACTCAGAAGACTTTATGGGTGGTATTTCAACTGTTGGTACAGTTCAAATACAATATACTGGTGACAGAGACGGTCCAGATGAATTGAAAGCAAAGAAGTTTACAAAACCAATAGCACTTTTCACGGAAGATGCTCTTTTGAAGATTCGTTCGATGAAACCTGCTGGGGCTCCTCAGATTGGCATAACGACAGCTTCCATCGAGCAGATTTTGGCAGCAGGTCAGTAAGTTGTTCTTGAACTGACTTCTCTCCGTCAAATATTGACAGTACGCCAGTTTTGACATAATATTGTATTATAAACTTACCTTTAGTAATATCGGTCAGTTTTGTTGTTATATTTTTGTCTGCTTCAAGAACTTTCACCATCGGTTATACCAACTTTCTTTGCTTTATGAAAATATTTTGGTTCAGCAAAGACTGCTATTCTATAACATTTTCCATTGTTTGTATAAAGAACTATTCTGTCAATGTATTTGTATTGTTTGTGTGTGTAAACTTTGTTCTGCTTCAATTCGAAGAGATACTCGAATACGTCCATCTTTTTATTCTAAGTAAAATGTCATTTCCGAAAAATAGAAGCGTAAGTGTTTCAAAAGGTTTAATGGCGGTGGCAGATGTGAAGTTAAATTCACCAACTCAAACAAACAGTCAAAGTGTTTGTCAATGTCAAAGAAAGAGATGTTGAAGTGGGGAAACCATACGAAGACGAAGATGGTATAACAATAGTTCCTGTAAAAGAACCAACATATCCTGAAGTTAGCAGAGACTTAAGTTCTGTTGCAGATATTCGAAACGACTACCAACAACTGAAAGACAAACTTAAAACTCAGGAGAAGATTTGTCAAGCTTTAGGTATAATGTTAAACTTGGTCGAACACAACCCTGTAAAAGTGAACTCATATGTCATTGCACCTCATGAAGTTTTGAAAGAACTATTGAAACTTTTGACAGAGGCAGACGATATAAACATCAAAGAAATAGAACCCGACATTAGTTGCTGTGGTGTTTCATATAATGTCATTGACAAGATATACGTTATGAAAGGAGGTGAAACGTTGAACTTAAAATATAGTTTCCCAGACGTCATAAAAATATTTGACGACCACAACATTTCATTAAAATTTATTTGCTAAGTAAATGGCAGAAGACATATGGTTTATACTATTACGACTAAAAACCCTGAGTCATATAATTCTATAACAACAAACTTACAAAGTCCTCAAGGACGATATTGTAAACTAACCTTAAACACGATGACGACTAAAGCCTGTTTTGCTCTTTTGACACCAGAAGACTTTTTTGTTGTGAATGGTAAAAAATACTCTTTGAAGATACTTACTCAGATATACCACCAACAGGTTTTGTTGACTTATTTAATACTTTAAGGACGGATGTAACATGTGCTGCAACTAGAGCAGGTTTCATTATGTTTGGATGTCCGACTGAGTTTTATAAACGATATGAGCTATAATACAAAACTTATATCTGGTTTTTACTACCAACAGTTTCCTATAACAGGAAAAGGTGTCATACAAGGTTTGTCTGTTCCATTGACTTTAAGTACACCTATTTTATATATTGTTTCAAACTTAGGTTCAAAGTGTTATTCGAATGTCGACAGAAACTACTATGACCAAAAGATACTCATGCGTATAAACAACACTTTCTCTGCTGGTTTGCCTATTGTTCATTCGAATGCAGAGTTTTCAGCTTTAGTAAACTCAAACACTTTAGCAAACATAAACTTAACCTTAGTTGACGCAAACTTTGTTCCTGTAAAACTTTTATGTCCTATGTATTTGTCAATGACGGCAGAAAGTTTCGAATTGGAAGATGCAACTGGTGAAAGTATTGTATTACAAGAACAACTTCAACAACAAATAGCTCAAGAACAACAAATGCAACAAATGGAACAAATGCAACAACAAAGTCAAGAATAAAAAAAATATTTTTTTTATTTTTATAAAAATGTACAGAATAGATGTTTCAGATTTTTATGACTTCCAAGCATTCAGAAATATGTGTCCATTTAGAGACTATAACAAAGCAAGTCGAGATTTGAAACGTTTAGTCATTTATGTCGACTCTGCCCCAGAATGTTATGTCATGAAAGAATGGGATGTTGTCTTTAACAAACCAAGAGCAACAATAGTTTCAGAACAAGAATGTAGACAGAAACTTAAGAAAATAAAAGTCGTACAAGTTGGATGAAGATGTTAGATGCTTGGGATATCTTATTGTCAAAGTTAGAAGATTTTTCAGTTCGTGGTATAAAGTTCTATACACCTTCTCCAAACTTCTATTCTATCTTCACTGGATATAAATATGAACAAGTAGAATGGAAAGAAAATATTATAGAAGCTTGGTTAGACCATGTCAAAGAAATTATATGCAATGGAAACGAAAGAGTCTATGAGTATATCTTATGTTGGTTTGCAAACATCTTACAACATCCAAGTGCTAAAAATGAAACTGCTCTCATTATAATTGGAAAACAAGGAACAGGTAAGAACACTTTCTTTACAGATATCTTATGCAAACTGTTAGAGGTATTCGAACCCTAATATGACAAACTTAGAAAACATCTGCGGTAAATTTAACTCTTCAATAGAGAATATGAAACTTATAGTATGTAACGAACTTCAAAGTATAGATACAACAAAGTTTTGAACTCAGATGCTTTGAAGAGTCTTATAACAGACAAAGTTGGAGTTGTTGAAAGAAAGTATAAAGACCAAAGAGTTTGTGAAAATGTTGCAAACTTCATTATGGTTTCAAACAATGTTGTTCCGATGAAGTTAGAAAGTTCTGACAGAAGATATGTAGTTGTCAGAACGTCAGATTCTCATATGCAAGATACAGAATATTTTGACGACTTAGCAGAAACTTTGACATCTGACTTTTACAACCACTTGTTCTCATATTTCATGACATTAGATATTTCTAAGTTCAATCCAAGACAAATTCCACATACCGAAGAGAGACAAACATTGTTAGAAGCAAACAAGAGTGTATATGAACTGTTCATAGATGAAACTGACTTTGAGTGTTTAGATGAAAGGTCATTGTACGATTCGTATAAACAATATTGTCAAGAATATGGTTATATGGCAGCTTCTAAACGACATTCTTGGCAAATGTCAAAAGTCTTTTAGATGTTCAGAATGGTGTATATACAAAGAAAAATTTTTCTGAGTAAATTTAAAAAAAAATTTTTTTATCCGATAGAAAAGATGGAAAATTCATCTCAGTAAAAAGTACATGACAGAAGTCAAAGATAAGAGACCCATTCGCATATTTGAATGTTTACTTCTACCATTTTGAAAAGTCTACATTTGACAAAGTTTGGAACATCGAACCAGTTAAGTTTGCTATTGTGACTAAAAATGGTGCGAAATTTGAAGACTTAGACATAGAAGGTTTGTTAGCAGTCAAAGAAAATTTTGACAGAAGGTTCTCAAACCTTAAAGAAGGCAAAGCATACAAACTTGTTATACCTTATGAACCAAAGAAAGCAGACGACTATGAATATTATGAGTCTAAAGTTGTAGAAGTTCAAGGTAAATTGGGTAAAAAGATTTTAGAGTCTAAGCCAGTGTTTGCTCCTAAAGAGGAAGAGAACATTGACATTGACCCAGAAATGTTCTAAAAATAAAATTTTATTTTTACATGTCAAATTTCTTTTTCTCTGGAACTGGTTCAGGTTCTTTCTTCTCTTCTCTTTTTTCTCTTTCTTTTCTTTCTTTCTTTCTTCTTCTTCTTCTCTGGTGGAGTTATGTCAAATTTCAGAACCATATTTATGTAAAAGTTCTTTGTCCTTTAATAGCTCTTCTATTCTGTTTTCTATTTCATCTTCAAGAACAGCGCATGTGTCTTCTTTGCATTCTAAGAACTTTTGTTGGACTTCATCTTTCCAATCGGCGTCATCTCTGTCAACAAGTCTGTCATTGACAAACTTAAAGACTTCTCTGCTTAATGTTTTATGGTTCTTGTCATATTCCCAGAAACAGAACTTTAGAACAAATTCACCTTTCTTGTTTACACTATGTAAGATTTTATGGTCGACAGATGTTTTGCTGTCGAAAAGTTTGTCTCGAATATAGATAGCGAAATCGCTAGACATTTTCTAAAAGATAAAAATTTTAATTTTTCTAAAAATATGTTAGAAAAAAAGTTTGCTGACATTGACAAGAAATTTGAGAATGTTTTAAACAAGAACAAGAGGAAGTTAGAAAATGCTCAGATAAAGCCTATACATGACAAGTTCTTATTTGCTCAGAATGGTATAACAGGTCTAATTGCACCACCTGGGTCGGGTAAGACTTTCACTTATCTTAAAATGGCTGCACAACAACAAGAACTAGATGAGAAGAACCCATTCTATGAGTTAGTTGTTATTTGTAGTACTTCTGGTCAATTTGACCAAACCGTCAATTCGTTCAAAGATATTATAAAGAAGTCTAAGTTAGTATGTATAAAGGATACTGAGTTGTTAGATTGGATAAAGAAGTACCAAAGAAGAGTTTTGAAGTATAATGCTATAAATGAGTATATAAATTCTAAGTTTAAAGACCCAAATGAGGAAATGCAGAGAATATTAGAGAAGAAACACTTCAGAAACAAACAGAAAGAGATAGAATACATTTCGAAGAAATTGCAATCTTACGATTGGAAGACTACCCTCATAGATGTCTTCTTATCTTAGATGACTTTGCTTCTCATCCTTTGTTAAAGAACAGAGAACAAGACATGTGTCGAATTCTTAAGAAGCTCAGACACTTTAACATCTCAGTCGTAATATGTGTACAGACAGCAAAGAGTTTAAGTAAGGATGTTAAAAGAATACTTACTGATATCATACTTTTCCCTGGATTGTCCGAAGACGATTTCATGGAACTTATGAAAGAGTCCATGGCAGGTAAGTTTGACAGACATGAACTATGGGAGAAGTACAAAGTCATACAAGACCCTCATACTTCTTTCAGAATTCATATCTACGCAAACAAAGTTCAAATTGTAAAAAGTCAAGCTTGAAAAATAAAGAGTTTTGGCGACCAGGGTTTTTTCACTACTCGCTGTTCTTCACTGTTTTCATGAGTTTTATGCAAGACCGAAAAAAGTCTGTCTAGAGAAATTTCACTGTTTTCATAGAGTTTTGGCGACTACGTTTTTTTACTTACTCGCTGTTCTTCACTGTTTTCAGAAAAAAGTATGTCTCGCTGTGCTTCGCTCAAAATAAAAAAAATATTTTATAAAAAACTAACTTTATTTTTTCTATCTTAAGGAAATTCATGAAATTTCATACGGAATTCAATAAAAATAATGTTTATGTTAGAATGTTAGATCTAACATGTTTTCTAACATGTTTTCTAACATGGTCTAAAACATACAAAATTCATGAAATTTCATACGGAATTCAATAAAAATAATGTTTATGTTAGAATGTTAGATCTAACATGTTTTCTAACATGTTTTCTAACATAACTATTTACAAGCGTTTTTACATGGTATATGTTGCGATGGTTCATGACTCTAAACAATTTCGTAGCTTCTATTTCTTCTGTCAGTATGTCAAAAGTTTTAACGATACCGAAAGTTTCTTTATACTTCTTCTTGACGTCAGATAGAAGGAAATCGTCAGCAGTTGGATAGTTTTTGTTCAGAAATTCTAACATGTTCATTTTATCTTCTGCTGGTTTTTCTGCTTCTTTCTTTAAATCTGCATAGTCGTTTCGCATACGTTCTATCTCTTTGACGGAGTAGTTATATTTCCTCATTGCTGCTTTACATTTTGAACATTGCGGGTTCATTTTTGCGTTATATTCTGAAACCTTACCTGCTAAAACAACCAAGGCGTCAATGGTTTTCTTCATCTCGAACATAGCGGGTTTTATTTGTTCGTTCCATACCTTACCCCTACTATCTTTATCTCTTATTTCCCAAACACATTTTGCAACTAACGAAACAAAGTTGTCGTAGGTCTTAAATTCTTCGGATTTGTAAAGGTCAGAGATGTTCTTATATACCATGTCGCAATCTTTGTCCATAACCTTATGGTTGCAATGAAAACCAAGGAATTCATAATTTACCTTTCGTATGAACTTCTTTATTTCTACTGAGTCAGTTGCTTTGACTTCTATTTCGTCAAATTCGGGAATGGTTAGTTTTTTGTTGTTGGATTTCAGGCAATTTGGGTAAATGGTCAATAATGTCCTGCATTTCATAAAGATACTGTTCATTTGTTTCATCTTTCGCACTACAGTCTAAATTACTTGTTAAAAGTTCTTGCTTTATCTTCTGGATTTTTGTTTCGAAAGTATATGAAGAAGGAATGAAGTTTTTCATCTCTACTAACATAGATGTTGGATTCATAACTAGCGAGTTTGGTGCTGTAGTTGTTTGAATTGTTGTTGTGCCGATTGTTGAAATCATGTCTTTTATACAAAATAAAAAAAATAAATAAAATAAAAAATAAAACTAATTTTATTTTTTATTTCGGGAAAATTCATGAAAATTCAAGAGTTTTAGACCATGTTAGAAAACGTGTTAGAAAACATGTTAGATCTAACATTCTAACATAAACATTATTTTTGGTGTAAATTTCATGAAAATTCAAGAGTTTTAGACCATGTTAGAAAACGTGTTAGAAAACATGTTAGATCTAACATTCTAACATAAACATTATTTTTGCTGAATTCAGCAACAAAATTCAAATTGTAAAAAGTCAAGCTTGAAAAATGTAAGTGTTTAGTCTTAGTAAGATGGTAGCTTCTTAAAGCAAATACCATTGCTGAGTTTTATGTACGTGAAGAGAAGTACAATGAATTCAATTACGAGTACAATTGCAATGACAACTAAGGCAACTATTTTTGTCTTTTGCCAGCAAAGGTACTTCTTCTCTTCCAATGGTTCGGCAGAACTATACTCACTCATGAGAAATGCCAAAACGGTTTAATAGAAAAAGTGTTATTTTTTCATGTCCGAAGACTCGAAGGTGCAACACTTCCAAAATACCGACGAACTCAGAAGAGCAGCATGGCAGTATGTTCTTGACAACTTCTTTGAGTTCTCCAGGCACACCTTGGAAAATGCTGAAGAACTCCGACACAGAGAATTTGGAGAAATTGCACTCCAATACTACCTTGACAAACAAAGGGTAAACAAAGGGTAAAATAAGACTAAAAACTTAACGTTTAAAAAGTGACATTTTTAATGAGCTCCGAGTCACCGAGAAAACTTGGTCAGATGTTAGCAGCTTACTTCCCTGAGGAGGATGGAAGCGTTACATACATAAGGTTCAAAAACAACGAACCTGGAATTGCGTACCAAATTCGCAATTACATGACCATGGAAGAGTACGAAAGGTTTCTACAAGAGAAACCAGCTCTAAACAACTCAGAAAAGAAAGAGTAAAAAGTTTAACTCGTAATTGTTTATTTTTTTACTTGTATGGGCAAGCTGCAAGAATGAAGTCGACTATCTCAGTCTTTGTTTTGACGAGCTGGACGGCTCTTGCAAGTACGTCTGTTTTGCGGTCTCCAGCTGGTGTCTGACCTTCGTAATTGCGCATGTTCTTGAGAGCTCCAACTGTAAATGATTGTAGGATGAAGAGTCTCTCAGACTGCTTGAGGTAGTCTTCACGGTCACGAACTGAATCTGTGGTACGAGTCGAATCGGTCGATTTGAGGGAAGAGACTGAAAGCCTGTCATCTTCCATAGGGGCTGTGGCATAATCTTTGCGTAAGCGGTTCAGACCTTCTTCGAACTCTTGGTCTCTCTTCGATTGAGATTGGAATTGGAATTGCTGGGGTGGAGCTTGCTGGAACATCCAAGGGTTGGGGAAGTAAGGCATAGGCTGAGGAGGGTAGTTCGGGAAGCCTTGTGGTGGGTAGTAACCTTGAGGTGGAAATTGGTAGTAAATCGGAGGTACTTGCTGGAACTGAGGTGCAGGGGCTGGTGCTTTAGGTTCCTCTGGTTTGGGAATGGACTCGGTTGGTGGGACGTCGGACATTCGTTTGTGTCCTGTGGGATGGAAAATATTTTTCTGTCGGAAGAAAAAACTTTTTCTGTCGGAAGAAAAAACTTTTTCTGTCGGAAGAAAAAACTTTTTCTGTCGGAAGGAAAAACTTTTTCTGAAGTTCGACCAAAAAGTTCTCAATTTCGAAAATTTGAATGGTTTACGGACGGACAACTGGAAGAGTTCTTCCTGTCGTCGGGAAAATTTTTTCCCTTTGTCCGGAAAATTTTTTCAAGTTGTCGGGAAAATATTTTCCTGTCGGATGGAAGGACTCGGAATACCAGAAGGATTTGACGAGGCAATTTACCTTATAGAGATAAATGAAGTTGTTAAGCAGTACTTGCGCAGGGTAATGAAGCCCAAGGTCAAGTTCACCGCTATTTCTGGAAGGGCTGCCTTGAATCTCGAGACTTCGACTGGAATTCCAATTCAAATACCAGAAAAAACTCCTTTCGACGACATAAAGGACGCCAAAAGAGAAACTCTTGTTAAGTTCCTAAACAAACGTCCTTGGATAAAAATACCAAACAAGGAGAACCCCCTACCCCATATGAAATTGGCAATTCAGTCTCTCCTTCACTTCTCGGGTCAGCCGTTCTACATAACCTGTGAAGGCGACATCCAACCAGTTCAGTCAACCTTAACGTTTTGAGTAAAAACATTTTTTTTCATTTTTTGAATGAAGCAAGTTAAATTCGTCCCACACCAATCTCAATGGACCGATGAAGAGTTTCAAGCCATGGTTGAAGGCGTTGAGAACGACATAGACGGCGAACTTGAAGGAGCTCAAACCACAATTGCAACCAAAATTGCAGAAGTCAAGGAACAAATAGCTCCACTTAAAGCTACCAAAGCTACTCTTGACCTCATGGATAGTTACCGTTTAGATGTCAAGAGTGGAATAAGACAATTAAAATTAAAACTTCTAAACTACGAAGCTATACTCCAAAAGTTAGCAGAAATGAGAAGACTTTACCAGAGCTACTTACATGTAAGGGACTTACCTTCAAGCAGTCCGACCAAAGATGAATTTGTTGACATTGTCCCAATTTTGTCCGAAAGTCAGCTCAGATGTTTCGAACTGCTCCCAACATATCCAGAATATGAACGTTTGCCTGAACTCTTCCGCAATCTCAAAAAACGTTTTTTGGTTCTCATGTTCGAAACTTTTATCGGAAGAGACAACAAACGTTCAGAAGAAGAGCAAGATATTATTTTAAACTTGTTGTATGACTTAACTGTCATAACAAGCTTTTTGAAGTAAAACCGTCATTCTCAAACCACTTCATTTTTTCGATGTCCGAACAAGCACCGAAGCCGAACACAATAGCAGATGTCCTTTCAAGGTTGCCAGACAAGCGCCCAGTTCAAATTCAAATTGCCCAATTGAAAGCTCATCTGACAAACACCATTAAGACTCTCCAAAGTAGTCTTATGACAGAGATGACCAATCTCAAAACCGAAGTCCTCACGAACCAAGCTTCCAATGAGAAATGCCTGAACGATTTCACGGAAACCTTGCGCATTTACGCGAGAGAGAACCGAGACCTTGCCAGACTCATCTACCGTTTCTTCGAAGAGATAGACGCCATCTGGAAGGTACTCGGAAAGGACAGAACATGCAACACCGTAATTCGTGAACACAGAATTGAAGAAGGAATTGTCGAGGAAGAAGAGAAACACGAAGAAGAGGAAGAGGAAGAAGAGGAAGAAGAGAAACACGAAGAAGAGGAAGTTTGGGCAACCCTTGTTGCCGATGACACTTACGAAATTTCCCAACCCTACCCATACCAAATCCGCAACAGGGAGACCGGCAAGGTTCTTACCCCAGTCCTCAACAACTTGGGACACTTGAACCTTAACCTTCGGAATCGCGGTTCAATTTCCATGGGCAAGCTTGTCGCAATTCAATGGGTTCCAAATCCAGGCAAGAAGACGAAGGTCAGACACATTGACGGTGACAAGCTCAACAACCGTAAGGAGAACCTCGAGTGGTTCTAAGAGTAAAAAAATTTTATTTTAGGGGGAAACCCCAAGTAAATTTAGGTGTTTATTTGGATAAGTATGTGAAATTAAGGTCAATTTGCAAAATTAGTTCCCGACCTTTGAATTGGACTCTTTCGTCATCCCAGTTGCGTAGGAGGTCGTCCCAGAGGAGTTGGTAGATTTGCCAATCCAAGGACGATTTGTCCTCCCAGGCATTGAGGATGTACTGCTCGTAGAGTCTCATGACCTCTCCCTTGCACCAGACACCCTCTTCCTTGGAACGTAAGGCTTCTTCGAAGTGCTCGAATGCGATTGGCTGCTTGACCATCCGAAATGACACTTTTTGTACGTTTGGTCAATGTTCGTGTCTCGTGCCATAGTCGACGAAAATACAGACAAA
Organism: Trichomonas vaginalis G3; assembly: GCF_026262505.1. Lineage (NCBI taxonomy): Eukaryota > Parabasalia > Trichomonadida > Trichomonadidae > Trichomonas > Trichomonas vaginalis. Next base: position 1,760,686 of record NC_067204.1, on the reverse strand, counting down.
CAGGTTATATATGAGTTTGAGACCAAGAATGGTGTAACTCGACCTGTCCGATTCAAAGACTCCGAGGGCGACCATGAAATTAAACGGAAATTACCTAGGAAGGAATATAAAATGGACTGGTTGCCACCACCTCCACCTCCACCACCTTTACCTGTTCCTCAAGTAAATAAGCCTTTCCCGTTCCCAAGAATTCCCACATTTTAATTCAAATTCGAATAAAAATTTTTTATTTCATGCAATGTTTTATTTCTGTGCCGTCTTCAAGTATGCCCCAGTACTTACGCTTGGAGAGGACATGAACTTCGGTGAAAATTTTGTCCAATTTGAATTGACCCATCTTTTCACCGACCATGCCCATTTCAATGAGTTTGTTGTACCCTTCTTCGTTCGTCATGAGTGCGTCAATGTTCTCATAGTAAACCTTCACTTTGGATTTGACTTCGGAGAAGAACTCATTGTAGTTGTCAAGGACTGCCTTTGCGAACTGAGGATAAGACCAATGTTCGACAATAGGTTTTACTGTGGTTACTAAGCCACCTTGACCTTGAGTAAATTCGTATTTCAAAACAAAAGGGGAGAACCTTTCAACAAAGTTGTCGACCTTCTCATAGTGTTTACTCTTCATCTTTGAGGTTTTTTAATGGAATATCCCCATGTCGAATTCATAAGCAATTTGATTGTCATTGCAAGTTTGGGGTTTGAAGCTTTCCTAATATCATAGAGTTGTTGTATGACTTTTCCAACTGTATAGTTCCTTCCTGGGAACTCACCGTCTTCGTTTGGAATTCCAGTCGGATATATTGGACGAACCTCATGTATGCAGCGTTAAGGTCGACATAGTATATCTTTTCGTTTGAGTCGAACTTGTCGCAACCAATGGTCCAGTTCGTGGAAATTCAAGTGAGTCTCTTATCTTCTGAGAAACTTCGCCTGCTATCTCATAAACATCGTCGAAGCAACCTGTTTCATATAAAACCTTCTGACCTAACTCCGATGCTCTCCAATACAATTTGACGTCAATTGGATGTCTCAATGGAAGTTTGTTTATAGCATCTTGAAGTCTTGCAACCTCATTGAAGTTCTTCTGGTTCAGGTTGGTATCCGAACAATCCAACTCCTTTTGGAGTGTACTTCTTTTGTGCTATAACTTTGTCTGGAACAACTTTTGGTCTTGCTAACAATGAAAAGTTTGTTTTCGTCTTTTGGTACAAAGTTTCTGTCAGCTTGTCATCTGGAATTGGTTCCAACAAACCTTTCTCGAAAAGAATGTTTACAGCTCTGACAATGTTGCACTTGCCTTTTCCGAACAAAGGGTTTGTAAGACTTTCGTTCAACATGAAGTGTTGTGGACAATTGCAATCTTCAACCATGGTAAATTGAACTCAACAACATAGTCGTCATGTGAAGAACCTTTAGCTGTAGGTATGTTGACTCGGATATTGACATTTGCCAACGGTGCAATTTTTGCCAATTGACCTCTGAGAATGTACCTTGTCTTCACACATGACTCAAGATACTTCATCTTCTCATCTGTAACAAGACCAGAGTTCCTGAGACATGTAAGAATACAAGGTTCATTGACAATTGTTTCAATTGAATTGTAAATTCCATACCTTGTCAAGTCAATGTCAGACTTATTTATGAACGGGAAGTATCCAGCATGTTGTCTGACTGCTTGAGGGTTAGGTTGGTACCATTCGAACTTGACACTTGCAATTCCTTCAATTGCATTCAAAATGTCTGAGTCGGAGTCAACCATTTGTTCTCTCTTTGTAGTCTTGAAAGCGTCAAGAAATTGCAGCTGTTGTGACATTGCCATGTGCATAGTAAATGTGACCATCCAAATCTGTTATGGTCAATCTGAGATTGTATCCTTTCTTATTTCCGTCTTGTATGGCAGCAAGTACACCCATGAAGCCTTCTTTGTTCTTTCCTTCGTCAAAGTTTACTGTAAAGGTTCGACCAGATGTAATTTGACTTCTAACTTCACGATACTTTTCATATGCATATCTTGTTCTTTCCATGGGAGCATGACCATCCTCTGCACTACCTTTTTTCCTTCTCAAAGGATGCAATTGTTCGTCATGTTTCCAGTAGAATCTGGCAAAGCCGTCGTGTCCTTCAACTTGAGGTTCACTAACATCGAAAGGCATGTCCATAAGACGTTCTTCTTCTAACCTCTCTAGTCTGTTTGGATAATTGGCACGTGCTGTTTCCAAATCCATTTCGTAGCGAAGACCAGCCAATTTGTCATAGACTTTTATGGGTCTTCCCTTCCTATATTTAAAATTCTTCGAAACTCTCCAACCATATCTTTGCAACTCTGCTTTTATTCTAGCAGATTTTCTATCCATTCTATATGGGGGCATTTTTATAAAAATAAAAAAATATTTTTTTCTTTACTTTACATAACCGCCTGCTGCCATAAGTCTTTGACGCCAACCCATACCAGCTAATGAAGGTTGACTTGGTTTAGTTTGGAAACTAAACTTTGGTTTTGGTTTATCTTCAGTTTTTGGTTTTTCTTCTTCTATCGGTTTTTCGTCACTTTTCGGTTCCTCTGACTTTACCTCACTTGCAGGAACAGTTGTGTCGTCAACATCTTCATAAATATCATATGCCATTTGTTTTTGTTTTCCTTTCAACTTTTTGTGTTTGTTGTAAAGTTTAGAATATTTCGACTCTAAGTCAATGAGATGTTCTATAATGAACTGTTGGTCAGTGAAGTAAACTTTTCCATCTGTTGTCTCGAAAGCTCCTTCAGACTTCAATATTTTATTTGTGAGAGTCTGTTTCTTTTTTGAGATACTAGCCGTTCCATTTCTATGAAAAGTGACTTTATAGTTAGGGTTTGTATTTCCAGACCTGGCACTTTCTATTATTGAATTTTTCTCTTCATCTGTAAGTTCTTTGACAGGTTTTGACAATGGTTCTGAACTTTTTGTTTGTGGTGTCAAATCTACCGTTTCAACTTCTTCGGTCATTTCATCTCAGTAAAAAATTTTAGTTTGGTTTGTTTTCAACTGGTTGTTGTTTTTTAAGTCGGTCTAAAACTTCCTGAGGTATAGGAAGAACTTGACAAACACGTGGTGTAACTGCTGGAAGTCGACAAATCCATCTTGAACCCATTTGTCTCAATGCTGTATTGTTCATTTCATCTCAGTAAAAAACTTTACATTCCCCACGTTTGAGGCGGTTGAGGTTGGTTATTGTTTACCCACTGTTGTGCATGGTTATATCCTCTGTTAAAGAATCTTTCACCTTGGTCCATATAGTGTCCTGCTTGGTTATAGTAGTCATTTGCTTTGTTATAATAGTTTCCTGCTTGTCTTCCTACATTGTCCATCCATCCTTGAACTTTTCCTCTTGTTTCAGGATTTGGAATAAGATTTGCTGCATCTCGTGCTACATCCCAACCTTTCTGTACAGTTTGTATAATAGGTTGTGCTTTCTCTTTAAGTATACCTAATGTACTCAAAATCTTCCTTCCAACTCCAAATACACCTCTGGCTATTGTTCCCACTGCGGGCAAAAATCTGGATGCAACTCCTGCTAATGCGCCAAATAAACCCATTTCTTATAGGGTAAAAAATGACGAATCCAAACAAGGACCCCTATGTTTCTAAGCAACAAAGAAAGCACTCATGATAAAAATCTTTAGTTCAACACCAAATGCTTGGTTTATGGATATCTTGGAAAACATTCCGAGGTATAGAGAAGATGGACCACCATACTGGCTAATATTTGTCGGTCAAAACACAAGATACTGTGAAGCCATACCATTATGGTCCAAAAATATTTTAGATGTAAAACTGCTTTGACAATATTCGTTGACAAATACCATCCAACAAAACTGACATCTGACTGTGAAAGTTCTTTCAAATCAGATGATATTAAAAACTATCTGCGTTCAAAAAATGTAAACCAATATTTCATTGTCGACCAAAACCATTCTGCTCTTGGTGTCATTGACGGTTGTATAAAAATGTTAAGAGACTTAAACCAACCACAAGGTGGTGAAGCAAATGAAATGTCATATGACGACAAATATAGACACTTCTCCATGGCAAAGATGAGACAAGTTTTAAATATTTACAATAGCCGTAAACAAAAAGGTTTGGGAAACCACTCCCCCGAAGAAATGAAAAACAACCCTGACTTAGAGAAAGACTATATATTTAATATTTAGTCAAAAGAGACAAACAAGAAAGAATGCCGGCTTCAAACTTAAGAAAGGTGACAAAGTAAAAATAGAAATACCTAAACGCGACCCATATGAAAATACTATTGACTATGACAACAATGGGAACTCGACAGGTACTCACATTCGTGTTCGTAAAAATAGAAGAAAGTATACAAGAGAATATTATGAAGTTTTAGGCAAACATGGCAAAATGTACAGACTGCAAGCAGAAGATAAAACTACTATTGTCAGACCTCGTTTCAAACTTGTCAAAGTTCAAGGTGGTATACTTTCAAAGACAGTTCCTAACAAATATAAGACAACTCCTGACGAATATGCTAAAGAAGTTGAAAATGACGACTAAGCATTTCTATACCATGCGTAAACTGTCATGTAAGGTGGCATGTAGTCTTTACTTTGTCCCGTTGTTTGCGTATATCCGAAACGCGATGTGTATGGTTTCCATCTCCCTGAGTGTACCCCAGAAACAATTTATAGCAAACTGAACGTCGTCTTTAACATCATATCCTTTACCTTTTTCATTGCTGACCAATCCCAAAATTTATGCTTATGCCAACCTGCTTGAGATGTACTTAAATCTATGTAGTGACTGTGTGCAGGTAAATTTTCACCTGAAATCGTTTTACTTCCACCTGTTTCCTTTGAAGAGTTTGCACAATACAAAAACCTGTCGACTATTTGAGTCCAAGTTCCAAAACCAGAACTTTTCTGGTCTGTAGAGTTCATTGACGTATAAATAGAGCCTATAGGATATAATGTTTGAAGTATTTCTGTCTTTAATGTTTGAAGCTCTGTTTTGTCTGCTTTCTTGTCATATAAATCTTGAGCAGTGAATTTAATATTATGTTCATCCTTCATGACATAAACATCTTTACATCTAATGTTTCTCATCGTCGTTATGTCGTCATCCGATGTTAAACCTTGTGAAAGTTAGGAGGTTTACATATATTGCATCCCCACCAGTTTCTTCAACCGTTCCTTCAATACTTTCTATAGCAACAGTTGTAAAACTTGTATGTGTATGGTTCTTGTCTGCTTTCTTCTCTAACTCATCGTTAACATAAGTTTTATCTGCTTTAAGTCTAAACATCCTGAAACCCATCCTGTATCGCTTTAACTTTAAAAGTCTTCGATGTCCATTCATGGTACCAGTCAACCCTTTCTTTCATTTCGTTATCTTTTCATCCACATATTCCTTATCCGCTTTCTTCTCTAACTTACTAGCCACATATTCCTTATCTGCTTTCTTTTCAAGGCTAACGTTTAAGTCTGTTATTTCAGATATAGAATGTGTATGAGTCTTTTTAGAATATTCGTTTTCAGCTCTTGTCACTTCACTTGACATTTTATTGTCAACATATGTTTTGTCTGCTAGTTCAGGATGAGTATGTTCTTTTGTTGCATAAGCATTGTTAGCTCTTTCTTCTTCTTTTGCTATTGCATCGTCTACATATTCTTTGTCAGCTTTGTTGTCAACATCTGTTTTCAAAAGAAGTTCATTTATAGGTTTCTCGTTTAAAGTTCCTTTTGTTGGATTTATACAGACAGTATTGTTCTTCTTGTCTTGAAACAGAAACTCATCTGTCATTGGGTTTAATGTCAGTTTTAGGTTTCCTTCTTTCAATGACTCAGATATCTTAGAATAGTTTGAAAAGTTTGTTGTGTTCTTATTTAGAGCTTGCATAATGAGTTGTCGGTTGTGTTGTATTTCTCTCATAGACGCTGTTTCATTTGACATTTTTATTCTAGATAAAATATGCTTCCAATAGAAAAAGAAAATTCAAGAGTTGCTACAACTAAACCATTAGATGAACTTTTTACTAATGTCGGTCAAAAGTTTGAGACAGAGACCGTAAAGCATGAAGGCTATCGTTTTGACTACCCATTAAGATGGCTAAGAGACCCATCTGTCACAAAAGCTATTGGCTTTCGTAGAATGAAGTTTGTGTCTGTAGAAGATAAAAGTTTTCCATTTATTGTAAGGTTTCATATAGATTATATATCTGAAGGGAAACGAAAAATGTGGGAAGAAATTGAGCTAATACAAGTTGACCTTTCATCTTCTCTACAGACTGCGTTAAAAAATATAGAAGATAAAATAAATTCATGTTATGCAAAATATGCTGATGAATATGCAAATACCGAGAGCACACTTTATGTGAGAATTGTATATGACAAACAAAATTCACAAGTGTCATTTCAAATCTACGAAGACAATCCAAAGAAAGACGAACAAATATATACAGAATTCACTGCAATGTCATGGTATTATTTGCAAAGAATGTTAAATCAGAAAGTCGAACTTCCTTTAGCAAATATTTACAGTCGATATGCAAGAGATGAACCATATTTATTTAAAGATGTTTTCGACTCAGATGCTATTATAGTTCATGCTTCATTTTCTGGCGCCCAAAACTCTTTTTTATGCTTGGCAAATGACTTTTACGAAAAACCTACAAAGCTATATGAACCACCAAGTGGAAGTATTTCAGACTTTCAAGTATGGTTTACAACAGATGGAAGAAAGAGAATAATTCCATTATACCATGCGTTTTACTTAGAACTTAGTTTCATATACAACTACTATCGAACGGTAAAAATATAATTTTTAATACGGTTGAGGTGTTGGATTTGGTTGCCAACTAGACTGTGGTGCAGGTTCAGGCTGTTGTATAACAGGAGCTTGTTCTTCTGGTTCAGGGTCTTTAGGTATAATACCAACGAACTGACCTACTCTTTTACCAATATTTTTGACACCGTTCCAAATTCCTCTTCCTACGGTTTTTATTCCATTCCATATACCTCTTCCAACATTTCGAAAGAAGTTTCCTATCTTACTGAAGAAACCCATTTTACTATATGTAAAAATCTAATGTCCGCCTAGTCTCTTACGTTTCCTGTTGAGTTCCATAGCATTCTTTAACTGGAGATCATACATTCTGTTTCTCCTCTGGTAGAAAACATATTCTGGGTCAACTCCTGTGTTCGCGTCATCTGCATAAAGTTGTTTATATCCCACCTCAGGGTTTGTATAAAACTCTTTCCATCTCATATTTGCATACCATGGTGGCAAACCTAACGCAGCGTCATTTGACATGGCAGTTTGCATTTGTACATCTGTTGGCACTTGACCATAGTTTGCCATTGCAGTTTGTATTCTAACTTCATTTGGAATATTCTCTGGGTTTGGTTGTCCAGGTTGCTGCGCATTCGCTAAGTTCTGTGCGTCCATTTAATATTAGATAAAAATATCTCTTACGAGTACATATACTGGACATTTGCAGGCATTGGTTCATCTTCATATTCTCTGTACTTTCTGCCACGTCAAAGAAATAAATGACACAATGGAAAAAACCTAAAACAAGTAGTCCTATTTCAAACCACATTTACTTACTAATAAAATTTCTTTATTGTGACACTTTCTCCAGTTTATAGGACCTCTCTCATATTCTATCTTGTCATATATAAACTCATAGTCATGTATGTCCTCTAACCATCTCATAACGGTTTCCAAACCACTTTTATCGGATGTAAAGTAAAAGCATGGATGGTTATGTAAAACGTCTAAAGTTTCTAAAGAGTCTCTCAAAGTCCAGTCTACTTGGTATTGAAAATCCCATGTGTTAAAGAACGGCGGGTCCACTATAAAGAAAACATTTTCCTTGTTTTTATATTTTTCATACAACTCTGTCCAATGACATCTCACAAACTCTATACCCTCAATATATTTTTCTATGTCCTCTTTGAAAACATTTGTATAGTTAAGATATAAAACTTTTGACATAAGTGTTTCAATGTCATGAACTCTTATAGCACCACTATATAATAGTCTAGCAGATATACTATCCCAGTCTATATATTCTGCTTTTTTCAAAACCTCTCTCACAATATTTTTCTTATCTAATGGTATACGTTCCATCTTACCTATAGGTATCTTTTCTTTTAACTCTTTCAATATATTGTTTGTATCTGGTATATGTTTGAGACGGTCCATATAGTTGTCGAAGTCATTGCATATAATCTTTGAGTCTGGAAATATTATATGGCACAAATGGGATATATAGAAACTTCCACCGAACAAATCTACAAATGTTAGACCATTCGGTAGTTTCTTAAGTTCTCTCAATATAATATCTTTACATCTACTCTTATTTCCAAAGAACGGTAACGGTGGTTTTGTAAAATTCATTTATATATAATAATAAAAATGTTTTTCCCTGAAAAGTGACAGAAAAGTGACAAAACATGAAAACATATATAATTTGTGAAAAGCGACACATTATATAATGTTTTCGACCCAGAAGAAGGCTTCTTCCCAGAAGCAATGGAGGAAGAAGAAGAGTCCTCCGAATAAAAACTTCATTTATACTAAACATCAACATCAGGGCTAGAAGGCACGAAGTGCCTGGAAGCCCCACTCCCTTTTTTTTTTTTTTTTTTTTTTTTTTTTTTTTTTTTTTTTTTTATAATTCATGTGCGTTGTAACAACATATACTATTTTCATCCTTATCGGCACAGAAAACAATGGTAAGATATTTGGATAAAAATCTAGACAGACATGTAGAAAATTTGAAGCCAAAAAACCGCAAAAATAGCAATATATAGATGACTCAACCTCTCGCGGAATTTATAGCATCTGTAAGGCTTGCAGATAGTATCGAGCACGAGAGATTTTTAATTAATAGCGAACAAGCTGATATTAGAAATTATATTCGCGAATGTGATCCAATCCTCAGGCCAAGAATCGTTTCTAAAATGATATTCCTTGCTACATTAGGTGAGACAGTTGCATACGGTCAAATGGAAGTACTCACATTAATGAGCAACGACGTTTTCAGTTATAAAAGAATTGGATATATCGCTGCAGCAACAATGCTTGATGAGGCTTCAGAATTGACAGTATTAATTACACACACAATCACAAAAGATCTTCAATCTCCAGATTTTCGCATACAATGCCTTGCTCTTACATTACTTGCAAATATCGGCTCTGCAGAAATGTGCAGATCAGTTACAACAGAAGTACAGAAGCTTATCGATTCACCAGAGCCAGCCGTTATGAAGCGTGCTGCAATGGCTGCTTGTAGAATCGTCGAACGCGTTCCTGAGCTTGCCGAAAACTTCAAGCAATCAGTCCAACACCTCCTTAAGCACGGATCCCATGGTGTCGTCATTTCAGCTATCAATCTTATGTCTCATATCATCTTAACAGACCCATCTTTCATTCCAGGATGGGAGAAATATGCTCCAGCATTTACAAAGATTTTAAAGCAGCTTAATAGCTCGAAAGCAAGCCGCGAATTCTCATTTACAGTTTTCAATGATCCATTTTTACAAATTCGTATAATGAAAGTCCTCGCAATCCTCAAGAAGCCAAGCGATGACTTGGATGATACATTAGAAGCAATCGCTACCGGTGTAGAACTCAAGAGAAACACAGGACGAGCATTACTTTACCAAGCTGTCGAAACTATCGTTGCTACAGCCAAGAAACCATCGCTTAGAGGTCTGGCCTTCGCACAGATTGGCCGTCTCTTCCAATTTAAGGAGGCAAACGTTTTATATTCCGCTCTTTCAGTTTTCTCTCGCGTTCTTTACCAAGGCCGTGAAATTATCGATCGTACATCAGGAGATTCAATCGCTTTACAACGTTACAAGACACAAGTTGTCCAATGCTTGAATCACCGCGATCCATCCATCCGCCGCAGAGCTTTGGACGTTGTTTCCGCACTTGTCGACGAGAAGAACGTGGAAACTCTCATCCCAGAGGTCTTGGACTACGTAAAACTCGCAGATTCAGAATTCAGAGCAGAATTGGTCGCAAAAATTTTCACAGCCGTTCAGAGATTCGCGCCTAACCCGATATGGAACTTCGATACAATCCACCGCATTCTTATTGATAGCGGAAATTACGTTGGAGCAGATATCATCACTTCCATCGGTCGTTTGCTTATACATACACCGTCATTACAACCACATGCTGTTCGCCAGCTCGGTGGCTCTCTAATGAACTTCTCCGACAACCAAACTTTGATTCAAGTATCAGCTTGGGTTATCGGCGAGTTTTCTACAACAGACGATGGCAGCTACGAGAACTTGAAGCAGATTATGGGCCTTCCTCAGACAACAGACCAGACAAAAGGTTATATTATTACAGCTCTCTCAAAACTCTCAGTCAGATTCAATAAGAAACAAGAGACAATCGATTTCTTACAGACATTGAGCAATTCTACAAACTCGGATGTCCAACAACGCGCAGGAGAAATGTCACTTTTACTTGGAAACGAAGATTTATGCGATGAAGTATTAGCTCCAGTCGAAACTGTTGCAGAAGAAGGTGCTGCAATCATTGTTGACTCGCAGACTGGTGCGGATAAGGATGAAGACTTACTTATCGATATCACAGGAACATCACAGCCAAAACAATCAGCTCCAGCTGCTGCAAATCCAATCGACCAATTACTTGGAATGGCTCCATCACAGCCAAACAAACCTTCTCAAAATTTGAATACTTCTACTTCCCTGGTGAACCAAACCTCTCAAAATCCTGCTCCACAAGTACAAGCAAAGCCTGCACCAAAGCCAAATCCAGGAGCAGTTGAGGCATTGAGGAAGACAGACTATGTTATCTATTTCGAACTCAGAGCAAACCCGCAGAATCCAAAGCAGCTCGCTATTAGAGCTTCTATTTTCGGATTAGGAAATCAGACACTGTCTAACTTCGCTGTGAAGTACGGTGTACCTATTGGCTGGCAATTGCAGGCAGCACAGCCAAGCGGAAACAAACTTGACCCAGTCGGCGGAAATCCAATTGTTCAGAACATTATGCTCAACAACACAGGAAATTCTAAACTACAGATGAAGGTCCAGATCCAGTATTTGTATGGTTCTCAACCAATCTCCGAAGTTGGTGAAGTTAATAGTCAAATCTTCGGTGCTTGAATAAAAATAAATCTCTTTTTTTTTGACATTGTTCATTAAAGAGGACTTGGCTCTTTTTGATCAAAGCAACCTTCTGCTTTCCAGGAGCTCCAGAACTCCCTTTCGTCAAGATCAGGAGTGATGGAGCCTCTCACTCTCGATTCACTAAAGCCTCTTCTTTTCGGAAGGGGCTTTAATAAATTTAATATGGGCTCAATCCAGCTCTGCTAAATATTTTGAACTCTATTTTTCTAATATAAAGTTCCAAATATCTTCCAGAGCTGGATTGAGTCTATATTGCATCTTATTTCTCAGCAAAGTTTGTAATTCACTAAAGCAGACTTTACAATGTCAAATATATCGAAATTCGACACTTTACAAACTTTACAAACTAAAAAAAATACCAAAGTTGAATAGTTTACAAAATTTTGAGATAAAATCTAAAGGTATGTTGTTCCATTTGATTCTTGGACTTATTTTTACCAAACAGAAAATCAGTCAAATCCAATCACATGCATCAATTGCTCAGTACCTATCAACAATCAAGAGTGTTTTGTCTTACTCAGTTTCTTCTTTGACTTCAAAACTGGTGCAATCAAATATTCATCTGACAACATCAAAGTATTACATTCGGAATGCAACTTTAATAACAACACTAGTACAAGTAGTGGTGGAAGTGTTTATTTTAGCTGCAAAAGTTCTTTTGTACAATACAGAATTTGTTCGTTATCTTCACAAACAACTGCAGGTGATTGGAAAGGAGGCCACCACTCCTATACAAATTGTAAAGATTCAACCAAACTAAATTTTGTCTATGATTCATCAATTTGTCTTTGTGGAAACGAAAAACTAATATGTACAATAGCTGTATGGAATGGAAACATTTCTATTCGATCATCGAATATCAGTCAATGCATAGCAAGTGCTGGCTCAGGTTATGCACTTTATAATTCAGCATCAGTTTCATTTTGTACAATTGAAAATACAACATGCAAACCTTATGATCAAGTATTAGCTCATAATAATTATAAAACATATTTTGTTTCCTTTTGCAACATTTTGAAAAACAAAGTGAGTACAACATCTTATGGAATAATTCGTTGTGATGGAATTATAACAATTGAAAACTGTTCTATATTTGGAAATGAAGGTCCATCAAGATTTAAACTTTTTTACAAAGGTGGATCATCATTTACAGTTAAAATTGTTATGTTCAGAGTACTCCATCTATTCCAGATGATATTACTATGGATAATATCAAAACAGAAGAAAAATATTTAAATTTATCTCATTTATCTACATCTAAATGTGAAGCTCTAATTCCTATAGTTAATAATTATGAAAATAAAATTAATAAAAAAGAAAATATCACATTACTCGATGAATATTCAAAATTCGTTAAAACTTTAGTTGTTCCTTTATCATATTCTAATAAAACTTCATCCTAGTAGACTCCAATAGATTTTTCTACATTTTTCTACAGCATTTGCAAATGAATATTTAAATTTATTAAATAATGTTCAATATATTGTAAATGCTGTAGAATACAACACTAAGAAAATTGAGTGTAAATACAAAACTTTAAAACGGGGAAAAAATATCGAATTTTTACATTCATTGAGCAATTGTACAATTTTTAATGACAAGCAAGGAGGTGCTGTGTTTACCTCTTTTAAAATCCATCATTATGGATGGTTGTCCTAATTATCCGACTTAAGGGAGGCTTACGACCAGATAAGGTTCTCAATTTTTTGTGAAGTTTACAAGAAATGTGAGATTCGTTAAGCGTTTTTCTCGTTGAATATCAAGTTTTCCCGAATTTTAGTTATTCATAAAGCACCTCTATATTATCCCCTATCTACCGATATGATTATTTTTCAAAAAGCTAGCACATTAATGAAAAAAAGATTTTTTTCGAAAAAATTTTAAATTTTCTAAGCGTTTTGTGTAACGTTTTTTATACAAAAGAACCAAAAAAATATTTTTTTGAAGAATGATTTGGATAGAGTACTTTGCGAAAATTATTTTTATTATAATTTTGGTCGATAAATACTGGCGGATTCAATTTTGGCAAACCTCCAAGATTTCATTTGAGTGGGGGACAAACTCGCCCATTGTCACTTTTTCATTAACCTTAAACTTGTAATTTTCATTATTTTTAATTAACCTTATTTCTTTCCCAATTCCTGATTTATTTTATTCACTTACTATTAAAAGTCACATTTTAATAAAATATAATAATTTATTTATAGCATTTTTTACTATACTGTAATAAAAAATTAATTATAATAAATTAAATGTTTATTAAATCAAATGTTTTCTTTGCAATAATATTTTTAATGTTGAGTAAACAATGTTGGGATCAAGTGTATCATTTTTCAGACCTTTCTGAACAGCTTCAAGCATACTGATGCATTCGACTTTTTTAAATTGTGTCATTTCTTCGAAATCTCTTGTGACTTTTTTGATAACTTTAACACTTCTCTCTGAATCCAGACCTTTAATTTGCAACTTAATCAGGAATGAAGGAACAACACTGGAATATAACTCGATGACAAGTTCATCGAGTCGAAGATTTCGCCTTTCTGGGAAGTACTGGTGCTTCAAAACCTTGAAATGTGATTCGGAGATGTTGTTTGTTCCATCTCCTTCATTTATATAGCGAAGCATCCACCTGTCAAGATGATGGCGCCACTGTCGGTCAAAGTATTCATGGGCAGCAGGTTCCTCATTTAAAATTTCTTCTAAATTGTTGTAAACTTCATCAGGATCAATTTCTTCCTCTTCAGAACCAAAGACCAATAACTTCATTAAGTTATAGAAAGTTTCGAAGTTGGAACGATCTTGAAACTTTTCAGCCTTTCTCATGACAGCGCGCAACACATGAACGCCACACCAAATGATCTGGCATAAGGGGATGGCTGTTTCAACAGCATTTGTGATTTGAGGTGCGCAGTCCATTGAAAAATAAGATGGTTCGCGATTGATGGAGCCAAAATATGCTGTGAGACAAACTTGTATATTTTCACTTGTGTCGGGCCAAACGAAAAAATACAAAAACGGAAAACAATTGATTCCGCGAATTTGCCAGTGACGGCATAAAATGGTATGCGAGAGCGCAAGAGCTTATAAGTGGAATCAATGTGATAAGTTTGTATTTGATGTGAAAAAGCATTTGCTTCGAATGGGGCGTAATAGAAAATCATACGATCTGGCTCGTGAATAAACTCGATGAGATCATCTGGAGAATGACTCTTAACCATGTCGACAAAAATTGCAAGAGATGTAACATCATCCGCTGAGAAACGGGTATTGATTGCATGAAGGCGTTTAGAAAACTTTTTTAAAGCATCTGTAGATTGTTGAAACATTTCCGGAATGATCCCACTATCAAATGGGATATTAAGATCTTTGAAACACCTTAATTGTGCGTAAACACGGTTTTGATTTGATTCAAAATATCTTGTTAAATAAGATCTAGAAAAATATGATGTAATTTGTTGTGATTTGTTTGGAAAAGGGGCAGAATGATTGTGGGTGTTAATACATTTTCGTATGTGGTACTTGTCATCGGGAAGTGTATCAACAAGGAAGCGACATGGACAATTCGGCCACTTACAATTAAATTGGATTTGATTTCTTTCTTTCCTAGTTTTATATGAATAACTACAACCTGCGTGGATTTCTTGTTGCACTCCATACTTAAGCAACTCGATATATGTGAGTTCGTGATCTTGGATCTGCATTAAAATGAAATGATTTGAAAGAATAAAGAATTTTGAATATATTGGTCTTATTTTGATAAGTTTGGTCGTGTTTTGAATAGCTTGGCCATCTAATTCAATTATGATCTTTGAAAATTAGGTGAAATAAAACTAAACATAAATGTAAAACTAGGGATATGAAATTTTGGTTGTACACCACTTGTATGTGCCGGATACCATTGTGTCAAATTTTTTCTGAAATTAACTTTAAAAGTACTAAGTAAGATCATGAGATATAGCAATATATGTTTAAACCAACTTATATTTTGGTTGTACACCACTTGTATGTGCCGGATACCGTTGTGTCAAATTTTTTCTGAAATTAACTTTAAAAGTACTAAGTAAGATCATGAGATATAGCAATATATGTTTAAACCAACTTATATTTTGGTTGTACACCACTTGTATGTGCCGGATACCATTGTGTCAAATTTTTTCTGAAATTAACTTTAAAAGTACTAAGTAAGATCATGAGATATAGCAATATATGTTTAAACCAACTTATATTTTGGTTGTACACCACTTGTATGTGCCGGATACCATTGTGTCAAATTTTTTCTGAAATTAACTTTAAAAGTACTAAGTAAGATCATTTATTTTTGCATAATATAATGCCAATATGGTTTCTTTTGATTTTATTTCATTTATAAGCAAATCAGATTTACCCAAAAACTCCACTCCATAAGCGTTCATTTGCTAAATTAAAAAGTGACAATGGGCTAGTCTATCCCTTTCTCGATTTCATTTTTGGACGATTCCGAATGGTGTCCTTTTTGAATTTTAATTGGAAAAATAAAAAAAAAGTAGTGGGGCTTCCAGGCACTTCGTGCCTTCTAGCCCTGATGATGTTTATTAATAAATGAAGTTTATATTCGGAGGACTCTTCTTCTTCCTCCATTGCTTCTGGGAAGAAGCCTTCTTCTGAGTCGAAAACATTATATAATGTGTCGCTTTTCACAAATTATATATGTTTTCATGTTTTGTCACTTTTCTGTCACTTTTCAGGGAAAAACATTTTTATTATTATATATAAATGAATTTTACAAAACCACCGTTACCGTTCTTTGGAAATAAGAGTAGATGTAAAGATATTATATTGAGAGAACTTAAGAAACTACCGAATGGTCTAACATTTGTAGATTTGTTCGGTGGAAGTTTCTATATATCCCATTTGTGTCATATAATATTCCCAGACTCAAAGATTATATGCAATGACTTCGACAACTATATGGACCGTCTCAAACATATTCCAGACACAAACAATATATTGAAAGAGTTAAAAGAAAAGATACCTATAGGTAAGATGGAACGTATACCATTAGATAACAAAAATATTGTGAGAGAGGTTTTGAAAAAAGCAGAATATATAGACTGGGATAGTATATCTGCTAGACTATTATATAGTGGTTCTATAAGAGTTCATGACATTGAAACACTTATGTCAAAAGTTTTATATCTTAACTATACAAATGTTTTCAAAGAGGACATAGAAAAATATATTGAGGGTATAGAGTTTGTGAGATGTCATTGGACAGATTTGTATGAAAAATATAAAGACAAGGAAAATGTTTTCTTTATAGTGGACCCGCCGTTCTATAACACATGGGATTTTCAATACCAAGTAGACTGGACTTTGAGAGACTCTTTAGAAACTTTAGACGTTTTACATAACCATCCATGCTTTTACTTTACATCCGATAAAAGTGGTTTGGAAACCGTTATGAGATGGTTAGAGGACATACATGACTATGAGTTTAGATATGACAAGATAGAATATGAGAGAGGACCTATAAACTGGAGAAAGTGTCATAACAAAGAAATTTTATTAGTAAGTAAATGTGGTTTGAAATCGGACTACTTGTTTTAGGTTTTTTCCATTGTGTCATTTATTTATTTGACGTGGCAGAAAAGTACAGAGAATATGAAGATGAACCAATGCCTGCAAATGTTCAGTATATGTACTCGTAAGAGATATTTTTATCTAATATTAAATGGACGCACAGAACTTAGCGAATGCACAGCAACCTGGACAACCAAACCCAGAGAATATTCCAAATGAAGTTAGAATACAAACTGCAATGGCAAACTATGGTCAAGTGCCAACAGATGTACAAATGCAAACTGCAATGTCAAATGACGCTGCGTTAGGTTTGCCACCATGGTATGCAAATATGAGATGGAAAGAGTTTTATACAAACCCTGAGGTGGGATATAAACAACTTTATGCAGATGACGCGAACACAGGAGTTGACCCAGAATATGTTTTCTACCAGAGGAGAAACAGAATGTATGAGCTCCAGTTAAAGAATGCTATGGAACTCAACAGGAAACGTAAGAGACTAGGCGGACATTAGATTTTTACATATAGTAAATGGGTTTCTTCAGTAGTATTGGAAACTTCTTCAGAAGAGTTGGAAGAGGTATATGGAATGGAATAAAAAACCGTAGGAAGAGGAATTTGGAACGGAGTCAAAAATATTGGTAAAAGAGTAGGTCAGTTCGTTGGTATTTACCTAAAGACCCTGAACCAGAAGAGCAAGCTCCTGTTATACAACAGCCTGAACCTGCACCACAGTCTAGTTGGCAACCAAATCCAACACCTCAACCGTATTAAAAAATTATATTTTTACCGTTCGATAGTAGTTGTATATGAAACTAAGTTCTAAGTAAAACGCATGGTATAATGGAATTATTCTTTTTCTTCCATCTGTAGTAAACCATACTTGAAAGTCTGAAATACTTCCACTTGGTGGTTCGTATAACTTTGTAGGTTTTCGTAAAAGTCATTTGCCAAGCATAAGAAAGAGTTTTGGGCGCCAGAAAATGAAGCATGAACAATAATAGCATCTTGGTCGAAAACATTTTCATATGTTCCATTAGGGTTTTCGACTTCATAAAAGTCTGGGTGTACTGGATATGCTGCAGGCTGATTTAACATCCTCAAAAATCTATGCCATGCCAAGTTGTTATATTTTGTAGAAATATAAACGTTTTCTCCAAGGTCTTCTATTCTATTGATTTTAACAGTTGCATTTTTCCTGTCATAAATAATATCGAGATGGTACTCTCCTTCGTCAATGTTATACTGTTTTGCATATTCGAGATAGATATCGTTTATTTTTCTTGAAAAGCTTGAAGAGTTGTTTCTAAGTTTACAAGCAAACTAACTTGTAAAAGTTTTCCCTGTTAAATTTCTCATACATACGTTTTTCTTTGTTATAGTATCGAACTCCAAAACCGACCGTAAATGGGAAACCATGTATGGCTTCTGAAATGGACTTCATTCTACGAAAGCCAATAGCTTTTGTGACAGATGGGTCTCTTAGCCATCTTAATGGTAGTCAAAACGATAGCCTTCATGCTTTACGGTCTCTGTCTCAAACTTTTGACCGACATTAGTAAAAAGTTCATCTAATGGTTTAGTTGTAGCAACTCTTGAATTTTCTTTTTCTATTGGAAGCATATTTTATCTAGAATAAAAATGTCAAATGAAACAGCGTCTATGAGAGAAATACAACACAACCGACAACTCATTATGCAAGCTCTAAATAAGAACACAACAAACTTTTCAAACTATTCTAAGATATCTGAGTCATTGAAAGAAGGAAACTTAAAACTGACATTAAACCCAATGACAGATGAGTTTCTGTTTCAAGACAAGAAGAACAATACTGTCTGTATAAATCCAACAAAAGGAACTTTAAACGAGAAACCTATAAATGAACTTCTTTTGAAAGCAGATGTTGACAACAAAGCTGACAAAGAATATGTAGACGATGCAATAGCAAAAGAAGAAGAAAGAGCTAACAATGCTTATGCAACAAAAGAACATACTCATCCTGAACTAGCAGACAAAACATATGTTGACAATAAAATGTCAAGTGAAGTGACAAGAGCTGAAAACGAATATTCTAAAAAGACTCATACACATTCTATATCTGATATTACAAACTTACAAGAAACCTTAAACAGTAAAAGTGCCGTTGGACATACACATACATCTTCTGAAATAACAGACTTAAACGTTAGCCTTGAAAAGAAAGCAAATAAGAACCATACACATACAAGTTTTACAACTGTTGCTATAGAAAGTATTGAAGGAACGGTTGAAGAAACTGGTGGGGATGCAATATATTGTAAACCTCCTAACTTTCCACAAGGTTTAACATCGGATGACGACATAACGACGATGAGAAACATTAGATGTAAAGATGTTTATGTCATGAAGGATGAACATAATATTAAATTCACTGCTCAAGATTTATATGACAAGAAAGCAGACAAAACAGAGCTTCAAACATTAAAGACAGAAATGCTTCAAACATTATATCCTATAGGCTCTATTTATACGTCAATGAACTCTACCAGACCAGAAACAGTTCTGGGTTTTGGAACTTGGACTCAAATAGTCGACAGGTTTTTGTATTGTGCAAACTCTTCAAAGGAAACAGGTGGAAGTAAAACGATTTCAGGTGAAAATTTACCTGCACATAGTCACTACATAGATTTAAGTACATCTCAAGCAGGTTGGCATAAGCATAATTTTGGGATTGGTCAGCAATGAAAAAAGGTAAAGGATATGATGTTAAAGACAACGTTCAGTTTGCTATAAATTGTTTCTGGGGTAACACTCAGGGAGATGGAAACCATACACATCGCGTTTCAGGATATACGCAAACAACGGGACAAAGTAAAGAATACATGCCACCTTACATGACAGTTTACGCATGGTATAGAAATGCTTAGTCGTCATTTTCAACTTCTTTAGCATATTCGTCAGGAGTTGTCTTATATTTGTTAGGAACTGTTTTTGAAAGTATACCACCTTGAACTTTGACAAGTTTGAAACGAGGTCTGACAATTGTCGTTTTATCTTCTGCTTGCAGTGTGTACATTTTGCCATGTTTGCCTAAAACTTCATAATATTCTCTTGTATACTTTCTTCTATTTTTACGAACACGAATGTGAGTACCTGTCGGGTTCCCATTGTTGTCATAGTCAATAGTATTTTCATATGGGTCGCGTTTAGGTATTTCTATTTTTACTTTGTCACCTTTCTGAAGTTTGAAGCCCGCATTCTTTCTTGTTATCCCTTTTGACTAAATTATTAAATATATAGTCTTTCTCTAAGTCAGGGTTGTTTTTCATTTCTTCGGGGGAGTGGTTTCCCAAACCTTTTTGTTTACGGTTATTGTAAATATTTAAAACTTGTCTCATCTTTGCCATGGAGAAGTGTCTATATTTGTCGTCATATGACATTTCATTTGCTTCACCACCTTGTGGTTGGTTTAAGTCTCTAACATTTTTATACAACCGTCAATGACACCAAGAGCAGAATGGTTTTGGTCGACAATGAAATTTGGTTTACATTTTTTGAACGCAGATAGTTTTTTACATCATCTGATTTGAAAGAACTTTCACAGTCAGATGTCAGTTTTGTTGGATGGTATTTGTCAACGAATATTGTCAAAGCAGTTTTCACATCTAAAATATTTTTGGACCATAATGGTATGGCTTCACAGTATCTTGTGTTTTGACCGACAAATATTAGCCAGTATGGAGGTCCATCTTCTCTATACCTCGGAATGTTTTCCAAGATATCCATAAACCAAGCATTTGGTGTTGAACTAAAGATTTTTATCATGAGTGCTTTTTTTGTTGCCTTAGAAACATAGGGGTCCTTGTTTGGATTCGTCATTTTTTAACCCATAAGAAATGGGTTTATTTGGCGCATTAGCAGGAGTTGCATCCAGATTTTTGCCCGCAGTGGAACAATAGCCAGAGGTGTATTTGGAGTTGGAAGGAAGATTTTGAGTACATTAGGTATACTTAAAGAGAAAGCACAACCTATTATACAAACTGTACAGAAAGGTTGGGATGTAGCACGAGATGCAGCAAATCTTATTCCAAATCCTGAAACAAGAGGAAAAGTTCAAGGATGGATGGACAATGTAGGAAGACAAGCAGGAAACTATTATAACAAAGCAAATGACTACTATAACCAAGCAGGACACTATATGGACCAAGGTGAAAGATTCTTTAACAGAGGATATAACCATGCACAACAGTGGGTAAACAATAACCAACCGCAACCACCTCAAACTTGGGGAATGTAAAGTTTTTTACTGAGATGAAATGAACAATACAGCATTGAGACAAATGGGTTCAAGATGGATTTGTCGACTTCCAGCAGTTACACACGTGTTTGTCAAGTTCTTCCTATACCTCAGGAAGTTTTAGACCGACTTAAAAAACCTAACAACCAGTTGAAAACAAACCAAACTAAAATTTTTTACTGAGATGAAATGACCGAAGAAGTTGAAACGGTAGATTTGACACCACAAACAAAAAGTTCAGAACCATTGTCAAAACCTGTCAAAGAACTTACAGATGAAGAGAAAAATTCAATAATAGAAAGTGCCAGGTCTGGAAATACAAACCCTAACTATAAAGTCACTTTTCATAGAAATGGAACGGCTAGTATCTCAAAAAAGAAACAGACTCTCACAAATAAAATATTGAAGTCTGAAGGAGCTTTCGAGACAACAGATGGAAAAGTTTACTTCACTGACCAACAGTTCATTATAGAACATCTCATTGACTTAGAGTCAAAATATTCTAAACTTTACAACAAACACAAAAAGTTGAAAGGAAAACAAAAACAAATGGCATATGATATTTATGAAGATGTTGACGACACAACTGTTCCTGCAAGTGAAGTAAAGTCAGAGGAACCGAAAAGTGACGAAAAACCGATAGAAGAAGAGAAACCAAAAACTGAAGATAAACCAAAACCAAAGTTTAGTTTGGAAACTAAACCAAGTCAACCTTCATTAGCTGGTATGGGTTGGCGTCAAAGACTTATGGCAGCAGGTGGTTATGTAAAGTAAAGAAAAAAAATATTTTTTTATTTTTATAAAAATGCCCCCATATAGAATGGACAAAAAGTCTGCTAGAATAAAAGCAGAGTTGCAAAGATATGGTTGGAGAGTTTCGAAGAATTTTAAATATAGGAAGGGAAGACCCATAAAAGTCTATGACAAACTGGCTGGTCTTCGCTACGAAATGGATTTGGAAACAGCACGTGCCAATTATCCAAACAGACTAGAGAGGTTAGAAGAAGAACGTCTTATGAACATGCCTTTCGATGTTAGTGAACCTCAAGTTGAAGGACACGACGGCTTTGCCAGATTCTACTGGAAACATGACGAACAATTGCATCCTTTGAGAAGGAAAAAAGGTAGTGCAGAGGATGGTCATGCTCCCATGGAAAGAACAAGATATGCATATGAGAAGTATCGTGAAGTTAGAAGTCAAATTACATCTGGTCGAACCTTTACAGTAAACTTTGACGAAGGAAAGAACAAAGAAGGCTTCATGGGTGTACTTGCTGCAATTCAAGATGGAAATAAGAAAGGACACAATCTCAGATTGACCATAACGGATTTGGATGGTCACATTTACTATGCAAATGGCAATGAACAAACAGCTGCAAAACTTCTTGACGCTTTCAAGACTACAAAGAGAGAACAAATGGTTGACTCCGACTCAGACATTTTGAATGCAATTGAAGGAATTGCAAGTGTCAAGTTCGAATGGTACCAACCTAACCCTCAAGCAGTCAGACAACATGCTGGATACTTTCCGTTCATAAATAAGTCTGACATTGACTTGACAAGGTATGGAATTTACAATTCAATTGAAACAATTGTCAATGAACCTTGCATTCTTACATGTCTCAGGAACTCTGGTCTTGTTACAGATGAGAAGATGAAGTATCTTGAGTCATGTGTGAAGACAAGGTACATTCTCAGAGGTCAATTGGCAAAAATTGCACCGTTGGCAAATGTCAATATCCGAGTCAACATACCTACAGCTAAAGGTTCTTCACATGACGACTATGTTGTTGAGTTCAATTTACCATGGTTGAAGATTGTAATTGTCCACAACCACTTCATGTTGAACGAAAGTCTTACAAACCCATTGTTCGGAAAAGGCAAGTGCAACATTGTCAGAGCTGTAAACATTCTTTTCGAGAAAGGTTTGTTGGAAACCAATTCCAGATGACAAGCTGACAGAAACTTTTGTACCAAAAGACGAAACAAACTTTTCACTGTTAGCAAGACCAAAAGTTGTTCCAGACAAAGTTCTAGTACAAAAGAAGTACACAATTCCACAAGGAGTTGGATTGTTCGGATACCAACCTGAACCAGAAGAACTTCCAATGAGGTTGCAAGAACTTCAAGATGCTATAAACAAACTTCCATTGAGACATCCAATTGACGTCAAATTGTATTGGAGAGCATCTGAGTTAGGTCAGAAGGTTTTATATGAAACAGGTTGCTTCGACGATGTTTATGAGATAACAGGAGAAGTTTCTCAGAAGATAAGAGACTCACTTGAATTTCCACAAACTGGACCAATTGGTTGCGACAAGTTCGACTCAAACGAAAAGATATACTATGTCGACCTTAACGCTGCATACATGAGGTTTGTCCAATATATTCCGACTGGAATTCCAAACGAAGATGGTGAGTTCCCGGGAAGGAACTATACAGTTGGAAAAGTCATACAACAACTGTATGATATTAGGAAAGCTTCAAACCCCAAACTTGCAATGACACTCAAATTGCTTATGAATTCGACATGGGATATTCCATTAAGAAACCTCAAGAGATGAAGAGTAAACATTATGAGAAGGTCGACAACTTTGTTGAAAGGTTTTCTCCTTTTGTTTTGAAGTCGAATTCACTCAAGGTCAAAGTGGCTTAGTAACCACATTAAAACCTATTGTCGAACATTGGTCTTACCCTCAGTTCGCAAAGGCAGTCCTTGACAACTACAACAAATTCTTCTCCGAAGTCAAATCCAAAGTGAAGGTTTACTATGAGAACATTGACGCACTCATGACGAACGAAGAAGGATACAACAAACTCATTGAAATGGGAATGGTCGGTGAAAAGATGGGTCAATTCAGAAAGGTACAAAATTTTCACCGAAGTTCATGTCCTCTCCAAGCGTAAGTATTGGGGCATACTTGAAGACGGCACAGAAATAAAACATTGCATGAAATAAAAAATTTTTATATTCCTTCCTAGCTAATTTCCGTTTAATTTCATGGTCGCCCTCGGAGTCTTTGAATCGGACAGGTCGAGTTACACCATTCTTGGTCTCAAACTCATATATAACCTGTTTGTCTGTATTTTCATCGACTATGGCACGAGACACAAACATTGACCAAACGGACAAAAAGTGTCATTTCGGATGGTCAGCAGCCAATCGCATTCGAGCACTTCGAAGAAGCCTTACGTTCCAAGGGAGAGGGTGTCTGGTGCAAGGCAGAGGTCATGAAACTCTACGAGCAGTACATCCTCAATGCCTGGGAGGACAAATCGTCCTTGGATTGGCAATTCTACCAACTCTCTGGGACGACCTCCTACGCAACTGGGATAACGAAAGAGCCCAATTCAAAGGTCGGGAACTAATTTTGCAAATTACCCTAATTTAACATACTTATCCAAATAAACACCTAAATTTACTTGGGGTTTCCCCCTAAAATAAAATTTTTTTACTCTTAGAACCACTCGAGGTTCTCCTTACGGTTGTTGAGCTTGTCACCGTCAATGTGTCTGACCCTCGTCTTCTTGTCTGGATTTGGAACCCATTGAATTGCGACAAGCTTGCCCATGGAGATTGAACCGCGATTCCGAAGGTTAAGGTTCAAGTGTCCCAAGTTGTTGAGGACTGGGGTAAGAACCTTGCCTGTCTCCTTGTTGCGGATTTGGTATGGGTAGGGTTGGGAAATTTCGTAACCGTCATCGGCAACAAGGGTTGCCCATGTAGCGGCTTCAGGAACTTCTTCGTGTTTCTCTTCTTCCTCTTCTTCCTCTTCTTCCTCTTCTTTCGACAATTCCTTCTTCAAATTTGGTACTCACGAAGTACGGTGTTGCATGTTCTGTCCTTTCCGAGTACCTTCCAGATGGCGTCTATCTCTTCGAAGAAACGGTAGATGAGTCTGGCAAGGTCTCGGTTCTCTCTCGTAATTGCGCAAGGTTTCCGTGAAATCGTTCAGGCATTCTCATTGGAAGCTTGGTTCATGAGGACATCGGCTTTGAGATTGGTCATCTCTGTCATAAGACTACTTTGGAGAGTCTTAATGGTGTTTGTCAGATGAGCTTCAATTGGGCAATTTGAATTTGAACTGGGCGCTTGTCTGGCAACCTTGAAAGGACATCTTCCATTGAGTTTGGCTTCGGTGCTTGTTCGGACATCGAAAAATGAAGTGGTTTGAGAATGACGGTTTTTACTTCAAAAAGCTTGTTATGACAGTTATGTCATACAACAAGTTTAAAAATATATCTTGTTCTTCTTCTGAACGTTTGTTGTCTCTTCCGATAAAAGTTTGGAACATGAGAACCAAAAACGTTTTTTGAGATTGCGGAAGAGTTCAGGCAAACGTTCATATTCCGGATATGTTGGGAGCAGTTCGAAACATCTGAGCTGACTTTCGGACAAAATTGGGACAATGTCAACAAATTCATCTTTGGTCGGACTGCTTGAAGGTAAGTCCCTTACATGTAAGTAGCTCTGGTAAGTCTTCTCATTTCTGCTAAACTTTTGGAGTATAGCTTCGTAGTTTAGAAGTTTTAATTTTAATTGTCTTATTCCACTCTTGACATCTAAACGGTAACTATCCATGAGGTCAAGAGTAGCTTTGGTAGCTTTAAGTGGAGCTATCTGTTCCTTGACTCCTGCAATTTTGGTTGCAATTGTGATTTGAGCTCCTTCAAGTTCGCCGTCTATGTCGTTCTCAACGTCTTCAACTATGGCTTGAAATCTTCATCGGTCCATTGAGATTGGTGTGGGACGAATTTAACTTGCTTCATTCAAAAAATGAAAAAAAAATGTTTTTACTCTAAACGTTAAGGTTTACTGAACTGGTTGGATGTCGCCTTCACAGGTTATGTAGAACGGCTGACCCGAGAAGTGAAGGAGACCCTTGAGAATTTGGCTCATTCTTGGAAAGGGTTCTCTCTGTTTGGAAGTAGTATCCAAGGACGCTTTGCAAAGAACTTGAGAAGAGCTTCTTTCTTTGCTTGCTTTATGTCGTCGTAGGCTGTCCGTCTGGTATTTGAATTGAATTCCAGTCGAAGTCTCGAGATTCAAGGCAGCCCTTCCCGTTATCCAACCGCTAACAAGCTTGCCTTTTACATTCGCCTGAAGGAAGTCTTTAACAAGCTCGTTAATTTCAATTAGGTAAATTGCCTCGTCGGTAGGTTCGACCTCGACCATTGCTACTGTCAGTAAAAGTACTGCTACTGTCAGAAAAAGTACTGCTACTGTCAGTAAAAGTACTGCTACTGTCAGTAAAAGTACTGCTACTGTCAGTAAAAGTACTGCTATTGTCAGTAAAAAGGAAAATTTGAGAGGGTTTTCGACGATAAAGTACTGCTACTGTCAGTAAAAGTACTGCTACTGTCAGTAAAAGTACTGCTACTGTCAGTAAAAGTACTGCTACTGTCAGTAAAAGTACTGCTACTGTCAGAAAAAGTACTGCTACTGTCAGTAAAAGTACTGCTACTGTCAGTAGCAGTACTGCTAGTAGCAGAGATTTTTATCGTTGTGGTCCGACGGTTAAGCCACAAACGAATGTCCGACGTCCCACCAACCGAGCCCATATCCCAACCAGAGGAACCTAAGGAACCACAACAGTCTCCTCAGCAACCTCAGTTCCAGCAAGTACCTCCGATTTACTACCAATTTCCACCTCAATGTTACTACCCACCACAAGGCTTCCCGAACTACCCTCCTCAGCCTATGCCTTACTTCCCCAACCCTTGGATGTTCCAGCAAGCTCCACCCCAGCAATTCCAATTCCAATCTCAATCCAAATCGAAGAGAGACCAAGAGTTCGAAGAAGGTCTGAACCGTTTACGCAAAGAGTATGCTACTACCCCAATGGAAGAAGACAGGCTCTCACTCTCTTCCCTCAAATCGACCGATTCGACTCGTACCACAGATTCGGTTCGTGACCGTGAAGACTACCTCAAGCAGTCTGAGAGACTCTTCATCCTACAACCATTTACAGTTGGAGCTCTCAAGAACATGCGCAATTACGAAGGTCAGACACCAGCTGGAGACCGCAAAACAGACGTACTCGCAAGAGCCGTCCAACTGGTCAAGACAAAGACTGAGATAGTCGACTTCATTCTTGCAGCTTGCCCATACAAGTAAAAAAATAAACAATTACGAGTTAAACTTTTTATTCTTTCTTTTCTGAGTTGTTTAGAGCTGGTTTCTCTTGTAGGAACCTTTCGTACTCTTCCATGGTCATGTAATTGCGAATTTTGTACGCAATTCCAGGTTCGTTGTTTTTGAACCTGATGTATGTAACGCTTCCATCCTCCTCAGGGAAGTAAGCTGCTAACATCTGACCAAGTTTTCTCGGTGACTCGGAGCTCATAAAAATGTCACTTTTTAAATGTTAAGTTTTTAGTCTTATTTTACCCTTTGTTTACCCTTTGTTTGTCAAGGTAGTATTGGAGTGCAATTTCTCCAAATTCTCTGTGTCGGAGTTCTTCAGCATTTTCCAAGGTGTACCTGGAGAACTCAAAGAAGTTGTCAAGAAGATACTGCCATGCTGCTCTTCTGAGTTCGTCGGTATTTTGGAAGTGTTGCACCTTCGAGTCTTCGGACATGAAAAAAATGACACTTTTTCTATTAAACCGTTTTGGCATTTCTCATGAGTGAGTATAGTTCTGCCGAACCATTGGAAGAGAAGAAGTACCCTTGCTGGCAAAAGACAAAAATAGTTGCCTTGGTTGTCATTGCAATTGTACTCGTAATTGAATTCATTGTACTTCTCTTCACGTACCTAAAACTCAAGGACGGCATATGCTTTAAGAAGCTACCATCTTACTAAGACTAAACACTTACATTTTTCAAGCTTGACTTTTTACAATTTGAACTTTGTTTGCGTAGATATGAATTCTGAAAGAAGTATGAGGGTCTTGTATGACTTTATACTTCTCCCATAGTTCATGTCTGTCAAACTTACCTGCCATGGACTCTTTCATAAGTTCCATGAAATCGTCTTCGGACAATCCGGGGAAAAGTACAATGTCAGTAAGTATTCTCTTTACATCCTTACTTAAACTCTTTGCTGTCTGTACACATATTACGACTGAGATGTTAAAGTGTCTGAGCTTCTTAAGAATTCGACACATATCTTGTTCTCTATTCTTAAGCAAAGGATGAGAGGCGAAATCATCTAAGATAAGAAGACATCTATGAGGGTAAGTCTTCCAATCGTAAGATTGCAATTTCTTCGAAATGTATTCTATCTCTTTCTGTTTGTTTCTGAAGTGTTTCTTCTCTAATATTCTCTGCATTTCCTCATTTGGGTCTTTAAACTTAGAATTTATATACTCATTTATAGCATTATACTTCAAAACTCTTCTTTGGTACTTCTTTATCCAATCTAACAACTCAGAGTCTTTTATACATACTAACTTAGACTTCTTTATAATATCTTTGAACGAATTGACGTTTGGTCAAATTGACCAGAAGTACTACAAATGACAACTAACTCATAAAATGGGTTCTTCTCATCTAGTTCTTGTTGTTGTGCAGCCATTTTAAGATAAGTGAAAGTCTTACCCGACCCAGGTGGTGCAATTAGACCTGTTATACCATTCTGAGCAAATAAGAACTTGTCATGTATAGGTTTTATCTGAGCATTTTCTAACTTCCTTGTTCTTGTTTAAACATTCTCAAATTTCTTGTCAATGTCAGCAAACTTTTTTTCTAACATATTTTTAGAAAAATTAAAAATTTTTATCTTTAGAAAATGTCTAGCGATTTCGCTATCTATATTCGAGACAAGCTTTTCGACAGCAAAACATCTGTCGACCATAAAATCTTACCATAGTGTAAACAAGAAAGGGGAATTTGTTCTAAAGTTCTGTTTCTGGGAATATGACAAGACATAAAACATTAAGCAGAGAAGTCTTAAAATTTGTCAATGACAGACTTGTTGACAGAGATGACGCCTCTTGGAGAGATGAAGTCCAACAAACTTCTTAAATGCAAAGAAGACACATGCGCTGTTCTTGAAGATGAAATAGAAAACAGAATAGATGAGCTATTAAAGGACAAAGAACTTTTACATAAATATAGTTGCGCAAATTTGACATAACTCCACCAGAAAAGAAGAAGAAAGAAAAGAAAGAAAAGAAAGTAAAGAAAGAAGAAAGAATCTGAACCAGTTCCAGAGAAAAAGAAATTTGACATGTAAAAAATAAAATTTTATTTTTAGAACATTTCTGGGTCAATGTCAATGTTCTCTTCCTCTTTAGGAGTAAACACTGGCTTAGACTCTAAAAATCTTTTTACCCAATTTACCTTGAACTTCTACAACTTTAGACTCATAATATTCATAGTCGTCTGTCTTCTTTGGTTCATAAGGTATAACAAGTTTGTATGCTTTGCCTTCTTTAAGGTTTGAGAACCTTCTGTCAAAACTTTCTTTGACTGTTAACAAACCTTCTATGTCTAAGTCTTCAAATTTTGCACCATTTTTAGTCACAATAGCAAACTTAACTGGTTCGATGTTCCAAACTTTGCTGAATGAAGACTTTTCAAAATGGTAGAAGTAAACATTCAAATATGTGAATGGGTCTAGTTCTTCTTTAAGTCCTGACATGTACTTATTTACTGAGATGAATTTTGCCATCTTTTCTATCGGATAAAAAATATTTTTTTTAAATTTACTCAGAAAAATTTTTCTTTGTATATACACCATTCTGAACATCTAAAAGACTTTTGACATTTGCCAAGAATGTTCGTTTAGAAGCTGCCATATAACCATATTCTTGACAATATTGTTTATATTCATCATATAAAGACTTTTCATCTAAACACTCAAAGTCAGTTTCATCTATGAACAGTTCATATACACTCTTGTTTGCTTCTAACAATGTTTGTCTCTCTTCGGTATGTGGAATTTGTCTTGGATTGAACTTAGAAATATCTAATGTCATGAAATATGAGAACAAGTGGTTGTAAAAGTCAGATGTCAAAGTTTCTGCTAAGTCGTCAAAATATTCTGTATCTTGCATATGAGAATCTGACGTTCTGACAACTACATATCTTCTGTCAGAACTTTCTAACTTCATCGGAACAGCATTGTTTGAAACCATAATGAAGTTTGCAACATTTTCACAAACTCTTTGGTCTTTATACTTTCTTTCAACAACTCCAACTTTGTCTGTTATAAGACTCTTCAAAGCATCTGAGTTCAAAACTTTTGTTGTATCTATACTTTGAAGTTCATTGCAAACTATAAGTTTCATATTCTCTATTGAGGAGTTAAACTTGCCACAGATGTTTTCTAAGTTTGTCATATTCGGATTCGAATAACCTTCTAACAGTTTGCACAAGATATCTGTAAAGAATGTGTTCTTACCTGTTCCTTGTTTTCCAATTATAATGAGAGCAGTTTCATTTTTAGCACTTGGATGTTGTAAGATGTTTGCAAACCAACATAAGATATACTCATAAACCTTTTCGTTTCCATTGCATATAATTTCTTTGACATGGTCTAACCAAGCTTCTATAATATTTTCTTTCCATTCTACTTGTTCATATTTATATCCAGTGAAGATAGAATAGAAGTTTGGAGAAGGTGTATAGAACTTTATACCTCGAACTGAAAAATCTTCTAACTTTGACAATAAGATATCCCAAGCATCTAACGTCTTCATTCCAACTTGTACAACTTTTATTTTCTTAAGTTTCTGTCTACATTCTTGTTCTGAAACTATTGTTGCTCTTGGTTTGTTAAAGACAACATCCCATTCTTTCATGACATAACATTCTGGGCAGAGTCAACATAAATGACTAAACGTTTCAAATTCTCGACTGCTTTGTTATAGTCTCTAAATGGACACATATTTCTGAATGCTTGGAAGTCATAAAAATCTGAAACATCTATTCTGTACATTTTTATAAAAATAAAAAAATAATATTTTTTTATTCTTGACTTTGTTGTTGCATTTGTTGTTCTTGAGCTATTTGTTGTTGAAGTTGTTCTTGTAATACAATACTTTCACCAGTTGCATCTTCCAATTCGAAACTTTCTGCTGTCATTGACAAATACATAGGACATAAAAGTTTTACAGGAACAAAGTTTGCGTCAACTAATGTCAACGTTATACTTGCCAAAGTGTTTGAGTTCACTAAGGTTGAAAATTCTGCATTCGAATGAACAATAGGCAAACCAGCAGAGAAAGTATTGTTTATACGCATAAGTATCTTTGGTCATAATAGTTTCTGTCGACATTCGAATAACACTTTGAACCTAAGTTTGAAACAATATATAAGATTGGTGTGCTTAATGTCAATGGAATAGACATTCCTTGTATGACACCTTTTCCTGTTATAGGAAACTGTTGGTAGTAAAAACCAGATATAAGTTTTGTATTATAGCTCATATCGTTTATAGTAAACTCAGTCGGACATCCAAACATAATGAAACCTGCTCTAGTTGCAGCACATGTTACACCCGTACTTAAAGTATTAAATAAGTCAATAAAACCTGTTGGTGGTATATCTGAGTAAGTATCTTCAAAGGAGTATTTTTTACCATTCACAACAATAAAGTCTTCTGGTGTCAAAAGAGCAAAACAGGCTTTAGTCGTCATTGTGTTTAAGGTTAGTTTACAATATCGTCCTTGAGGACTTTGTAAGTTTGTTGTTATAGAATTATATGACTCGGGGTTTTTAGTCGTAATAGTATAAACCATTATATCTTCTGCCATTTATATATATTTAAAAGTTTTTCTGAAAGTGGAGAAGAACTTCATCTAAACTTTCACATGGCGTTTCTTGAAGTTCTCTGTCTAAGAAGTTCAAATATTTTGTAAAGACATAGAACTTTCCTTTGTCTACACGAACAAACAAAACAGGGTCTTTCATATCGTTCAAAAGTGTGTAAAGTCCTTTACATGAAATAAAGTCTATATTATTTTTCTTCAAACATCTTTCAAGAAGTTTTGACATTTTTACTTAGCAAATAAATTTTAATGAAATGTTGTGGTCGTCAAATATTTTTATGACGTCTGGGAAACTATACTTTAAGTTCAACGTTTCACCTCCTTTCATAACGTATATCTTGTCAATGACATTATATGAAACACCACAGCAACTAATGTCGGGTTCTATTTCTTTGATGTTTATATCGTCTGCCTCTGTCAAAAGTTTCAATAGTTCTTTCAAAACTTCATGAGGTGCAATGACATATGAGTTCACTTTTACAGGGTTGTGTTCGACCAAGTTTAACATTATACCTAAAGCTTGACAAATCTTCTCCTGAGTTTGAAGTTTGTCTTTCAGTTGTTGGTAGTCATTTCGAATATCTGCAACAGAACTTAAGTCTCTGCTAACTTCAGGATATGTTGGTTGTTCTTTTACAGGAACAATTGTTATACCATCTTCGTCTTCGTATGGTTTCCCCACTTCAACATCTCTGTCTTTGACATTGACAACAACACTTTGACTGTTTGTTTGAGTTGGTGAATTTAACTTCACATCTGCCACCGCCATTAAACCTTTTGAAACACTTACGCTTCTATTTTTCGGAAATGACATTTTACTTAGAATAAAAAGATGGACGTATTCGAGTATCTCTTCGAATTGAAGCAGAACAAAGTTTACACACACAAACAATACAAATACATTGACAGAATAGTTCTTTATACAAACAATGGTAAATGTTATAGAATAGCAATATCTGCTGAACCAAAATATTTCCATAAAGCAAAGAAAGTTGGTATAACTGAAATGGTGAAAGTTCTTGAAGCAGACAAAAATATAACAACAAAACTTACAGATATTTCTAAAGGTAAGTTTATCTTACAATATTATGTCAAAACTGGCGTACTGTCAATATTTGACGGAGAGAAGTCAGTTCAAGAACAACTTACTGACCTGCTGCCAAAATCTGCTCGATGGAAGCTGTCGTTATGCCAATCTGAGGAGCCCCAGCAGGTTTCATCGAACGAATCTTCAAAAGAGCATCTTCCGTGAAAAGTGCTATTGGTTTTGTAAACTTCTTTGCTCTCAGTTCATCTGGACCGTCTCTGTCACCAGTATATTGTATTTGTACAGTACCAACAGTTGAAATACCACCCATAAAGTCTTCTGAGTCAGCAAATGGAATGCCAAGCCAAAAGTTTGAACGGTCTCCATTTGTATATTGAGTTTTTTGACCTCCTGTATGAGTCCATACTTTCACATATGGCATAATAGAACTTTGCATTTCAGGGTTAATGGTTGTTGTGAAATTGTTGTTAAAGTTCATAGCATCTAATGTCAAGTTGTATGACCTCATATCCTCAACTGTAGAATATTCTTCTCTTGGATAATATTTGCCATCTATGTTTATATGATATTTAATACCGGGGTTGTAGAAACAAGAATAGTCATTTATAGTTCGTCTGAACAGTACAAACATAGTATCTGCATGTTTCATTGCAGTTGTTAAAGCAATATCTGTTCTTGCACCTGGGTCAGCACTTTGGTTTCCAACTTCACCTGCAAAGTCTTTGACAGATATTTGGTGTATAGGGAACATAAGTGGAACTGCAATATATTTGGCAGCTAAAGCATTTGAAATATCTGGGTCCAACATATAGACTGCAAGTCTGCTTTCTATTCTCTTGCATTCAAATTTTTCGCATGTGAACTTAACTGGGTCCCAAGCAGTTCCAGCAGCATTGAAATAATAGTTTACTTCATTGTTGAAGTTTGAGAAACCAAAGTCTAAGTCAACTTTGTCTTTGCAAAAGTCGGCGAATGACGTTTTATTTGTTCCCATTACGTCTGTAAGAGTGAATGGGTCTTGTGTTGGTGCAATGACTAAGTTATTTTTGCTTGGAGTAAGTTCGATAGAAATTTTTCCTGCCCAGTTTGGCAAGTATCTTAAAAACCTGAAGATGAGGAAAGATGACAAAGGAACTCTAAGTTTCAGTTTTACTTTAGTGGCAGCATTTCCATCTGAACCAGAAAGGTTAACATAAACTCCTGGAACGTTAGGGTCAAGTCTTCTTATTTTCTCAATATTTGCATACTGGTCTGTTTGTTCTCTAGCTTGTGGTTGTACTGAGTTTCTCAAAGCGAACCATTCATAGTTTGCCCATGTTACTGTTTGAACTAAGTCAGAGTTAGAATATATCTTATATCCCATGAAAACTTCTGGAGCATATTGGTATCCGACATAGAAAATTCCATTGCAACCTTTCTTGTCAGACAACTTGGCAGAAGGTTTTATTTCAATGTCTTGTTCCACGTATAAGAATGAGTTGTCAATAGAAATAATATGAAACCTGTCGCAAGCAATATCTACTGTTGTTGAAGAACCTTCTCCAAACTCACCTACGTTTCCATAAGAAACAGCAGTTGTATATTCGTAAGTTCCAGGAACTATTTCTGACCTTCTAATGGCATTGTCGCATTCGTTATACCATTCGGAAACATTTCCGTTCATGGCATCCAAAACTGTTGGCGTTATATTCTGAGCGGCGTACATTTCATATGGGTAAAAATATAGAATAGTTGGATTTATATATCATAATAGAACCCACTCGGACCAAGCTTTACTTTGTTCTACTCTTCTTCTTTGGTGTCGCTTTTGGTAACTTGCCCTCTGCTTCAAGTTGTTGCATCTTTGCCTCATGTTCACCTAGTATGTTGTAAATTTCCCATGTCCTTTTTGCCTTTGGGCTCTGGTCGCCCAACTCAGGTAACCTATATCCTAGAAAGATTTTGTCATAGTTTGTATTTGAGTCTTCGCGTATTGTTTGCATGACTCTTTCCTGAGTTTCCGGTTCAAGCTCTTCAAACAGAGCTTGTCCATATGGAATAAGCTCGTTTCCAAATATATGTTTTTGTAGCCATTCTGGTTTTCTTTCCATGTTACCAATAATATCTTTTGTGAATGGGAAAGCTTTTACCCAATGTTTCAGTCTTGCGTCATTTATTTCTGTAGTTGGTTTTATTTTGTCAAGGAACATGTTTTTCAATACTAACATTTCATTTGGTACTGTCCATTTGAGTTTTCTTAAATATTCATCCCTTCTCGGTTCATTGTCTGCAAAGTAAGTTTTTATGACATTTTGTAAACTTTCGTTTGCAAGGTCATGTACAATAGGTTCTCTTCCTTCTATCTCCCTAACTTTCTTTCTAAACTCTTCACCAAATATACCATCTCTATGGTTCTGTGTAGTTCTTTGAGATAAATGTTTTAGAACGTCAGGTGTTATATTTCCATCAGCCATGTTCATTTCATACTGGTCCAAAATATCTGCATCTTTCATATCTTTCAATGGCATTAAAGCCGCGCTGAAATACCAGCTACATCTGGTTCACCATTCACTTCCATTGCGTCTACAACTTCTTGGAATTGTGGTTGTAAGTTTATGAACCACCTATCCGGATTAGCTTTATGACCCCATCTCATTGTAGTTCCATCGTCTGCAGAAACAAAAGTAGGTTTGTTTCCATATTGGCTAGGTTCTGAATGAACTTTAAACAATGTTTCATTTCTATATGTTTTGTTGAAATTTAACCTTTTATTTTCACCGAGTTCATCCAAAGATTGAACGTTATATGCTCGTAAGTAAAAAGGATTGTTGTATTTGTGTACATTATCTTTCAGTACTTCCATTCTATGCTGGATATTTTCATCTGATGTTGGAGTCTTTTGTATGTCGGCGAACATTTTTCGATATTCTTCTACTATGTCAGCCGAATTTTTCTTAGACTCTTGGAAAGATTCCATATTCTCCGCATACACTTGTTGAGGGTCAAGATTTTTCGGCTGTTCCAAATCTTCATCTAGTTCTGTGAAGTTAGTTTCCAAAGGAGGGATTTGTTCGTTTCCTTCTGGCTCTTCTAGCTGTTGTTGCTGAACTATTTCTTCCATGTCTGGTTGTATCTGAACTTCTTCCTGTTGAGTTTCTTGTACCTCATCTGCTGGCATTTCATATATTCCGAGACCGTTTTTAACAAGTTCCCTATCTAAGTCATCCGGACTCATAAACCTTTCTTCTTTCGTTCCGTCTCTATTTTTTACGCGTTTCATGAAGAGAGTTGAATTATCATTTAGCTCTGACACCAAATATCTCGGAGTAAATTCATTCATGTCATTTGGATGATATGCTATTAAATCATATCCCTTAGCGAGCTTGTATTTTCCAGGTTTGAAATTATATCCCATTTGGTGCTGAACCATAAAGCTAAATAGGTTCGGGTCAGTATTTCCTTCCTTGAACTTTCTAATAGCTTCTTTATATCTGTCACTAAAGTCAAGAGTATCTGGGTAACCATAGTCTTCCTTAAGCATTTTTAAGAATTCTTGGTTTCCTTGTTCTCTACTTCTTTTATGTCCTTGCTCTGTTTGTGGTTGTTGTGGTGCAGTGTTTTGAACTGTTGGTTGTGGTGCAGTGTTTTGAACTGTTGGTTGTGGTGCAGTGTTTTGAACTGTTGGTTGTTGTGCTGGATTTTGAACTGTTGGTTGTTGTGTTGGTTTTGGTGCATGCCTGTGTCTGTGTCCATGTGACGATGTAAATGTTTTAGGTAGTCCTGGTGCAGGTGCTTCTCTTGGAGGGTTTGGTGGTATATAAGTTCCACTAGCTAGTATATAAGTTCCACCAGCTGGTATATAAGTTCCACCAGCTGGCACATATGTTCCATCTGCAGCATAATGTCCTACCTGACTTTTCGTTTTTAAGAAAGCATTTACTAGGTCTGTTTTGGTCTGTTGTAACTCTTTCTTGACTTTCCACAACAGTTGCTCTAACGGCGTCATAGGCACTTTGAACTGCCTGTCTCGTTGCTGCATCTGTTATTTTCGTCATATTTTGTGCTACTTCTCTTAACTCGTTGTCGAAACCTTCAGACTTCAGTTTCTTTCCAGATGAGAAGTCGTTCACTAGTTTCACCTTACTATGAAGAGCTTCGAAGGCGTTCTTAAAGTCAGCATTCATTAAAGCTTCATTTGAACTGTCTTCATCCGCTTGTATTTTTGTCCTTATTGACCCTATAAGTTGGGCTGCTTTAGCGTTGGCTTGGGCATCTAACCAGTCATTATTAGCTTTTATATATTCTGCGCTTTTCATTGCCTTTTGCATGGCTGCGTCGTTATTTTTACTTTCTTGTGCTAAGTTTTCATACTGTACGGTTTGGTTTTGCAACTGTAAAAGTTTTTCTGCCTTTACATTTGCTTCAACTTCTTTTTTATACTCATCGCTATCCATATATGTCTTCAGGGCTTTTTGTTTTATTTCTTCATCTTTCAGTACTTTATATTGAGTAGTATGGTTTTTCAAATTTATAACATCTTGTTCCATTTTTGCTACTTCTGCTGCTTTTTCTGACACTTTTTTCGCATATTCCTCTGTACTTAGTTCTTTCAGTTGTTCTTCTTTCTTCTTTTTCTCTACGTTTAACTCATTGAGTTTCTTTGTGTGTCTGTCATATTCTAGTTTCTTTTCGTTTTCACTTATTTGTTTCTGTATGTCTATGTTTGACTTTTTGACATCTGTTATTTGATTTTTGAGTGAACTCAAATTCATTTGACTTTGAGGGTTATAAGCTGTTCCGTCTGCAGCTCCACCATAGCCTGCCATTTTCGCTAAAAGTGCCGCTCTTAAACCTCCACTCTGTGCACCAATAACTCGGTTTAAAAGCATAGGGTTGCTTGACATTTGTTGCAGCATAGTGGGGTCATTCATAATTTGTTGTTGCAACTGTTGTTGTGGTGTCAGTTTTACTATTGGATGTTTCAATGCTCTCTTCCTCTTACGTATATTCTTACGTAGCTTACGTGGCATTTTAAGTGAAGTAAAAAACGGTTTTTGACAGATGTTTATATGACACTTTTTGTTCAGCACAAAAAACTACTCGGTCAAAGTGTTGTCAGTTTTGTAAAATAACCGTCCTATCTCATTCTATAAGGGGGAAAAGGCTTCTCAAAGTCCAGTCTACTTGGTATTGAAAATCCCATGTGTTATAGAACGGCGGGTCCACTATAAAGAAAACATTTTCCTTGTCTTTATATTTTTCATACAAATCTGTCCAATGACATCTCACAAACTCTATACCCTCAATATATTTTTCTATGTCCTCTTTGAAAACATTTGTATAGTTAAGATATAAAACTTTTGACATAAGTGTTTCAATGTCATGAACTCTTATAGAACCACTATATAATAGTCTAGCAGATATACTATCCCAGTCTATATATTCTGCTTTTTTCAAAACCTCTCTCACAATATTTTTCTTATCTAATGGTATACGTTCCATCTTACCTATAGGTATCTTTTCTTTTAACTCTTTCAATATATTGTTTGTGTCTGGTATATGTTTGAGACGGTCCATATGGTTGTCGAAGTCATTGCATATAATCTTTGAGTCTGGGAATATTGTATGGCACAAATGGGATATATAGAAACTTCCACCGAACAAATCTACAAATGTTAGACCATTCGGTAGTTTCTTAAGTTCTCTCAATATAATATCTTTACATCTACTCTTATTTCCAAAGAACGGTAACGGTGGTTTTGTAAAATTCATTTATATATAATAATAAAAATGTTTTTTCCTGAAAAGTGACAGAAAAGTGACAAAACATTTACGAAGAAATCATGAAAATTCAAGAGGGTAGAAAAGAGGTTAGAAAAGAGGTTAGAAAAGAGGTTAGATCTAACCTTCTACCCTAAATTATATTTTTGGGTCCTTTACACTCATTACGAAGAAGTCTTGACAAAACATTTACGTTCATGTTTGACAAAACATTTACGAAGAAATCATGACAAATTCAAGAGGTGAAAAAAGAGGTGAAAAAAGAGGTGAGATCTCACCTCTTCACCTAAATTATATTTTTGGGGTCCTTTTACACTCATTACGATGAAGTCTTGACAAAACATTTACGTTCATGTTTGACAAAACATTTACGAAGAAGTCTTGACAAATTCAAGAGGGTAGAAAAGAGGTTAGAAAAGAGGTTAGATCTAACCTTCTACCCTAAATTATATTTTTGGTCATTTACACTTATTACGATGAAGTCTTGACAAAACATTTACGTTCATGTTTGACAAAACATTTACGAAGAAGTCTTGACAAAACATTTACGAAGAAGTCTTGACAAAACATGTACGTTCATGTTTGACAAAACATGAAAACATATATAATTTGTGAAAAGCGACACATTATATATAATGTTTTCGACCCAGAAGACTAACAATTTTCCGAATAAAAAACTTCATTTATAATAATCATCTTCAGGGCTAGAAGGCACGAAGTGCCTGGAAGCCCCACTACCTTTTTTTTTTTTTTTTTAAATATATTTGTCGATATATGGAGATACTAAAATACTTAGTTTAAAAATTCTATGTCAAATCGTCACCTTTTTCTCACTTTTTTCAGCTATTTTTTATTAAAATCTAATTGTAAATTAATGGGTAATACATTGTGCTATTTTACTTTTTCAAAGCTGTATCAATTTTTTGAGAGAAATTTTCAAGTTCGGAATTTGGATGAAAAGTGAAGATATTTCCAAATGTGTTATTATGTAGAACTATATTTCTCAAATTGAAACATTTTTCTTTTTCATAATTTTAATGTAAAAGAAACACATTTCTACAACTTTTAACAACATATTCTCTAGTACAATCACCACGCACATAGGTTAAAAATTATAAAGTCTCCTTAAACAAACGTTCGGAATCGCTTATTCAAGATTATCAAAAGCGTTATATTCTCAAAATCAAATGAAAACACGACACATATTATAGCATACTAATGATATTTAATTTAATACTGATTTCAATCTAATTTTCTCATCATATACATCATAATAAAATTAACTTAATCAGTCATGTATGCCTTATGATTCAACATCGCTTATTCATTAGATTACTTTCTGTATGAGTTTTAGTTTTGAAATGATAGTATTTAGTTAATTTGAATTTAAAATTTTAAATTTTTGAAAGAATTAGAAAGTTTGAGCGGTAGGACATGAACCTTTATACTGTACTGAGCATTTTTAGCTTTCATCAATTTTTTTGGTTTTCGGGACCTTGGGACCTTGCGAAGTTGCATTTTCCCATCAAGGTCCAAAAAGTGACAATTGGTCGTAAGCCTCCCTTAACCAAATGAAAATTTCAATGTCAACGTTGTTTCAATTTTTTTTTCATGTTATGAAAATTATATTTTGTAAATCTATCAATACCGTTATTTGTTTATTTCATCTCATTTTTCAATATGAATCTAAATCTTCGCGTTATAGAAGCAAAATACATGCCTAAAGAAGATTTATTTGGGAAATGCGATCCATTTATTGAGATATTCCTAGATAATAAACGTGTTAAAGCGACAAAAGTTATCAAAAAAACGTACAATCCAAAATAGGATGAAACATTTTCCATCCCTCTCGACCATCCTGGGAGTATCATTGAATTTCGTTTCTCAGATTATGATACATTCAAAAAGAATGATAAATTCGGATTCATTAAACTTAATCTCGAGTCAATACCAACTGGAAAAGTTGTGGATGAATGATATCCACTGACGCCATCTAAATCAGGCAAAAAAGTTGGCGAAGCTCACTTTGTCATACATATTGCACCTGAAACCCACGAACCATTCACGCCATTTGATGGTCCTGCTGATTGGACACGCAAACTTCCAACTAAACCTCTTCCATTATGCGTACCTTATCCATTCCCACCAGATGCAATGCCAGGCGAAGTCATCGTTCAGGTTTTCCACGAAAATATGTATGGAGTAGAACGCGTCGAATTACTGCGAGGCGATGCTGCATATGATTATCTCAAAACTCAATCACGCAATCAAAAAGATTTTGAAGAGAATTTAAGCCTTTGTACAGTTCCTCCAAATTGGACGTATTGTGCTCCACCTCCACAGAAATATTCATTACAATACAATACTCCACTCTGTGTACCATTATCATTCCCACCAAATGCTAAACCAGGCGAATACGTAGCTCAGGTATATAAACGGAAAGGACGCAATATTGTTCCTGATCAAATCCGAAGAGGTAAAACAGCTATTGAATTTCTTCAGCGCATTACCCTTCACCATCCAGAAGAATTTGATAAATGTCTAAAGCTTTGTACAGTTCCATTTCAAGGACAGTACCCTCCTCAACCTAATTTTGATATGTATAATGCACAACAAATGAATCCACCATTCATACAATTTGATGATCCTACTGATGAAGCAGGCAAATCTCCAGTTAAACCTCTTCCATCATGTGTACCTTATCCATTCCCACCAGATGCTACCCCAGGCGAAGTCATCGTTCAGGTTTTCCACGAAAATAATTATGGAGTAGAGCGCGTCGAATTACTGCGAGGTGATGCTGCATATGATTATCTCAAAACTCATTCATGCAAGCAAAAAGATTTTGAAGAGAATTTAAGCCTTTGTACAGTTCCTCCAAATTGGACGTATTGTGCTCCACCTCCACAGAAATATTCATTACAATACAATACTCCACTCTGTGTACCATTATCATTCCCACCAAATGCTAAACCAGGCGAATACGTAGCTCAGGTATATAAACGGAAAGGACGCAATATTGTTCCTGATCAAATCCGAAGAGGTAAAACAGCTATTGAATTTCTTCAGCGCATTACCCTTCACCATCCAGAAGAATTTGATAAATGTCTAAAACTTTGTACAGTTCCATTTCAAGGACAATATCCTCCTCAATGACAACTATTACAAGGCCAATATCCACAACAGCTACCTAACTAATATGTACTACTACCAAACGACCCAGTTAGCTGATTCTTTAATCAATGTTCATATTAATAAATAGTTTTATAGAAAATTTCGAAAATTTAATGAATAATTTTAATATTTGCACTTTTAATGAATGCAATATTATTGCTTCTTTGTGTTTGTGGACTGAATTAGATTTTTATAGTTTTTTTTATTAAAAACAAATACAAAGGAATAATTTATTCGATAAGAACAAAAAAATAATATTAAAGATAAAAGTTAATTCCTGGTATTTCATTATCGCATTTGACTGACTTAGTATTTGCTTCGTGTTCATAAGGAAGTAAACCATCTTCGACAATTTCAAGTTTTTCAACACGAGCAAGATTAGAATTTAACTTATCACCTGATGCCATTTTGTCTAATATTTCTTGGATTTTGGAAGCATCGCCAGCCATTGATAAATCTACGCGATGAATGTCATCTGGATGATTTGTTGCGCCACCAGCGATTCCTCGTTTGTAGCAAGCGTGAAGAAATGTTTGTCTAAACATAACACCTTGAACTATGCCATGAACAACTGCAAAAACTAATTTCTTTTGACCTTCCATTCAAATTTTTGCAAAAAGTGACGCTTTGATTTTTTTATTTCATATGAACTTCTATTTTTACCACGGCAAGATGATGCCACTGACCATTTTAATTGTCTAATTTACTTAAGTTTTCTTATAGTATTGCATAAGAGCTGATTTTTATAAGATTTTGATATTGTTTGAATAACTTCAGATTTAATCATGTTGTATATTTTGAATATTCAAGGTTTTAAGCTAAAACATCGTTCTAGACTCGAAATTGCTAGTCATTAAACTCAAATATTCTTTAGAATCCGCTGTGTTTCTTCGTTTCATTGATATTAACCTTGCTCGTAATTAAACTAATGTTTGGTATCCATTATATACAAACTGAATTACCTATTTGTAGCACAATCTGAGCGAATTCTTTACGAAGCAATCGAAATTTTTGTAATTCCTCCAAAATCAGATTATATTCTATGGAATCCAACTGTCAAGCATGAAAATAATTCAATAATTTGGAATTCAACATGAAAAATGAATTCTATGAGTTGTTTTTGAGATATGAACGTATTTTTTATTTGATCTCCGTTGGCTCTGAATTTTTATTTAAAATTTGTGAGATATTGAATTAAACCGCGGATTAAATTATGGAAATAATTCAAACAATAAAAATCAATCAAATAAAAAAATATCGAGTAAATAAGCATAATACAAACAATTTATATAAATATTATTATAATCTAGAAGCGCTACCAACAGAAATTCCAGGTTTCACAATAACCTTATTTGGTGTAGGTTGTTTAGCTCCATGTCCACGGTTTACGAGGGATGTTTTTGGTACAGGCTTTCTCGAATTAGTAGTATCAACGACTTTTATTGTGTTTACAGTCTTATTTTTGTTGCATATTTCGTGAATTTCCTTTAAAGCGTTCTGTTTATCTGCTTCTGTAACCTCGTGAACTTTTGGCTGATGCTCACCCTTCATTGCGTAAAGAATGTTTCTTTGCTTTATCAGGTAGTGTTTTTTCTCTGAAAGTTGATCTAATTGTTTTCTGAACGAGTTATCTCCGGTAGAAGAACTGAATTCGTCTGGGTGGTCCTTACGGTACTGTTCCTCTTTATCTCGTTCGAAGAACTGATCAATTTTCTTCAGAGAAACTAAAGGAACGTTTAAAGGCGGGTAAACGACTTGCTTGTTGATATCTTTGAAGAAATCGTGATCAAGGATTTGCGCAATTGTTATTCTCTTGTTCAAATCAACTGTTAACATTTTACGAACAAGATCGGCAAGGGCAGGTGACAGGTGGTTGGGAATCTTGTAGTCGCCTGTGGAAATCTGTTGGTATAGTTCTGTTTGATTTCGTTTAGTCCAAGGCAATAATCCACTCGACATCGCGTAGAAAATAACGCCTAGTGACCAAACATCACTCGTTTTTGCATTATATGGCTTCCCACTAATGCATTCGGGAGATGCATAGCATGGTGAGCCGCATGAAGTAGAGACGATACAATTCGGTCCCATGAATCGAGATAAACCGAAGTCGGAGATTTTTAATCTTCCGAATCTGTCAATAAGTATATTTTCGGGTTTTAAATCACGATGGCATACGTTCATGTTATGAATAAATTGAATAGTTGAGGTTAATTGATAAAATAGAGGCTTGCATTCTCTTTCTGACAGTTTACCGTGCTGAACAATGTATTCGAAGAGTTCTCCATTAGGGCAAAACTCCATAATAATATAATAATTGAAATCATCTTTGAATAAATCTATTAATGCGACAACACCTGGGTGCCGCATTTGTTGGTTGATCCTAATTTCAAGCTCGAATCTGGTTCTAATGCTTCCTTCAAGCTTGGCCCTTGGAATGATTTTACAAGCGTAGTATTGACCATTTTGTTCTTTAACAACCAGCTTAACGATCGAAAAAGCACCTTCTCCGATAGTCCCTTTAAAGATAAAATCGCCAATTCTATTAGGAGCAATCACTGCGTGTGATTCTCCCATTTTTTATGAGAGAAATTTTTTTTTCTTGTTGTTGATTTTTATATGAGTGGTTGCAAAACGAAAAGAAATAGTCAGTACATTATTATCCTACCGAACACTAAAATTTTCTATAACCGCTAAAACTACGTTGACCTTTTGAAAGCTCTTTTTTAGTTTTTATTTACGAACCCAAAATCGGACCTTCGTTTTATGAAAATAGTATTGAAAACTTTGAATAGAGTAGTTATTGCACTGGGTTTTGGAAAAGGTACATTCACTATTTTTGACAAAATTTTAAATTTTCATGGGGTTGTAAATCTTATAATAACTAGATGAATAAGGAATAAATCCCAGTATGATGTGCATCATTATATTAAACACTATATGTAAGCCTTGTAATTCTATTAACACTTATGAAGATCTATAGTATTTGAGCAGATAAATTTGATAATTTCCAAAACTCTTATATTTCAAAATTAA
Source organism: Trichomonas vaginalis G3 (assembly GCF_026262505.1). Classification (NCBI taxonomy): domain Eukaryota; phylum Parabasalia; order Trichomonadida; family Trichomonadidae; genus Trichomonas; species Trichomonas vaginalis. The sequence goes on along the minus strand of NC_067204.1, from coordinate 1,715,947 downwards.
AGTGTGCGAATGCATTTAAATGAGAGCAAAAAGAGAATGATGCTGTTAAAACTAGGTGTTAATTTCCAATTATTTCGCATCACAAGAACTACCCAGTAAATTCGGCTATCTTTCTTTGCAATTATTTTCTATTTTACATATATTATAATGGTTAGGGTTTGAAGAAAAGTTACTAGAGAATTATTGATTTTTGAAATAATGCAGAATTTTACTTGAAGAAATCATTAATTTATGAGCTCCAAATTGCTAACCATGACGAAGAATCATTAAATTTGCTACAATTAAATACATTTATTGCCGAATTAAGATTATTGAAATTAAAAGTTTGAAATATTGCCTTTTTGAATAAAAATTTAAATTTGATTATATAATCATGATAATATATTATTGAAATTAAAAGAAAATATTTTAAACCATTCAAATATTTTGAATGTCTTATCAATTTAAAATATTAAAAGATAGCTTGATTTTATCATCATTAGTTGTTATCAAAGTTTTCTTCTTTTGATGAACAACAGTAAATGATTTGTTAATACATTGTCTTCCTTTTTCGCAGCAAAATCAAAAGTTATGATGATAATCTTGTACTCAATTTTGAAACTCTCTGATTTACAAGTAAGCATTCCTTTGGAAAAGCAGTCCTATTCTGTTTTCAAGATATTTTAAAGCCCCTATTTCATACAATGTGCAGATCTATTCGAAATTGCAAGAACTCTCAAGAAAAAATGCAGCAGCAAAGAAGATTCCAAAGTTTCTAGCATCAAAAATTTACAACCTTAATACAACAGTTAAAGAGAAGCTCGATAAGAAAATATTTAACCATAAAGCTGGAAACTATTCGATATCTACTATTGGATATAATAAAAAGTTAATTGTAACATATTTTACATGCTATTTGCTGACTCTGTTCCATTATATTACCATATATATCTTTTTGAAATCTAAAAAAATTTTACGATTTTAACCATGTGTTGTTGAAATCATATATCAATCTTAGCTAAAGTATAGTTTATGAGTCTGTCACCAACTAATGTATGAATTTTCAAAAATGTCAAATATGTTCATTTTTTCTGTATATTCAGCCATAATTTCATGTATTTATACTATTCAACTATTATTTAATATTTTTATCGATTTAAATATATGATAAGATGCTTAGTTCTCCCGGAAAACGATTTTTAATCACAATTTTAACTTTCCAAAAAATTCGAAAATAAAAATTCTTCTCAATTTTCTAAATTTTCTAACTAGCCAAATCTCTAGCCAAATTTTTTTTGCCCGTATAAATATTGTTAGGCACTATATAGGGATGCTATTTATCCTATTTTCATCCCATTTTACTGTTATCGCCTAGTAAATGTACCTTTGTTTTGGAAAATGAGGCAGAAAATGAAGAAAAATTAATGACAATTTTGCTAAGTCAACCATTTTGAAGCGCGAAATATGATAAAATTTTGGTATATATTCGAAATGCACGGTCAATAGAGATTTTTATCGTTAATCTTCTCAAATATGAAATAAGAGTTCAATGAAAATAGGAATGGGTATGTTTGTACGATATAATAGTATAAGTTTTTAGATAAATACAAGTCTATTAAAGCGAGGATATCTACATCGTCAACAGTTCCATTTTCTTCAGTCTTCATTGTATTATCATCGATCTTGAAGATTCTTGTTAAGTTTGCGATTTCAAGAGCTGTTGTTTCCCAACCGCAGAAAAGGCGGCTGTTATTAACTAAAATTCCTGCATTAACTAAGCCACTTCCTCTATTAACCGTAGCAGCTTCGATATTAATGCCTAATTGACCAGAAAGCTCCTCAATTTCTTCAACTGTTGCCTTTGGCGTAACAATTCCGCCTCTATTTGTGAAAACTGAGTATGAACCGACCAAGGACTCGTTAGCAATCAATGTTGGGAAGACATCAACTTGTAAAACGTCTTTGATAATTTCGACTGTTTCTTGGTCGAGTTCTGGGTGGATTAAAGCTATATGGTCATTGCATGAAATGACGTTGCCTAAAGCAGAAAACTTCTCTTCAATTCTTTCAACGACAACTCCGTCTGGAAGGGATTGCTCAATTTGAGCTAATTCTGAATCTGTTGTTGTTAACGGAACAAGTAAACCATTCTTGTTGCCAACAGTCAATCTGCCGACAATTGGTGTACCTGCGATATTAGACATGACTAATGTTGTGTTGTTGAAATCTGTCAAAACATCAAAAGTTTCTGTCCATGATTTTGTCGTTGTGGTGGGAAGTAAGCAATAGGTGTCTGTTAATGTTGCATATGCGCCGACTTCGGACGAGCTTTGATACTTACAACGTGAAACCATGTTTTAAAAATGTGAAATTTTTTACCCTTTCTAAAAAAAAATCGTAAAGAAAATTTTCTTAGCCTATCAAACTCACCAGAAATTTTGTCAGTTTTTCTGAAAATTTTGAGAATAAAATTTTTGTGTCTAAATTTTCATAACAAAAACAATGTCGATAAACTACGACTACAAAAAATACAACTCATTCCGTAGTTATTGACAATGGATATTAGTAGATTTTGCACAATTCAATTAGATTATGAAACAATAAGTTCTTATAAATGATAGAACATTAACATATTACATGCACAGTTTACAGTTGGTCATTAAATTAAGATAAACAAAAGTTTATTAAATATATAAAAACAAAATAACAAATAATATATATTAGTCGTATAATTGTATCATACATGTTGCTATTAGTCGAGTTATTACAGTTACATATTCAAGAAATTCAGAAAAAATTACGAATTAAAACTGTTCTTTGTAGTTAATAGAAGAAATCATTGTTATCAGTTACTTTCATGACTTGTAGCTTCTTGTTCTTGATTTTGAACTTTTTCATTGAAAATATTTTCGTTTTCATCAATTTCTTCGTGATGAATTGTGTCTTCTTCGTTTTCAGATACATTTTGTTGCTTTTCTTCGTGATTTTCATTCGAATCCGTTGGAATTTTTTTCATTTTCTTTGTGAATTTGTTCATTTTCGGATCCTTCATTTGAATTACCAAGAGAAATCGTGATTTCTTCTTTTTCACCCTCTTTATTGTCTTCTTTTGTTGAATCATGAGAAATTTCAACTGATTTTGGTTGTTCTGGCAAAGCTAACGTGGAATTGATTGGATCCAAGTAAATAGCAAAGTCAAACAAGTCATGATGGTCGTTCGGAATCGATATTTGTTGAGTTGAAGAAGTTTCTTCGTTATTTGACTTGTTTTCTGATAAAGAAGACATATTTTCATTGTATTCCGGAATGTTTATAATGGTTTGTGGAATTTCACTTGGTTTAAGTGAATTTTCTTCGTTTTCTGAGTGGTGATCGGTGAAAATTCCTTGGATCTGATCATTTTCATGATCAATTGGTTCTTCATCGTGCTGTTGTGGTAATTCTTCAACATTTTGTTCATTTTCAAGTGGTAATTTCGAAATTGGAATTGAAATTTGTTCAATTTCTATGTTATTATGGTTTTCTTCTTGTTTTGCAGCTTCTTGTTCATGGTTTTGATCATCATTATGTTGGATTTGATCAATTTCCTGAATATTTTGGAACATATCTGAAATTGGGTGATTTTCAGCTTCATTTTGTGCTTCTTCTAAAAGTTGTGGTTCATCACTGTGCTCTGTATCAGTTGTTTGCTTGTTTTCTTCTGAAATTTGGTTTTCTAAGTGAGGAATTTCGATTTTTGTTGGAGTTTCTTCGTTTTGATGATTTATCTCTTCATTCTCTTGATTGTTTTCGGATTCTTCAATTGATTTTTCCTTGTTTTCCGAAATATTTTCTTCATTTCTTTCTTCTTCTTCGTTTTGACCATTTTCATGATCAGAATGTTCATTTTCAGTGGATTTATTAACTTCTTTTTGAGTTTCTTCTTCTTCAGAATGAGATATCTGAAGATTTTCTTCTTTTTCGTTTTCTTCATTGTTTTCCTCTTCTTCTTCGTTATGATTTGAACCAGTGTTTTGTTGTTTTGGCTCATTTTCTTCCTCTTCTTCGTGATTTTCAATTTCATCTTCATTTTGATGAATTTCGGAGTTGTTTGTATCATTAATAGAGTTACTATGGTCAGAAACAGTGGTTTCTTGCTTTGATTCTTCTTCCTGATGAATATTTTCAACATTATTTTCTTTTTCGGATTCTGAATCACTGTTTTCTTCTTTGTCCTCTTCATGAGTTAGTTCTTCGCTTTCTTGTTTTGTTTCTTCTTCTTCATTTTCTGATTTTTCTTGATTTTCTGTTTCTGAATTGGTTTCATTCTCTTTCTCATCTTTGGTCTCAGAAATTTCATCCTCATGTTTTGTTTCCTCTTCTTCGTGGTCGGAAATTTCAATATGTTTTTCTTCTTCCTCATTTTCTGTTTCTTTGTTAGATTCTGATTCATTATCCTCTTCTTCATGATGTGGAACAACTATTTCGTGCTTATTTTCTTCACCTGAATGAGGAATATCATAAATTAATTTAATTGCGTCATTTTCATTATGATTCTCTTCTCGATTTGGTTTTCTGCCGAAGTTGAATGTGTTTATAGTGAACATAGGTGGATTTGGCTGAGTTGGAAGGGTTGGGAAAACAAATTTTGCCGGAGCTTGTGGAATTTGAGTAGATTCGACCACTTCACCCTTATTTCCTTCATTATCTGTATGAGTTGAGCTCAAACTGTGGTCATTAGTCAGATAACTCATTACTTCGCTCTTTGAAGCATAAGGACGTCTCTTTATGGGTTCTTCTAACTCCTGTTTCTCTGTTTCCTCTTCTTCTTTGCTTTCTTCCTCTTCAATTTCCGAATTATTTTCTTCTTCCTCAGTTTCTTCTTCATTTTCGTCAGAATGTGTTCCATTCATAACTCTTTTCATGGCTACATTAGATTTGGCCCCATGTGATGTGTAGTCACTTCCTTCATCGTTGTCACTTTTTTCGGATTCTGACTTTACATTTTGGTATTTATTCCTCATAGCTGGTGTAAACATTGACTTTCGACCGTAATTAGCTTTATAGGCCACATGCTTTCTATCGCTTTCTTCCTCTTCCTCTTCTTCCTCTTCTTCTTCGTAACCTTCCTCATAACTTTGTTTAGATTGTTGATGAAGTATCATAGGAGGTGTAAGAGCACGTTTAAGAGCTACTTTAGGACGTCTTTCTTCCTCTTCTGCAGAATTATTTTCTTCTTCTTCGGCATTTTCGTAATAATCCTCTTCTTCCTCTTCTTCCTCGCGAGACTTCTTGTTCTGCCTCTCGATTTCTTCTTCGTCGATGTCTTCTTGGTACTTTTGGGAACTATATTTAGTTTTGAGAGGTTGAGGTGGTTTTTCTTTCTCAGATTCGGTCTCTTCCTCTTCTGTGTAGGAGTAGTATTCCCCTTGTGAGTCTGTTTCCTTCTTTTCTGACTCTTTTTCGGAATCAGAATTTGATTTTTTGGATTCTGAGTCGTTTTTAGATTCTTCTTCATGAGGACTCGATGAAGAACTTACAGTGTATACGTTTTCTTGTGTTTGCATTGGCTGAAGATGTGGAATTGAATTTGCTTGAGGACTGAACGCGAAATTGTAAGGATTTGATGGTACTCCGAGAAGATCAAGATTGGCAGCATCAACGAGACTATGAAGACTGTTGTCTTCGTAATTAAATGGAAAGAAACTTTCAAATTGATGATTATTAAGAGATTCTGAGTCATGGCTGCTGCCGGCTTTATGCTGTTCGCTTTCATGAGCTGATACGTGAACAGGAGATTGTATAGATGAAGAATTTGATGAATTAGATTTTTCTGATTGGGAATCTTGGGATGACTGTGAAGATTCAGAGGTTGTTGGATGTCTGTCCTCTTCTTCTCTGTAAAATTCGAAGTTAATTGAAGAACTTGATGACATTTGAGGAGATTTTTCTTCGGAAATTTCTTGTGGCGGAGCATTGATCTCTGATTCCTCGTTAAATACAAATTGCGGTTTGGAACTAGACATTTGAGAGTAAATTGGTCGCGATATTTCTGGAATTTTAACTGTAACTCTTGATTGTTGAGATGAATCAGTTTGAAAGCCGTATTTATTCGGTGTGAATTGATTTTCTGTGATAAATGACTTAGGTTTAAGGAATTCAGGCTGTTTGTTTTCGAATTGTGATTTATCGAAAGATTTATCGAATTTTCTGATATCAAAGTTAACTGGTTCTGTTTCAATTTCTCGAGTAACCTGAGATTTAATACTGGAATCTGTTTGGACTTCAGCATAAGTTTTTTCAACAATTTTTGGCTTTTGTTTTGGATATAAATCATCTCTCGGAACTACCAGCACCATTGGTGGAGGAGGTGGAGATATTTTGAGCTCCTCTGGTTCGGCTGAGATCCAAGAAAACAAACGCCTAATCAGAGAAGTCATTTTCAAATATTGAAATTGGTGAACATCTTAGCGACAAATAAACTAAGCAAACAATTTTAAAGAATGTTTTAGTCAATTAAATCGCGAATTGTTGCTAAATCCCTAGAGAATTGTCATATGATATAATATCTTTTGATATTTATATATGTATACGTATTTCCTGTATTTGAGGCACTAAATCCCAACTTTCTAGTTTCACTTTCATGAAATATATTATATTGTGAATATTCTGATGATTTTCTCAAGGGAAAGAACATAGCAATTGTTATCATGCTATTTGGAAAAATAAGAATCTTTTAAATCGGGGATTTTTATACAAATTTGCAATAAGTTCTTCTACTTCATGTATAGCATCTTGCGAGCATGTTCTATTACTTAACGAATCAATTAAAAAGGCTTTAATAGAGGTAACAATGATCATACAGTTTTTCTTTGGAACTCCGTTGTATGAACTCAAAATTTGAGAATCATTGAATTGCATGCCCAGAAAATAGAAAGTTCTAACAATAACATATTTGGGAGGAAGTATTAACATTGGGCAAACAAATATCCCTATCAGTGTTCGTATTAGCAAAACAGAAATATTACAAGTTATCAAATAAAAATATAAGCTGGGGATAGTTGATGGTTTGCATGGGACCCTAGTGGTCATGACCAACTTATCAATGTCATAATAGAGAGCAGCATTCCTTAACTTTATCGTGTTTTGAAACGTTTCCTTTAAAACTCTTTTCTTCCCGTCAATTATATATTTGAAGTTTGTCAATATTTCATACTTAGCCGCAATTTTTAGCCTAAAAATACGTCGGACAGTTTGATTTGGAGCCTTCTCTATTTATCCTAATCCAAATTTAGTGTGTTGATAAAATAGTTATTCTGCGACATAGTTGGTTTTAAATAAGAAAAAAATAGCAAATTAAGATTATGCCAAAATGTTAGCATGTGAATGAATTCATAACGCACAAGGAAACTTCATATTGTATAATTCAATATTAAATTAACTGCAAGCTTCACCAAAGGCATAAATCTCATAGTAATCCATATTAAATTCAATTGTCAATTGTTGAACATTCTTCTTCAATTTTATAAGCCTTCATGTAGAATCGTTGCTCGGAAACATCGGTAATGCAAAATTCTTTCTTTTTAACTCAGATTTTTAAGACAAAAAGTAAGAAAGCCAAATTTTTTAAAAAGCATGACAAGTTCAGGGCAGCCAAAAAATGAAAATTGGAGTAATTACTGTGACCTTAAGCCAAATAAAGTATTCGAATACCCAGATCAAGCATCAAAAATGATTTGGGGCGTCAATTCCAATAATAATATACAATTATCTTCACAAATTATCGAATTAATAACAACCAACAAAATAACTATCCAAATGGCGCTTCATTTGATTGATGTTTTTTCACAAATTCGTGATAAAGAAATTAAATTATTTTCAGAACTTTATCAAAAGGTATCAAACGCATTTTCATACATACATAAGCCGAAAAATAATAGATTAGCGACGCTTCTTCATTATCAAGGTTTCAAATTTGAAAACTTCAAACCTGAAATAGAAGAAGGAGAAATTCTGAATTTATACTCAACAAACTCTCCTTTATACTATATTGCATGAGATAAAGTTGATGATCTTAAGAGTAAATTCCCAAATCTAGATAATAATGAGGAGATCAAAAAAATCACACCACTGGATTGTGCAATTAAAAATGGATCAGAATTGTGTTTTAATTACTTGAAAAATTTAGGAGCTCAATACACTAAAAACTCCGAATCATATGCTATTCAAGGCGGAAATATTAACATTATTATGCAAATGATTGAAGATGGTAAATCATTTACAAAAATGATTAATACAGCATTGGATTATCGACACTATGAAATTGCTGAGTACCTTAAATCAAATTTTGGACAAACTCCTGATTCAATAGCAGAAAGTATGTATTTCGGAAACTATGATGTTGCATCTTATTTACTTTCTAATGGAGAAGATATCAACAAAGTTTATGATCTATTTCTAATCATATTTATCATTGTTTTATATCATTCTCTTTCTTTTCATATTCAACATTGTTTTATGATATTTTCATTCTTTTCATACTTATCATTGTTTTATGGCATTTTCTTTCTTTTAATATTCAACATTGTTTTATGATATTCTTTTGATATTAATGAATGCCCTCTTACTATTGCAATCAATGCGAATTCAAAAGAAATTGTCCAATTCCTAGTTGAGAATGGTGCAGATGTTAACATGAAACTTATTCTCTTTCTTTTCATATTTAAAATTGTTTTATGGCATTATCTTTCTTTTCATATTTATCATTGTTTTATTTCATTATCTTTCTTTTCATATTCAACATTATTTTATGACATTTTCTTTCTTTTCATATTCAACATTGTTTTGTGACATTTTCTTTCTTTTCATATTTATCATTGTTTTATTTCATTATCTTTCTTTTCATATTCAACATTATTTTATGACATTTTCTTTCTTTTCATATTCAACATTGTTTTGTGACATTTTCTTTCTTTTCATATTTATCATTGTTTTATTTCATTATCTTTCTTTTCATATTTATCATCGTTTTATTACATTCTTTCGATATTAATGAATGCCCTCTTACTATTGCAATAAAAGCAAAATTAACAGAAATTGTCCAATTCCTAGTTGAGAATGGTGCAGATGTTAACATGGAACTTATTCTTTTTCTTTTCATGTTTAAAATTGTTTTATGGCATTATCTTTCTTTTCATATTCATCTTTTTTTATTACATTATCTCTATTTTCATATTTATCATTGTTTTATGACATTATCTTTCTTTTCATATTTATCATTGTTTTATTTCATTATCTTTATTTTCATATTTATCATTGTTTTATTTCATTATCTTTCTTTTCATATTCAACATTGTTTTATAAATTTCTCTTTCTTTTCATATTTATCATTGTTTTATTTCATTCTCTTTCTTTTCATATTCAACATTGTTTTATCACATTATCTTTCTTTTCATATTTATCATTGTTTTATGAAATCCTTTTGATATTAATGAATGTCCTCTTAGTATTGCCACCAAAATTGAAGCAACTAATATTATCACTTTCTTAGTTGAACATGGTGCTACAAATATCTAATAATTCTTTTTCCAATAAAATTATTTTATATTGAAAAAATATTTAGTAAACTATAAGCACTTTTTGTTGTTCAAACTCATTCCTTTATCATTACCTTGTGATGCAAAATCTGTACAAGTACTTCAGATGAGAAACTAAGTCTTCAATCAGTATTTGATTGAAAATGAAAGTCTTCAAAGACTCTCTCAAGAAGAAAACATTTTCCGATTCTACAGCCTTGGCCAACGAAAATGTTTTCTTCTTGGGCCTTGTATTTAGCCTTTCCTATTTCGACCATCTTTGAAGATTAAAACACTTGGAACGTAGCCAGGTTGATTGCGCTCTCTTTCAAGATCAGCTAATGATGGATTATAGGTAATTTCCATGCCACGAATTGGAATTGATCGGAATCAGTATCTGGTTCGAGTCATCTGTGCTTGAAATATGTATCTGGTGGTGCGAATTCTGTGTTCAAGTTGACATTATTGATTAAAATTCCATCAGAAGGTTCTGTTTTGAGAACTCTGAGTTTGTAGATGCGCTTAGCGAAATCTATAGGAAGAATTGATCCTTGTGTAAGTACAGGGAAATCACGTAATCTTTTGCTTAAAACAGTGACTGGATCTGAGATTTTATTGAATGTGATTGGCATGTTCCATCTAATAAGAATAACAAATAATAATACTAAATAAAAAATCTATTCCATAGAACTAAGATAACTCAAATATTACACGTTGTAGCGCCTCGTGCAGTTAGAAGTTCAATAATCTTATTGTATTGTTTCTCTTTTGCAATACTAAGAGGTGTTTTACTGGCACGTGTTTTGTGATTTATATCAATACCATATGAAATGAGGATTTTAACAATTTCAATTTTATTCCTTGATATTGCAAGATGAAAAGCTGTCCATCCGTTAGCATCTTCTGCATTGATATCTATTCCGTGTAAAATAAGAATATTGACTATTTCAATTCTATTTCTCAACACTGCATGATGTAAAGCAGTCCAGCCTTTCAAATCTTTTCCATTGATATCTATTCCATGAGATATAAGAAGCTCTGTCATTTTCACGCTGCCATATTCTGCTGCATAATGTAAGGCAGTTTGTAAATATTCGTCTTTCAAGTTAACATCAGCGTCATGGGCAATTAAAATTTCTGCTATTTCATAATTGTCAAGTTGGGCAACAATTACTAAAGGACTTTTCTTATGATGATCTTGAATATTTACATTAATTCCATATGAAAGAATGAATTCTACAATTCTTTTATTATTTTTCAATACGGCATAATGGAGAATTGATTGTCCCTGGTAATCAACCTTGTTGATATCAACGTGACATGAAATAAAATATTCTAGCATTTCAACTGATTCATTTTCTGCTGCAATATGAATTGAATCTTTTCCATCATTATCCCTTGCATTGATCTCTGCTCCATGTGACAATAAAAACTCAGCAATATCTTTTCTATTATTGTTTACAGCAAAATGAAGAGGTGTTTTTCCATATGTATCTTTTGCATTGACTTCTGCACAGTGTGATACTAAACATTTGATCATATCTAAACAATTTTTAACAGTTGCAACATGAAGTGGAGTCTTTCTTTCATTATTTCTTGCTTTAATGTCGGCTCCATGTGAAATCAAAACTTCTGCAACTTCTGTACTATTATATAATGCTGCATAATGCAACGGTGTAGACATACGTCCATTATCTTTTATATTGATTTGAGCTCCATGCGATATCAACATCTCTGCAATTTCTTTGCTATTTGCTATTGCTGTATGATGAAGAACAGTTTTTCCATTATTATCCCATGCATTGACATTTGCACCATGTGAAATTAAATATTCACATAATGAAGGAAGTTGAAAATGTGGACAATAAATAATGCATTTATCAACATTGTTAGTATTATCTAAATAAACAAGAAATGCTTGAAGATTATTATGTCGCCAGCATTGATCTAAATTGATCTCTAATTGATGTTCATTCATTAAAAAAGAAACAAAGTCAATATTATGAGACATAATCGCATATTCCATGCAGCTTTGATCAGGTCTTTGCTCTTTCAAACATTCACTGACGATGTCTGGAATTCCACTCAAAAAAGAATAATGGAGGCAATATCCTGTGATTTTTGGGTTAAATTTTGTTCTTAAAAACTTAAAACAATTGACAGAACCATAATAACAACACAATTCAATTAATGAATGATATTTCCATTGTTCTGGATACAAAATATTTCTGAGGCCTTGATTTTTATCAAAGCATGGTTTTTCTGTGAAAGCAATAAATGATTCTATATCATCATGCATTATAGCCTCGAAAATTGTGTTTTTTTCTAATTCATCAAAAGAATAATTGTCATTTTGCAAATTGTGAAATATTTCTTTGATTTTATCATCAACCGAATATTCGAAAATACTATCATGATCTGTTAATTGTTTGATATTGTATTCTTCTTCAATCTTTTTGAAAATTGCTTTATATGACTTCCAAAATCGATTTCGAAAGGTCATAATATGGCATATTTGTTTCATAAGTAATTGTGGTAATATTATCTTTTTATCAATCAAATTAACTTTTAGAATATGATAAATATTATTAATTTCTTCTTCGTTTCTTGTATTAAGTTGATATAGTTGAGCGAAAGTTTCAACAAAATCCTTATTCACATCCATCAATTCGAGATATTGACTTTGCATCGGTGAACTTATTGATCAGAAAAACAAAATGAAATAACTTATAATGCAAAGTATAGAAATTAAATCTTTGTGTAATAAAGCAAAAGAACTCATGTTAGAAAGTCAAATCAGGTATTTTTATCAAATTTCCAATTTGCATGAGAAATACTTTCATCGCTCATATAAAGAATGAGATCACATTACGTCGAAACTTGCAACACATTTATTGCATTATGCAGAAAGCCTTCATCACAAGATAATATTGCTTAAGTTGAAGTAAAAACTTCAAATATTTAATTTCTAGCTATAAGAGATTATAAATCCAATAAAATCTAACACAATAGCCATGCAATTGAAGAACGATTATTTTGTTCTGAAATATTGAGAGCAGCTGTTAGGGTAAAAATATGCTTCCACTTATTCTTGCTATCAGAAGACCCATCACACGTCAACAATTGAGGGGTACTGAGACTAATGCCACATTTGATCAATTAATCGATCACAATCATTCAGAAACAGGAACATTCAAACAAAAATTTGTTATCAACAACCAATACGGCGGCCCAGATTCTCCAATCATCCTTGAAATCAGTGGTGAAAGCGATGGCTACTATGTTGGTGGTGTTGGCGATTTCGAAGAAACACTTGCAAAAGAATTTAACTGCACAGTTGTCACACTTCAGCACCGTTTCTATGGCGAATCATATCCATTCGAAGAATCAACAACAGAAAATCTCCAATATCTCTCCGTCGAACAAGCTGTTGAAGATATTTCATATTTCGTCGATTATTACAAGAAGACATACAAAGCGGATAAGAACAAATGGCTTCTTTATGGTGGCTCATATCCGGGCCTCTTATCCGCATACACAAAGAGCAAATTCGATTCTAAATTTGCAGGTGCCATTTCATCCTCAGGTGTTGTCTTAGCTCAGAAGGAATTCACAGACTTCGACAAGCAGATCGAAATCTCCCTTGGTCACCAGTGCGCTGCTGCTTGCAGAACAGCTCGTCGCCACATTGATACTCTTCTTGAGACAGAAGAAGGCACACAGTACGTTCTCAACCTCTTCAACGCCAATGGTGTTGAACCAGATATCTTCCGTTTCGTTGTTGGCGAATTATTCTCTATCGCCCCACAATACGGCCATCGTGAAGCCCTTTGCGGTCCAATGGAAGGTTCTCTTATCACAGGCAAGGATCCAATGCTCGTTCTTGCCGAATTCAACAACAACTTCTTCATTCCGAATTTCATCGGCAAATCCACAATCGCAAACGAATATTCTACAGCATCCCTCAAGGATACAAAGAACAAGGCTGCTCGCAGCTGGCTCTGGCAGACCTGCTCTCAGCTCGGATGGTGGCAAGTCGGTGCTGGAAAGACTTCTCTCCGTTCTCCACTTTTAACAACAGAAACATTCGCTAAACAGTGCAACGACGTTTTCGGACTTACAGATGAACCAGATACAGACGCTTTCAACGCAAAATGGGGCGGATTAGATCAGACCGCTACAAACATCGTTTACTTGACTGGTTCTCAGGATCCATGGACACCAGTCTGCATCACCGACGAAAAGGTTCCAAACGAAAATGCTGCAGCCCACACAATGACAGGACCAAACGTCGGACACTGCACAGACTACCACCTTCCAAGTAACAACGACCCAGCCGATGTCAAGAGAACAAGGCAGATGGTTATCTCCCTCGTTAAGAAATGGCTCGGCCTTTAAAAAAAATATTAGCATCATCTATATTCAAAAAAAGTTTTAATAATAAAATCAAAGTTTTTAAAGTAAATTTGGAATAATACATTTGGAAAAAAACTATCTGATCTATTAAATCACTGAATATTTCCATTAATATGATTAGAAATAATGATCTCATAACGATAATTCTTCCAATATTAACTTTTCAAACAGTTGTATCAGATGCTATTGCCTTTAATCCTAGAAAGCAAAAATATGAATTTCAATTTTAGTGAATAATACAATGCAAACCTTAAGAAACAAATATTTAGGTAGATCTAATTATTTGTTAATAAGAGATATTTCATAATTTAGATTTCGATGTTTTTGATCTTTGATATTTTCCAAATATTGTATGAGAAAAGATTATTTATGTATTGTGAGTAGTTCAGATCTAATGTTATTGGGAATTGGAATTCAATTTCGACGGTTTTGGCTAGGTGTTTTTTTATCGTCCTTCATCATGGTTTCTCCTTTTTACAATGGCTCCAAAGGCAACACGCTCAGCCCCAGAGAAAGTCATCGAAGATAAGGATATCATCCGCCAGGAACACCTTTTCGCTGAAGAAACAGCCGAAAAGGTTGCTGATAAGACAACTCAGACACGTTTCCCAAAGTACGTCCAGCTTCAGCGCCAAAAGAGAATCCTCATGAAGCGCCTTAAAGTTCCACCACCAGTCAACCACTTCAACCACACACTTGGCAAGGATGCTGCAGTCGCTCTCTTCAAGTTCCTCGAGAAGTACCGCCCAGAGACAAAGACAGAGAAGAAGCAGCGCAACAAGGATGATGCCGAGAAGGCTAAGAAGGACCTCAAGGTTGCAGGCTCAGGCAACAAGAAAGCTCTCGTCCAAGGTGTTAAGAATGTCACAGCAGCCATCGAATCCAAGAAGGCACAACTTGTCATCATTGCTCACGATGTTGATCCAATCGAACTTGTCATCTGGATGCCAGCTCTTTGCCGCAACCTCGAAATCCCATACTGCATTGTCAAGAGCAAGTCACGCCTTGGCCAGATTGTCGGCATGAAGACATGCTCATGCGTCGCTCTCGCTGAAGTCAAGCCAGAAGACCGCGCTGCCTTCACAAAGATTGTTGACTCCGTCAACTCTGGATTCCTTGCTCACTACAAGGAAGAGATGCACCAGTGGGGTGGTGGTGAACTCTCCGAGAAGACAATCGAGAAACTCAAAGCCCAAGGCAAGTACAAGGAGTAAATCTGATTCTTAACTCCTCATCATTATTATATAAAATATTCTTCCTTTATCATTTATTTTTTTCTAACAAATTGCAATTTCAACTCTTTTATATCAAAAAATAATGGAGGTACCTCAATGAATCATCAAATTCACTTTGTTTTTCTACCAAAATATGAGTTAAAAGAGATATATAAACTAAAACTTACTTATTATTGGGAAATTTATCAAAAATACATATAATGAACAGCTCACAATGATAAGTATGTTTTTCAAAATATAGTTTAAAAAATGAAAATCACTTCGCACATTAAATTATTGCGCAATTTTGTAAAAATATGAAAATATCAATATAATTATCAGGATTTGTTATAAATATGGTAAAAATAAGGTCAGGTATGAGGGGCTTCCAGGGGCTGCGCCCCTTCTAGCCCTGAAGATGTTTAGTATAAATGAAGTTTATATTTGGAGGGCTTCCAGGGGCTGCGCCCCTTCTAGCCCTAAGAATTTTGCCCAAGACCCAAGAGGAGGACCGAACCCCAGCCGACCAGCCGGTGATAAAAACCAAAACCGTTTTTAAAAAGTGACAGACAACTCCGTTTTTTAAAAGTGACAAAACCGTTTTTCACTATATAAGAGATATGCAAACAAAAAAGTGACAGCCGCATGTTTTAAACTACAAAAACCGCTTTTTAACTTCACTTAAAATGCCACGTAAGCTACGTAAGAATATACGTAAGAGGAAGGGAGCATTGAAACATCCAATAGTAAAACTGACACCACAACAACAGTTGCAACAACAAATGATGAATGACCCCACTATGTTGCAACAAATGTCAAGCAACCCTATGCTTTTAAACCGAGTTATTGGTGCACAGAGTGGAGGTTTAAGAGCGGCACTTTTAGCGAAAATGGCAGGCTATGGTGGAGCTGCAGACGGAACAGCTTATAACCCTCAAAGTCAAATGAATTTGAGTTCACTCAAAAATCAAATAACAGATGTCAAAAAGTCAAACATAGACATACAGAAACAAATAAGTGAAAACGAAAAGAAACTAGAATATGACAGACACACAAAGAAACTCAATGAGTTAAACGTAGAGAAAAAGAAGAAAGAAGAACAACTGAAAGAACTAAGTACAGAGGAATATGCGAAAAAAGTGTCAGAAAAAGCAGCAGAAGTAGCAAAAATGGAACAAGATGTTATAAATTTGAAAAACCATACTACTCAATATAAAGTACTGAAAGATGAAGAAATAAAACAAAAAGCCCTGAAGACATATATGGATAGCGATGAGTATAAAAAAGAAGTTGAAGCAAATGTAAAGGCAGAAAAACTTTTACAGTTGCAAAACCAAACCGTACAGTATGAAAACTTAGCACAAGAAAGTAAAAATAACGACGCAGCCATGCAAAAGGCAATGAAAAGCGCAGAATATATAAAAGCTAATAATGACTGGTTAGATGCCCAAGCCAACGCTAAAGCAGCCCAACTTATAGGGTCAATAAGGACAAAAATACAAGCGGATGAAGACAGTTCAAATGAAGCTTTAATGAATGCTGACTTTAAGAACGCCTTCGAAGCTCTTCATAGTAAGGTGAAACTAGTGAACGACTTCTCATCTGGAAAGAAACTGAAGTCTGAAGGTTTCGACAAAGAGTTAAGAGAAGTAGCACAAAATATGACGAAAATAACAGATGCAGCAACGAGACAGGCAGTTCAAAGTGCCTATGACGCCGTTAGAGCAACTGTTGTGGAAAGTCAAGAAAAAGAGTTACAACAGACCAAAACAGACCTAGTAAATGCTTTCTTAAAAACGAAAAGTCAGGTAGGACATTATGCTGCAGATGGAACATATGTGCCAGCTGGTGGAACTTATATACCACCAAACCCTCCAAGAGAAGCACCTGCACCCGGACTACCTAAAACATTTACATCGTCACATGGACACAGACACAGGCATGCACCAAAACCAACACAACAACCAACAGTTCAAAATCCAGCACAACAACAACAACTAAAACCAACAGTTCAAAACCCTGCACAGCAACCAACAGTTCAAAACCCTGCACAGCAACCAAAACCAGCACAACAACCACCTCCACAACCAGCACAGCAACCATCTCCACAACCAGCACAGCAACCAACAGTTCAAAACCCTGCACAACAACAACCACAAACAGAGCAAGGACATAAAAGAAGTAGAGAAAAAGGAAACCAAGAATTCTTAAAAATGCTTAAGGATGATTATGGTTACCCAGATACTCTTGACTTTAGTGACAGATATAAAGAAGCTATTAGAAAGTTCAAGGAAGGAAATACTGACCCGAACCTATTTAGCTTTATGGTTCAGCACCAAATGGGATATAATCTTAAACCTGGAAAATACAAGCTCGCTAAGGGATATGATTTAATAGCATATCATCCAAATGACATGAATGAATTTACTCCGAGATATTTGGTGTCAGAGCTAAATGATAATTCAACTCTCTTCATGAAACGCGTAAAAAATAGAGACGGAACGAAAGAAGAAAGGTTTATGAGTCCGGATGACTTAGATAGGGAACTTGTTAAAAACGGTCTCGGAATATATGAAATGCCAGCAGATGAGGTACAAGAAACTCCACAGGAAGAAGTTCAGATACAACCAGACATGGAAGAAATAGTTCAGCAACAACAGCTAGAAGAGCCTGAAGGAAACGAACAAGTCCCTCCTTTGGAAACTAACTTCACAGAACTAGATGAAGATTTGGAACAGCCGAAAAATCTTGACCCTCAACAAGAGTATGAGGTGAATATGGAATCTTTCCAAGAGTCTAAGAAAAATTCGGCTGACATAGTAGAAGAATATCGAAAAATGTTCGCCGACATACAAAAGACTCCAACATCAGATGAAAATATTCAGCATAGAATGGAAGTACTGAAAGAAAATGTACGCAAATACAATAATCCTTTTTACTTACGACCATATAACGTTCAATCTTTGGCTGAACTCGGTGAAAATAAAAGGTTAAATTTCAACAAAACATATAGAAATGAAACATTGTTTAAAGTTCATTCAGAACCTAACCAATATGGAAACAAACCTACTTTTTGTTTCTGCAGACTATGGAACTACAATGAGATGGGGTCATAAAGCTAATCCGGATAGGTGGTTCATAAACTTACAACCACAATTCCAAGAAGTTGTAGACGCAATGGAAGTGAATGGTGAACCAGATATAGCCGGTATTTTCAGCGCGGCTTTAATGCCATTGAAAGATATGAAACATGCAGATATTTTGGACCAGTATGAAATGAACATGGCTGATGGAAATATAACACCTGACGTTCTAGAACATTTATCTCAAAGAACTACACAGAACCATAGAGATGGTATATTTGGTGAAGAGTTTAGAAAGAAAGTTAGGGAGAGAGAAGGAAGAGAACCTATTGTACATGACCTTGCAAACGAAAGTTTGCAAAATGTCATAAAAACTTACTTTGCAGACAATGAACCGAGAAGGTGAATATTTAAGAAAACTCAAATGGACAGTACCAAATGAAATGTTAGTATTGAAAAACACGTTCCTTGACAAAATAAAACCAACTACAGAAATAAATGACGCAAGACTGAAACATTGGGTAAAAGCTTTCCCATTCACAAAAGATATTATTGGTAACATGGAAAGAAAACCAGAATGGCTACAAAAACATATATTTGGAAACGAGCTTATTCCATATGGACAAGCTCTGTTTGAAGAGCTTGAACCGGAAACTCAGGAAAGAGTCATGCAAACAATACGCGAAGACTCAAATACAAACTATGACAAAATCTTTCTAGGATATAGGTTACCTGAGATGGGCGACCAGAGCCCAAAGGCAAAAAGGACATGGGAAATTTACAACATACTAGGTGAACATGAGGCAAAGATGCAACAACTTGAAGCAGAGGGCAAGTTACCAAAAGCGACACCAAAGAAGAAGAGTAGAACAAAGTGAAAGTAGTGAAGAAGTAACTTCATCTAGTGAAAGTAGTGGCAATGAAGGAAAAAGAAGAGTTAAAAACTCAGTCAGGAAGAAAGTAAAGCTTGGTACGAAACAATTATGACACATAAATCCAACTATTCTATATTTTTACCCATATGAAATGTACGCCGCTCAGAATATAACGCCAACAGTTTTGGATGCCATGAACGGAAATGTTTCCGAATGGTATAACGAATGCGACAATGCCATTAGAAGGTCAGAAATAGTTCCTGGAACTTACGAATATACAACTGCTGTTTCTTATGGAAACGTAGGTGAGTTTGGAGAAGGCTCTTCAACAACAGTAGATATTGCTTGCGACAGGTTTCATATTATTTCTATTGACAACTCATTCTTATACGTGGAACAAGACATTGAAATAAAACCTTCTGCCAAGTTGTCTGACAAGAAAGGTTGCAATGGAATTTTCTATGTCGGATACCAATATGCTCCAGAAGTTTTCATGGGATATAAGATATATTCTAACTCTGACTTAGTTCAAACAGTAACATGGGCAAACTATGAATGGTTCGCTTTGAGAAACTCAGTACAACCACAAGCTAGAGAACAAACAGACCAGTATGCAACTATTGAGAAAATAAGAAGACTTGACCCTAACGTTCCAGGAGTTTATGTTGACCTTTCTGGACAAACTGCAGCAGCAGTAACCAAAGTAAAACTGAAACTTAGAGTTCCTTTGTCATCTTTCCTCATCTTCAGGTTTTTAAGATACTTGCCAAACTGGGCAGGAAAAATTTCTATCGAACTTACTCCAAGCAAAAATAACTTAGTCATTGCACCAACACAAGACCCATTCACTCTTACAGACGTAATGGGAACAAATAAAACGTCATTCGCCGAATTTTGCAAAGGCAAGGTTGACTTAGACTTTGGTTTCTCAAACCTCAACACTGAAGTAAACTATTATTTCAATGCTGCTGGAGATGCTTGGGACCCAATTAAGTTCACATGCGAAAAATTTGAATGCAAGAGAATAGAAAGCAGACTTGCAGTCTATATGTTGGACCCAGATATTTCAAATGCTTTAGCTGCCAAATATATTGCAGTTCCACTTATGTTCCCTATACACCAAATATCTGTCAAAGACTTTGCAGGTGAAGTTGGAAACCAAAGTGCTGACCCAGGTGCAAGAACAGATATTGCTTTAACAACTGCAATGAAACATGCAGATACTATGTTTGTACTGTTCAGACGAACTATAAATGACTATTCTTGTTTCTACAACCCTGGTATTAAATATCATATAAACATAGATGGCAAATATTATCCAAGAGAAGAATATTCTACAGTTGAGGATATGAGGTCATACAACTTGACATTAGATGCTATGAACTTTAACAACAACTTCACAACAACCATTAACCCTGAAATGCAAAGTTCTATTATGCCATATGTGAAAGTATGGACTCATACAGGAGGTCAAAAAACTCAATATACAAATGGAGACCGTTCAAACTTTTGGCTTGGCATTCCATTTGCTGACTCAGAAGACTTTATGGGTGGTATTTCAACTGTTGGTACAGTTCAAATACAATATACTGGTGACAGAGACGGTCCAGATGAATTGAGAGCAAAGAAGTTTACAAAACCAATAGCACTTTTCACGGAAGATGCTCTTTTGAAGATTCGTTCGATGAAACCTGCTGGGGCTCCTCAGATTGGCATAACGACAGCTTCCATCGAGCAGATTTTGGCAGCAGGTCAGTAAGTTGTTCTTGAACTGACTTCTCTCCGTCAAATATTGACAGTACGCCAGTTTTGACATAATATTGTATTATAAACTTACCTTTAGAAATATCGGTCAGTTTTGAAGTTATATTTTTGTCTGCTTCAAGAACTTTCACCATTTCAGTTATACCAACTTTCTTTGCTTTATGAAAATATTTAGGTTCAGCAAAGACTGCTATTCTATAACATTTTCCATTGTTTGTGTAAAGAACTATTCTGTCAATGTATTTGTATTGTTTGTGAGTATAAACTTTGTTCTGCTTCAATTCAAAGAGATATCCGAATACGTCCATCTTTTTATTCTAAGTAAAATGTCATTTCCGAAAAATAAAAGCGTAAGTGTTTCAAAAGGTTTAATGGCGGTGGCAGATGTGAAGTTAAATTCACCAACTCAAACAAACAGTCAAAGTGTTATTGTCAATGTCAAAGACAGAGATGTTGAAGTGGGGAAACCATACGAAGACGAAGATGGTATAACAATTGTTCCTGTAAAAGAACAACCAACATATCCTGAAGTTAACAGAGACTTAAGTTCTGTTGCAGATATTCGAAACGACTACCAACAACTGAAAGACAAACTTCAAACTCAGGAGAAGATTTGTCAAGCTTTAAGTATAATGTTAAACTTGGTCGAACACAACCCTGTAAAAGTGAACTCATATGTCATTGCACCTCATGAAGTTTTGAAAGAAACTATTGAAACTTTTGACAGAGGCAGACGATATAAACATCAAAGAAATAGAACCCGACATTAGTTGCTGTGGTGTTTCATATAATGTCATTGACAAGATATACGTTATGAAAGGAGGTGAAACGTTGAACTTAAAATATAGTTTCCCAGACGTTATAAAAATATTTGACGACCACAACATTTCATTAAAATTTATTTGCTAAGTAAATGGCAGAAGACATAATGGTTTATACTATTACGACTAAAAACCCTGAGTCATATAATTCTATAACAACAAACTTACAAAAGTCCTCAAGGACGATATTGTAAACTAACCTTAAACACAATGACGACTAAAGCCTGTTTTGCTCTTTTGACACACAGAAGACTTTATTGTTGTGAATGGTAAAAAATACTCCTTTGAAGATACTTACTCAGATATACCACCAACAGGTTTTGTTGACTTATTTAATACTTTAAGTACGGGTGTAACATGTGCTGCAACTAGAGCAGGTTTCATTATGTTTGGATGTCCGACTGAGTTTACTATAAACGATATGAGCTATAATACAAAACTTATTTCTGGTTTTTACTACCAACAGTTTCCTATAACAGGAAAAGGTGTCATACAAGGAATGTCTATTCCATTGACATTAAGCACACCAATCTTATATATTGTTTCAAACTTAGGTTCAAAGTGTTATTCGAATGTCGACAGAAACTATTATGACCAAAAGATACTTATGCGTATAAACAATACTTTTCTCTGCTGGTTTGCCTATTGTTCATTCGAATGCAGAATTTTCAACCTTAGTGAACTCAAACACTTTGGCAAGTATAACGTTGACATTAGTTGACGCAAACTTTGTTCCTGTAAAACTTTTATGTCCTATGTATTTGTCAATGACGGCAGAAAGTTTCGAATTGGAAGATGCAACTGGTGAAAGTATTGTATTACAAGAACAACTTCAACAACAAATAGCTCAAGAACAACAAATAGCTCAAGAACAACAAATGCAACAAATGGAACAACAAAGTCAAGAATAAAAAAATAATATTTTTTTTATTTTTATAAAAATGTACAGAATAGATGTTTCAGATTTTTATGACTTCCAAGCATTCAGAAATATGTGTCCATTTAGAGACTATAACAAAGCAGTCGAGAATTTGAAACGTTTAGTTATTTATGTTGACTCTGCCCCAGAATGTTATGTCATGAAAGAATGGGATGTTGTCTTTAACAAACCAAGAGCAACAATAGTGTCTGAACAAGAATGTAGACAGAAACTTAAGAAAATAAAAGTTGTACAAGTTGGAATGAAGATGTTAGATGCTTGGGATATCTTATTGTCAAAGTTAGAAGATTTTTCAGTTCGAGGTATAAAGTTCTATACACCTTCTCCAAACTTCTATTCTATCTTCACTGGATATAAATATGAACAAGTAGAATGGAAAGAAAATATTATAGAAGCTTGGTTAGACCATGTCAAAGAAATTATATGCAATGGAAACGAAAAGGTTTATGAGTATATCTTATGTTGGTTTGCAAACATCTTACAACATCCAAGTGCTAAAAATGAAACTGCTCTCATTATAATTGGAAAACAAGGAACTGGTAAGAACACATTCTTTACAGATATTTTGTGCAAACTGTTAGAAGGTTATTCGAACCCTAATATGACAAACTTAGAAAACATCTGCGGTAAATTTAACTCCTCAATAGAGAATATGAAACTTATAGTTTGCAATGAACTTCAAAGTATAGATACAACAAAAGTTTTGAACTCAGATGCTTTGAAGAGTCTTATAACAGACAAAGTTGGAGTTGTTGAAAGAAAATATAAAGACCAAAGAGTTTGTGAAAATGTTGCAAACTTCATTATGGTTTCAAACAATGCTGTTCCGATGAAGTTAGAAAGTTCTGACAGAAGATATGTAGTTGTCAGAACGTCAGATTCTCATATGCAAGATACAGAATATTTTGACGACTTAGCAGAAACTTTGACATCTGACTTTACAACCACTTGTTCTCATATTTTATGACATTAGATATTTCTAAGTTCAATCCAAGACAAATTCCACATACCGAAGAGGACAAACATTGTTAGAAGCAAACAAGAGTGTATATGAAACTGTTCATAGATGAAACTGACTTTGTGTCATTAGATGAAAGGTCATTGTACGATTCGTATAAACAATATGTCAAGAATATGGTTATATGACAGCTTCTAAACGAACATTCTTGGCAAATGTCAAAAGTCTTTTAGATGTTCAGAATGGTGTATATACAAAGAAAATTTTTTCTGAGTAAATTTAAAAAAAATATTTTTTTATCCGATAGAAAAGATGACAAAATTCATCTCAGTAAACAAGTACATGTCAGGACTTAAAGAAGAACTAGACCCATTCACATATTTGAATGTTTACTTCTACCATTTTGAAAAGTCTTCATTCAGCAAAGTTTGGAACATGAACCAGTTAAGTTTGCTATTGTGACTAAAAATGGTGCGAAATTTGAAGACTTAGACATAGAAGGTTTGTTAACAGTCAAAGAAAGTTTTGACAGAAGGTTCTCAAACCTTAAAGAAGGCAAAGCATACAAACTTGTTATACCTTATGAACCAAAGAAAGCAGACGACTATGAATATTATGAGTCTAAGATAGTTGAAGTTCAAGGTAAATTGGGAAAAAGATTTTAGAGTCTAAGCCAGTGTTCTGCCCCTAAAGAGGAAGAGAACATTGACATTGACCCAGAAATGTTCTAAAAAAATAAAATTATTATTTTACATGTCAAATTTCTTTTCTCTGGAACTGGTTCAGTTCTTTCTTCTCTTCTTCTACTTTCTTTTCTTTCTTTTCTCTCTTCTTCTTTTCTGGTGGAGTTATGTCAAATTTCTCAGAACCATATTTATGTAAAAGTTCTTTGTCCTTTAATAGCTCATCTATTCTGTTTTCTATTTCATCTTCAAGAACAGCGCATGTGTCTTCTTTGCATTCTAAGAAGTTTTGTTGGACTTCATCTCTCCAAGAGGCGTCATCTCTGTCAACAAGTCTGTCATTGACAAATTTTAAGACTGCTCTGCTTAATGTTTTATGGTTCTTGTCATATTCCCAGAAACAGAACTTTAGAACAAATTCACCTTTCTTGTTTACACTATGTAAGATTTTATGGTCGACAGATGTTTTGCTGTCGAAAAGCTTGTCTCGAATATAGATAGCGAAATCGCTAGACATTTTCTAAAAGATAAAAATTTTAATTTTTCTAAAAATATGTTAGAAAAAAAGTTTGCTGACATTGACAAGAAATTTGAGAATGTTTTAAATAAGAACAAGAGAAAGTTAGAAAATGCTCAGATAAAGCCTATACATGACAAGTTCTTATTTGCTCAGAATGGTATAACAGGTCTAATTGCACCACCTGGGTCGGGTAAGACTTTCACTTATCTTAAAATGGCTGCACAACAACAAGAACTAGATGAGAAGAACCCATTCTATGAGTTAGTAGTCATTTGTTCGACTTCTGGTCAATTTGACCAAACCGTCAATTCGTTCAAAGATATTATAAAGAAGTCTAAGTTAGTATGTATAAAGGATACTGAGTTGTTAGATTGGATAAAGAAGTACCAAAGAAGAGTTTTGAAGTATAATGCTATAAATGAGTATATAAATTCTAAGTTTAAAGACCCAAATGAGGAAATGCAGAGAATATTAGAGAAGAAACACTTCAGAAACAAACAGAAAGAGATAGAATACATTTCGAAGAAATTGCAATCTTACGATTGGAAGACATACCCTCATAGATGTCTTCTTATCTTAGATGACTTTGCTTCTCATCCTTTGTTAAAGAACAGAGAACAAGACATGTGTCGAATTCTTAAGAAGCTCAGACACTTTAACATCTCAGTCGTAATATGTGTACAGACAGCAAAGAGTTTAAGTAAGGATGTTAAAAGAATACTTACTGACATTATACTTTTCCCGGATTGTCCGAAGACGATTTCATGGAACTTATGAAAGAGTCCATGGCAGGTAAGTTTGACAGATATGAACTATGGGAGAAGTACAAAGTCATACAAGACCCTCATACTTCTTTCAGAATTCATATCTACGCAAACAAAGTTCAAATTGTAAAAAGTCAATAAAAATAAAGAGTTCATCTACCCTACTTGTTTGAAGTTGTCAAAATACTCTGTTATTTTTTCCTTTAACAATGGCAAATCTTCTTTGAATGTAAGTATTGTACAACCTTTCATATCATAGTGTGTTTGAGGTAACGTATCTTGAACTATTTGTTTCACATCTTCATTCGGTGTCATTGAAATCGGTAAGTTTTCGCGATAGAACCAATTTCTGTCAGATTTGTAAATCTTAGCAAGGTCGTAAAAGCTTTTGTTGTTTCTTCTGACTAAATGCAACATAACCATATCTCTGTCTTCTTCATTTTCCATCTCTTCAGTATAAATCATATACTTATAGTTCTTTTCCTTTCCTTGTGGTACCGAACGTGGTATTCTTTTCTGAATGCTTTTGTCTTTTGCTTCAAGCTTGTTTTCCATCTCTTCACGTTCTTGTCTATGAATTTCGTCAAGAAGTCTGTAAATATACCAAGCATAACGAGGCGAAGCCCACATTGCAACAGCATTTACAAGAAGTCTATGTACATAATATCCTCTCAAACCGTTTGGCAATTTTTCACGATTTTCATACGGAATCTCTTCTCTCGGTTTTCCGAGGGAAGCAAGCATATGAGGAAATTCTTCTAAAAGTTCTTTTGTCTGTTGGTTTTCAAACCAATGATATGCTTGCTTTGTAGAACGAAGAGCATTCAAAATACTTTGCATTTGGTACATATCGTCTTTGACCGAACGAATGAGACGGAGTTGTTTGTTAAACTGTATGTACTCGTATTCTTCATTTATAGCTTCATGAACGATAGCAGTTGTTGTGTTCTCTGTTGTTGACATTACTGTCTTTACATACAAAATAAAAAAATAAATAAAAATAAAACTAACTTTATTTTTTCTATCTTAAGGAAATTCATGAATTTCATAGAGTTTTGGCGACCCAGATAAAAGTCGGTCTCGCTGTTCTTCACGATTTTCATACGGAATCTCTTCTCTCGGTTTTCCGAGGGAAGCAAGCATATGCCATTTTACTCAGAATTTTGTTGCTGAATTCAATAAAAATATATTTTAGGTGAAGAGGTGAGATCTCACCCGTTTTCTCACCTGTTTTCTCACCTCATGAATTTTCATGATTTCATCGTAAATGTTTTGTCAAAACTTCTTCGTACATGCTTTGTCAAACATGAACGTATATGTTTTGTCAAGACTTCTTCGTAAATGTTTTGTCAAGACTTCTTCTTCGTAATGAGCGTAAATCAGACAAAAATAATGTTTAGGGTAGAAGGTTAGATCTCACCTGTTTTCTCACCTGTTTTCTCACCTCATGAATTTTCATGATTTCATCGTAAATGTTTTGTCAAACATGAACGTATATGTTTTGTCAAGACTTCTTCGTACATGTTTTGTCAAAACTTCTTCGTAAATGTTTTGTCAAGACTTCTTCGTATTGAGCGTAAATCAGACAAAAATAATGTTTAGGGTAGAAGGTTAGATCTAACCTGTTTTCTCACCTGTTTTCTCACCTCATGAATTTTCATGATTTCATCGTAAATGTTTTGTCAAAACTTCTTCGTAAATGTTTTGTCAAAACTTCTTCGTAATGAGCGTAAATCAGACAAAAATAATGTTTAGGTGAAGAGGTGAGATCTCACCTGTTTTCTCACCTCTTTTCTCACCTCATGAATTTTCATGATTTCATCGTAAATGTTTTCTCACCTCATGAATTTTCATGATTTCTTCGTAAATGTTTTGTCAAACATGAACGTATATGTTTTCTCACCTCATGAATTTTCATGATTTCATCGTAAATGTTTTGTCAAAACTTCTTCGTATATGTTTTGTCAAGACTTCTTCGTAAATGTTTTGTCAAAACTTCTTCGTAAATGTTTTGTCAAGACTTCTTCGTAATGAGCGTAAATCAGACAAAAATAATGTTTAGGGTAGAAGGTTAGATCTAACCTGTTTTCTCACCTGTTTTCTCACCTCATGAATTTTCATGATTTCATCGTAAATGTTTTGTCAAAACTTCTTCGTAAATGTTTTGTCAAAACTTCTTCGTAATGAGCGTAAATCAGACAAAAATAATGTTTAGGTGAAGAGGTGAGATCTCACCTGTTTTCTCACCTCTTTTCTCACCTCATGAATTTTCATGATTTCATCGTAAATGTTTTCTCACCTCATGAATTTTCATGATTTCTTCGTAAATGTTTTGTCAAACATGAACGTATATGTTTTCTCACCTCATGAATTTTCATGATTTCATCGTAAATGTTTTGTCAAAACTTCTTCGTATATGTTTTGTCAAGACTTCTTCGTAAATGTTTTGTCAAAACTTCTTCGTAATGAGCGTAAATCAGACAAAAATAATGTTTAGGGTAGAAGGTTAGATCTCACCTGTTTTCTAACCTGTTTTCTACCCCAGTTATTTTATAAACGTTTTACATGGTAAACGTTATTTTTTAAATTTTGTGAAAACTCAACGGTTTGACACATGCCCTAAAAATTATTTTACTCAGAATTTTGTTGCTGAATTCAGTAAAAATAATGTTTAGGTGAAGAGGTGAGATCTCACCCGTTTTCTCACCTGTTTTCTCACCCCAGTTTTTTCACAAGCGTTTTACATGGTAAACGTTATGAATTCGTGAGACTCTAAACAGTTTTGTAGCTTCTATTTCTTCTTTTAGTACATCGAATGTTTTAACGATACCGAAAGTTTCTTTATACTTCTTCTTGACGTCAGATAGAAGGAAATCTTCTGCTGTTGGATAGTTTTTGTTCAGAAATTCTAACATGTCCATTTTATCTTCTGCTGGTTTTTCTGCTTCTTTCTTTAAGTCTGCATAGTCGTTTCCCATACGTTCTATCTCTTTGACTGAGTAGTTATATTTCCTCATTGCTGCTTTACATTTAGAACATTGCGGGTTCATTTTTGCGTTATATTCTGAAACCTTACCTGCTAAAACAACTAAGGCGTCAATGGTTTTCTTTAACGCAAAAGCTGCTGGTTTTATCTGTTCATTCCATACTTTGCCTCTTCTATCTTTATCTCTTATTTCCCAAACACATTCTGCAACTAACGAAACAAAGTTGTCGTAGGTCTTAAATTCTTCAGATTTATATATGTCAGAAACATTCTTATATACCATATCGCAATCTTTGTCCATAACCTTATGGTTGCAATGAAAACCAAGGAATTCATAATTTACCTTACGTATGAACTTCTTTATTTCTACTGAGTCAGTTGGTTTCACTTCAATTTCGTCGAATTCAGGAATAGTGAGCTTTTGTTGTTGGATTTCAGGTAGTTTAGGCAAATGGTCAATAATGTCCTGCATTTCATAAAGATACTGTTCATTTTCTTCATCTTTCGCACTACAGTCTAAATTACTTGTTAACAGTTCTTGCTTTATCTTCTGGATTTTTGTTTCGAAAGTATATGAAGAAGGAATGAAGTTTTTCATCTCTACTAACATTGACGTAGGATTCATGACTAACGAGTTTGGTGCTGTTGTTGTTTGAACTGTTGTTGTGCCGATTGTTGAAATCATATCTTTACATACAAAATAAAAAAAATAAATAAAATAAAACTAACTTTATTTTTTCTATCTTAAGGAAATTCATGAAAATTCAAGAGGTTAGAAATGAGGGTAGAAAAGAGGTTAGATCTAACCTTCTACCCTAAACATTATTTTTTGGTCATTTACGCTCATTACGATGAAGTCTTGACAAAACATTTACGAAGAAGTTTTGACAAAACATAAACGAAGAAGTTTTGACAAAACATGTACGATGAAATCATGAAAATTCATGAGGTGAGAAAACAGGTGAGATCTCACCACTTCACCTAAAATATATTTTTGTCTGATTTACGCTCATTACGATGAAGAAGTCTTGACAAAACATGTACGAAGAAGTTTTGACAAAACATATACGTTCATGTTTGACAAAACATATACGTTCATGTTTGACAAAACATGTACGAAGAAATCTTGACAAAACATGTACGTTCATGTTTGACAAAGCATGTACGTTCATGTTTGACAAAACATGTACGAAGAAGTCTTGACAAAACATAAACGAAGAAGTTTTGACAAAACATGTACGATGAAATCATGACAAAACATTTACGTTCATGTTTGACAAAACATATACGTTCATGTTTGACAAAACATTTACGAAGAAGTTTTGACAAAACATTTACGAAGAAGTTTTGACAAAACATGTACGATGAAATCATGAAAATTCATGAGGTGAGAAAACAGGTTAGAAATGAGGTTAGATCTAACCTTCTACCCGACATTCTCGTCAAATACAAAAAAATGACACTTTTTCATTAGATAACTGTTATTTTTTGACGAAGTGAAGAGTAACACTTCGTCAAAAAAATCCCTGAAATCATATCTTACATACAAAAAAATGAAGAATAAATAAAATAAAACTAACTTTATTTTTTATTTCGGGAAAATTCATGAAAATTCAAGAGGTTAGAAATGAGGTTAGAAAACAGGTTAGATCTCACCACTTCACCTAAAATATATTTTTACTGAATTTAGCAACAAAATGAACGAGGTCAGGATGTATGTAAATACCTTTGAATTCATTCATAACACCCTTTGTAAGCTCATAAAATGCTTGTTTTGAGGTCGAGCCACATTTGGCTCCACCGTATTCTTTCAACCAAAACTCAAGAATTTCCTGCATGAATTTTGTATAAAAAGCAACCGCCGGAATTCAGACTGTTGCTATATTCTTCACAAAACATTTACGTTTAGTTTACGAAGAAGTCATGACAAATTCAAGAGGGTAGAAAAGAGGTGAGAAAACGGGTGAGATCTCACCTCTTCACCTAAATTATATTTTTTGGTCCGGGAACAACTTTCTCTCAATTGGAGCTGTAGCATACTCTTTGCGTAAGCGGTTCAGACCTTCTTCGAACTCTTGGTCTCTCTTCGATTTGGATTGAGATTGGAATTGCTGGAACATCCAAGGGTTGGGGAAGTAAGGCATAGGCTGAGGAGGGTAGTTCGGGAAGCCTTGTGGTGGGTAGTAACCTTGAGGTGGAAATTGGTAGTAATTCGGAGGTACTTGCTGGAACTGAGGTGCAGGGGCTGGTGCTTTAGGTTCCTCTGGTTTGGGAATGGACTGGGTTGGTGGGACGTGGGACATTCGTTTGTGTCCTGTCGGAAGGAAGAACTTTTCCAGTTGTCGGGAAAATTTTTTCCTGTCGGAAGGAAAATTTTTTCCTGTTGGAAGGAAAAACTTTTTCTGAAGTTCGACCAAAAAGTTCTCAATTTTCGAAAATTTGAATGGTTTACGGACGGACAACTGGAAGAGTTCTTCCTGTCGGAAGGAAAATTTTTTCCAGTTGTCGGGAAAATTTTTTCCAGTTGTCGGGAAAATTTTTTCCTGTCGGATGGAAGGACTCGGAATGCCAGAAGGATTTGACGAGGCAGTTTACCTAATTTAAATTAACGAAAACATTAATATATAAAATTCATGAAAATTCATGAAAATTCATGAGGGTAGAAATGAGGGTAGAAATGAGGTTAGATCTAACCTCTTCACCTAAATTATATTTTTTGGTCCGGGAACAACTTTCTCTCAATTGGAGCTGTAGCATACTCTTTGCGTAAGCGGTTCAGACCTTCTTCGAACTCTTGGTCTCTCTTCGATTTGGATTGAGATTGGAATTGCTGGAACAACCAAGGGTTGGTGGGACGTGGGACATTCGTTTGTGGCTTAACCGTCGGACCACAACGATAAAAATCTCTGCTACTAGCAGTACTGCTACTGACAGTAGCAGTACTTTTACTGACAGTAGCAGTACTTTTTCTGACAGTAGCAGTACTTTTACTGACAGTAGCAGTACTTTATCGTCGAAAACCCTCTCAAATTTTCCTTTTTACTGACAGTAGCAGTACTTTTACTGACAGTAGCAGTACTTTTACTGACAGTAGCAGTACTTTTACTGACAGTAGCAGTACTTTTACTGACAGTAGCAGTACTTTTTCTGACAGTAGCAGTACTTTTACTGACAGTAGCAGTACTTTTTCTGACAGTAGCAGTACTTTTACTGACAGTAGCAATGGTCGAGGTCGAACCTACCGACGAGGCAGTTTACCTAATTTAAATTAACGACTGCGTAAAAGACTACTTGCGCAAGGTCATGAAGCCCAAGGTCAAGTTCACCACTATTTCTGGAAGGGCTGCCTTGAATCTCGAGACTTCGACTGGAATTCCAATTGAGGTACCAGACGGGACAGCCTACGACGACATAAAGGACGCCAAAAGAGAAGCTCTTCTCAAGTTCTTTGCCAAGCGTCCTTGGATACAACTTCCAAACAGAGAGAGTCCAATTCCACGAATTATACAAATTCTCAAGGGTCTCCTTCACTTCTCGGGTCAACCATTCTACATAACTACAGAAGGCGACATCCAACCAGTTCAGTAAACATCTCATTTTAACTTCACTTTTTTATGTTTTTTGTGAAAGTGTCAAAAATAAATTGTTTTCATGAGTTTTCTACGATGTTAGAAAAGTGGTTAGAAAACGTGTTAGATCTAACATGCTAACATAAACATTATTTTTCAATACTTTAGTTAGTATGGCTAAGTCGTGTACGGCGGCACTGCGTTCCACCTTACCCAAGTTAACGGTTTGACACTTTACAAAACCGTTAACGTATATTTTACAACACAACCATAACACCAACTTAACCTTAAATATTTACAAAACCATCTGACACATAAATGATTTCACTAACGATTTCACTAACTACTTCACTAACGACTTCACTAACGACTTCACTACCGTCCTCACTAATAAAAATAACCTTATTTTTATTTTTTTAAATTTTTTATTTCATTACAAAGACATGTCCGACTACATTTACTATGACTCTTTCCCAGAACGTTTCCGTGAACTATTCAAACTCAAGTAAAACTGAGAAACATGCATTTTAACAAAGACAGACCCATTGACGATGAAAGAAACCCTGAATATATTACAATCCCATATGACGCAAAGTTCATTGCATACATTCCTTATGGTCGCAGAGGAACGAAAACTATTTCAACAATGACGAAAAATTATTTCTGGAGCGATGAAGAAAATTGCCTTATCTACATAAATGCATACTTAAATAAAGCTACATATTGTACAAAAGAAGGTTGGACTGGATTTGAGCTCTACATATACGACGACGATGGAAACAGACGTTGTGTATACCCATACGATAATATGTACATTGTTTTCATCAAGCATTAAACGAATACATAGTCAGTAAGGGTCTCATTCCTGCTGAGTAGAAATGTTATATTTTTGTTCTGTCATTTACATAAAATAAACGTTCTCGCTAAATAATAAAATAAACTTAAAAATAAACGTTGTCAGAGGTGAAAAAATAAATTTAGGTGAAGTGGTGAAATCTCACCTCTTTTTTCACCTCTTTTTTCACCCTAGCCGCAAAGCGGCTCTGACCCTTTGGGTCTGTTGAATTCATTACTTTATAACTCTCTTCCTTGGTTTCTTTTTAGTTGCTTCTTCACGTCTGTCTCCAGCTTAACTGTCTTTCTTCTTCGTCCGTAATGATACCAGTTACTTCCACCAGTCAATGGGTCAAATGGTCTTTCGTAAGGGTTTCCATACATTCCATAGGGACCATACGGAAGAACTACTGGTGGAGAAGAAACATTTTCTTTAGTTCCATCGACTCTATTTAAATGCATTGTTTCACCTTTCATCTGGTCATTAAAGTCTTTTGCATGTTTTGCAAACTCATCGTCCTTTCCTAAAGCATTTTCTGACTCAGTCGCAACCAAATTGGATGCTTTATTTATGAGCCCTATTTTATTTAATCTTAACTTCTTTGCAACCCAGCCTCCAATCTTTCCTTTATTTGCATCTAATGTCTTCGAAACTCTTCCTCCACTCATTTTATTTACTGCGTCATAAGCCCCAAGTGCTTTTGCTCCAAATGCTAATGCTTTTGTTCCCATTGCGCCTAAAGCTGCCCAAGCTACCATTTACACCATATTAAAATCATCTCTCTTCAATATTATCTCATAAAAGTTCTCTTTACTGGAGAAAGTCAATGAAACATAAACATTCTCATTCATAAACTTCTTTCTTATCTCATCTATACGCTTCAAAATGTCTGAACAATTGCTAACATCTTCTACAACAGTTATTTCATCATGAATGACCTTTAAAAACAAGCTCATTTAATATGCTATTAAATCATCTCAATAATGAGTCCATCCTTTCCGTCTTTGGGTAGCACAACATCTTTCATTGAAGAAGGTTCAACAAGTCTTATATTAAACTTACTGACAAAGTTTGTTATACTATAATGCTTCGGCGGCGAATACATATAGTTTGAAAGACATAATATAGATTCTTCAGCAAATTCACTTATACTGGATTTTATAACAATGTTCTCACGAGACCAAATACCACCAATTGACAATCTTGTAAGCAATCCTGCTGAACCTTCTACTGTAAACGTCGATGGTAACATTCCACGAAGGTCATCTATTGACATCGTTGAGTCACTGAATTTAAATATTTTCTTAAAGCAATCGTCATTATCTAACCATGCAATAGCTTTGAAGTTTTCATTCGAATATACATCTGCTTCATTAAATGTAAAACCTGACTTCTTTGCAGAGACGACTTTAAAATCTATTGCATTTGTTTCAAAATTATACGCTATGGTAACTTCTGAAGGTAATGGGTGTCCTTCCGCAGTCAGTTGTTCTCTCACTACCGTTTGAAGCTTTGTGTTAAAAAACTTTCATGTCATCTCCTGTGTCTAGGTTCACATACACAGCAATAGGAAAACTATCTTGCTTCTGTCTCATCATTATACCTCAAAACATTAAAGTTCTTCAATAATATTGTCCTTCCTGCTGGAATACTTCTAACTTGTCTTATTTCAATAGCTTTCTCACCTCCTACATACTCTACCCAGTGTCTTGATATTCATAAGTATACTGACTTTCTTGAATTTTGGTTGGTTTCATCATAACGTGTTCATAGTATATCTTTATACTCTGTCAGTTAGACTCGGTGCTATGTTCTGAATATTTCTGACTTGCATTTTTAATGGAGATAAAATGAAGCATTTAATACATGACGTAGATGAAGACATGAATGAAACTACAGACAAACTTAACTCTTCTCTCATTCTTCCTTTCAGTAAGGACTATGAGTTCTGTTCAAATGGTGTTTATTTCTATTGTGGAAAGATGGGGTCAGGTAAGACATTTAACCTCATTCGTCATATACTCATAACAGAGCGTTTAGGTCAAGATTCATATTATGACCAAATCATTATATCAGCAACTTCAGACTCTATGGACTCAACAGCGAAAACATTTATGTCAAAAGTTCAAGCCTCTGTCGTTAAAGTTCCAGATAGCGAACTCATTGAATTTCTTCAACGTTACATTCGACGTAAGAGGAAATATTATGCCATCGTTGAATTTATACAGTCAGGAATGCAAAAGACTTCAGAAGAGATGGAAAGAATTATTGACAAACACCACTTACGTCAATACTCAGGAGTTTACGATATGAAACGACTTACAAACTACATTCTGTCAAAACTTTCAAAATACCCCTTCAAAAAGTATCCTTCAAACACTCTGCTCGTTTGCGACGACTTCGCCGGAAAAGGTTTAGTGTCAAAGCCTGACTCACCATTAGCTAACATCATTACTAAAGTCAGACATTACCACTTAACTGTAGCAATACTTATGCAAACATGGAGGTTTTTAGCTTTAAACATAAAACGTCTCATAACTGACTTCGTTATCTTTCAAGGTTTCTCACGCTATGATATTGAACTCATTTGGAAACAGTCAGGTATAACATTACCTTTTGAAGAAATTTGGGAAGCATATAAGTCTCTCATCTCTCCTCGTTCATACCTTGAGATTCATATCATGACTAATACCATTAAAGTCAAAAATATTCCATGGGAACGACCAACATTGTTTTAAAGTTTAACCTTCAATTGACTGATGGTAAACAAATTCCATGCATCTCTGTCGCCATTTCTGTTAATATTTTTGCTGTCATTCATATCATCCACTTCCCCATCCGTTAACTTTTGAGGATATGCGTTAGAATAGCTGTTCTTAAATGAAGGCTTTTCACCTTTTAGCGCATAAACTCTATAACTTTCTGCATACTTTATGTTTGAACCTCCTGAGCCATCATTGACATAAATTTTTATAGGCTTCCACCCTTTGTTCATGTTCCTGCTTCTTCCTTAGCTCTTTTGTTCAGTAGTTCTACATCTTTATACACAGCACCTGTCTCAGTGAATTCAACAATATTTTCATTCGTTAGCTTTACATTCAAACCCTTGTCGAGTATATTGTTCATTTCATACATATAAAAGGTTTTTATTCTATATGAAATGAGAAGCAAATCCATCTTAGCTGGTGCCGTTAATGTTCCAATTGAACCAACATCAAATGTTGACTCACGAACGACAAACAATATTGTCATAAAGAACTATAGTTCGGAGTGTTTGAAAGAAAAAGAACCAGAACTTAAGTCGGGACCTTCGGTCTTGGCGCATGGCGCCGTGAATTTAAACTCAGCTTCAAACGCTAACGCTACATCAGATGTTAAGTTAGAGTATCCACCACTGACCAAATTCTTTCAAGAGAAGCCAACGACAACCCTTACACAAATGTTCAAACAAATCCTTCAGATAACGTAGACCATTACCTTCTTCAGTTATATCAAACTATCTTACTCAAAGACGATAAGAAGCTTTTGACAAATCTTATAAGCAAGAACCAAATAATTCTAACAAAGGAGGACCTTGAAAATGTTATATCACGAATAACAGGGAAACAATGTGTCATTGACTATCTCGACCCTGAAATCGAATGCTGTGGTCAAACGCCACATTCATGAAAATAGGTAACATCCGCATCATTGAAATACCAGGTACTCCAGGAGTTGAGTTTAAGTATAAATATTCGAACGAGTATACAAAACTTTCAACAGAATATAAATTATGTTTGAAATATGTTTTAGTAAATTAAAGCAGTCAGGAGGGCTCTTTGAGCCCATCTTGGCGCTTTGCGCCGTTAGTCAAAAAAATTTCAAGTTAGCAATTTGTAATATCTATCCAAAACTTCTTCAACAGTATCGAACTCATCTTCATAATGCAAACCTAATCTTATTGACTTGGTGCAGTTCTCACTAACACAATATAGCGCTTTGCGCTCGGCGCCTTTGACGCCTTTTTCTGTCTCTTGACTGACATAACTAACTCATTTGTTTCATCAAACAGCAACAACCAAAGTTCATGACCTAATACATAACATTCATACTTTATATTTTTAGCTCTGAGTTCTCTTGTAAGCTGTTGCATTTAATATTTTCAAAAAAGTCTACTTCAACAGTCATTCGCACTGGTGCCTTCAGTTCTACAGGCTCTCCTTGAAAGTCACTAGTCTGAATTGCATGTCTTTCAAATTATGAGGACTAATGCGAACCCATTTACCTAAATGAGTTGCTATGACAGGAACGTTGGAATGAACATTGAATTTACTTCATAACAGAAAGACTTATATTCTACTGAACCTTTACTATTAACTCCTGAAATACCTGTGACATTAGCTATTTTTGACTCAATGTAAAACAATTGCCATAACATACGTATGGAACAGATTTCATCTCAATCGTTTTGTCAAAACTTTTCAAAGGAAATGTCATATGGTATGCTCCCAGAAGCAATTGAACTCTATGACTCATTCGTGTTATCTTAAACTCCTTCGCATAACTGAACTTCAAAACTCCTGCAATAAGTTTAACATTCATTAAGTTTTCTTCGTTCTCCTTGTTTATTGTAGTATTTATGAGCGCATTTAACACTCCAGCTAATGTTTCCATCTTATATTCTACATTATTGTGAAATCTTATATTTCATGCTTCTTTCCATCTATTTCAAACTCCATGAAATCTGTTTCATCTGTTATGACAAAAGTTGCGATAGTATTGAAGTCAACACTCTGAAAGCAAGCGCTTCATTCTGAAGACCTAAGTTTGTTTGTAGTTTACTGTTCCGTATTCGTTTGGTCAGTACTTTGCAAATAGAACAACATTTTATTCTCATTAAAATATGACTATTGCTGCATATGCGTATGAAACAAATGAAGCAAGAAGAGCACATGAACTAGTAAACGAAAACTCAACTTTAACCATTGAAGGCAATGATTTAGTCATTGACGATGGAAAAACTAAAAAAGTCATTGATTTCGATACTTTTAACACTTATGACCCATTCATTACAATAAGTAAAGTTCCTATCATAAATGATGGAACGGTGCAATATATAAATTCTACAGTAGATGCCTCATTAGTGAAAGTACTGAATGTTCTCATTGAATTGTTAAAGAGCTTTCGATTTGACGACAACATTAAATGCCTAAAGAATTTAGTCATGAATGAGAAACAAATATTAGGAGTTGCTGGTAGCAGTAATGATGTACACCTTATGACATTAGAATATTATAACGAACATAAAGATGAACTGAAAGGAGAGAAGGGTGACACCGGACCACAAGGAATACAAGGACCTCAAGGAATACAAGGACCTCAAGGAATACAAGGACCTCAAGGCGAAAACGGTTTGGATGGAAAGGATGGAAAGGATGGAAAAACTGCTAAATCATGGATATGGGACCTTATAAATACTGGTTTAACAGCTGCTTCATATGGAGTTCTTCAATACCAAATCGGAAAGATATGGGCTGTACTTGGTGAAGAAGCTTTAGATGACGTAAAAATGCTTTGAACTTCATTTCAAATGGTTCGGATACTATTAAAACTTTATCTGGTTGGATGCAAGAAACAAGGAGTCAAATAGATACTGTAAGACGTATAGCAAACAATGCACGTACGGGATTGGATACTTTACGAAAAGCACAAAATACACTAAAGGAAGCAAATGATATTCTTGGCTCAGTATCAGACATGCATGAAGATTGGCTTAAAGGTATTGACAAATCTTTAAAAAATCACAGTCAGTCTATTGCTGACTACAAGAAAAGTATAGATTTTTTACATAGTGCTATGGACGTACATGATGGAAGCATAAGGAACTTACTTAATGCTAACAATAACTTACCAGGAACTATTAAAGCATTTATAAAGTCCTTTGTAAAACCCGGTGCTCTAACATTTAGGTCTTTGAGAGCAAGAGCATTGAAGTCAAGAGATGCAGAAACTCCAGAAGAACCTACAGAAGGAACTGAAACAACAGAAACTCCAGAGGAGCCACCAAAACCAACAGCTAATGAAATATTGTTCGAATATTTTCCAAGGTACTCTGTTCTCATTGCATACATTCAAGAAATACTTAAGAAAGCAGACTTGACTTTAGGAGATGATGAAAGTTCTGTATATCTTTCGTTCCAATTCCAAATAGCAGAACTTTTGAGACAGATATGCTTAATGTATGACAACATCTCTGATTTCACAAGATATGACGACGACCATGACCCCGAACACGGTGAAGAAGAAGTTTTACAAACATCCATTAAGACAGGAAAGGTTTTAACTCAAAGTCTCATTATTGACACCAAAGATGGCGAAGTGGACGTTCTTCAAGAGCTGAAGAAAAATACTTCTTCGGGAGGTGGTGGTAGGCATGAACTTGAAATAAATGAGATAGAAGAGAAATTAGCCGAAAAAGCAGATAAAGAACATAAACACAATATCTCCGATATAAATGAACTTCAAGCTACATTAAATAGTAAAGCGGACAAAAATGAACTTGACGCAACGAACAAAGTTTTGAAATCTCATAAACACAATATCTCCGATATAAATGAACTTCAAACTTCTTTAGACAATAAAGCAGACAAAAACCATGTTCATTATATAAGTTCTGATGAACAGATTATAACGGACTATCATGGATATTTAACACAGGGTGAAAAAGTGAATACGAAAAATGTTAATGAAAGAAGATATAAATTCATTCGTGCTAAAGGTTATGACATACACTGTACTGTACAGTATGACACAGGTATAGCACCACAATCATTTGGTTATAACGCTGAAATTTATGCTTCATACTTCTTTGTTAACGGTGTATTA
This sequence comes from Trichomonas vaginalis G3, assembly GCF_026262505.1. Lineage (NCBI taxonomy): Eukaryota > Parabasalia > Trichomonadida > Trichomonadidae > Trichomonas > Trichomonas vaginalis. The sequence goes on along the minus strand of NC_067204.1, from coordinate 1,676,122 downwards.
GTTGAACCAAGATTTACTTTGAGAGTTAAGTCAAAAATAACTTTTGAAGATGCTATTAAAAGTAAAGCTGACAAAACAGAACTTGACGCAACGAACAAAGTTTTGAAATCTCATAAACACAATATCTCCGATATAAATGAACTTCAAACTTCTTTAGACAGTAAAGCCGACAAAAATCATACACATAAATCCTTCACTACTGTTAGAGCAGACGACATAATATTGAACTATGATTTGGGTTCAAGTGCACCTTTAGAGAATCCGAGTACAAGCGTAAAAGATACTCTTAACAATTTAGATAAGAGTTGCAGGAATATCGAAGGTCATGCCAGAAACTTTGAAGCATATGAACTACCAGCAATGTTAGACAGTAAAGCCGACAAAACTTATGTGGATACAGAACTAACAAAGAAATTTTCGAAACCAGATACAATGACATTTACAACAGAAATTATAAATGGTGAACCAGCAACTCCATTTGAATTTGTTAGAGGTCTTCAACCAGATACTTTTGAATTTTTCTTGGATAATTCTATTGAACTAACATTACATTATAAAAGTGGAACAAATGCAACATTTCATCCGGGAGATACATTCCAAATGGTATTTAATGACATAAGTTCTTTAGAATATGTTTATAGAGTTATGAGCATATATGATTTAATATATCCTATAGGAGCTGTTTATACGTCTATGAATCCAATAAATCCAAACACTTTATTTGGTGGTAGATGGTATGAAATAGTTGACAGTTTTCCATTCTACACTAATACGCAGTCAATGAAGATGGGAGGTTCAAAGAAAATAGGTATTGAAAACCTTCCTTCACATATGCATAGGTTCAGTGGAAGAACATCTGTGGAAGGAAACCATTCACATTCAATAACAAAAAGAGGTTATATAAATCTTGCAGCGGGTTCGAATAGACAGGGAATGAATAGATATGATATCTCAGATGACCCCAAAGATGTTAGCACAGGTATTTTCTGTGGAACTGCAGGAAATCATACACATGTTGTAGCTGGTATTACAGACCCAGCAGGTAATGGAAAAGATTATATGCCTCCTTATATAACAATGCACGCTTGGATACGAGTTGGTTAAAATCTTTAACTTTACATAAATGAGCTTGAAAGAAGTATTCGAACAACATCCATGGAGGTCTTTTAAGAAATTCAATGAAGCTGCAAAGAGTTCGGGATTTACTAACAGAGCTGAAGTGAAAAGGTTCTTTGACAAAAATGTTGTACATCAAACAAAAATAAATCCTTACGACTACTTTTTACCAATTTACTCCAACACTCCTGACGCATACCAATTTGACACTCTCATTCAAAGCAGAAAAGGAGGACATAAACCATTCCTCATCTTCATTAATGTTAACACTCGCAAAGCTTTTGCGTATATAATGAGAAATAAAGGAACTCATGAAGTGTTAAGAGTTTTACAAAAGTTTGTAGCAGAACATAGCCCAAGTATTTTAACATCAGACCAAGACGGTGCATACCTCAGCAACGAAATCACAGAATTTCTCATTAAGCATAACATAACTCACTACACTACTGAAGACCATAACCATAACATACTCGGTATCATTAACCGCTTCATAAGGACTCTCAGAGATTTAAATCAAGAGCGAGACTTTACCGAAGAAACAATGAAACATTTCATCGAAGTTTACAATTCCTCAACACATTCTACAACAGGCCATACACCAAATTCAATGACACAACAACAAGAAGAAAAGTATATACAAAAGAAACGAAGTCAAACACAAAATATCAGAAATTCAACACAATTTACTCTCATTCCTGGAACAAAAGTTCGTGTAGTTCTTGACGACAAACCGTTGACAAAGAAACGTTTAAGGTTAAGTCGAAATTATTATATCGTAGACTCTACGCAAGGTAATGGATATCTTATAAAAGCTGCTGACGACTCCATAGCATTTTACCCTCGTCATAAATTAGTCGAAAGTAGTAATGGCAAACTTGCTGAAACCATTGACGAAGCAAAGCGAGGAGTGGTTATTGAAATACTTGACTACAACATAAACGATGACACTTATAAAGTAAGATATGAAGGAGGCGTTGAAGATGTTATACCATCTAAGAACTTGAGAGAATCTAAACCAACTCATCTGGGACCATTAGAGCGGGAGTACTGGAAAGATAAAAACATGCCAGAAAGAATAAGAAAATTCTTCTAAACTTTTTCGTTGGATGTAAATCAGACAAAAATATATTATAGGTGAAGAGGTGAGATTTCACCTGTTTTCTCACCTTTTTTTCACCTCTTGAATTTTCGTGAATTTCCTTAAGATAGAAAAAATAAAGTTAGTTTTTTTTTTATTTATTTTTTTATCCTGTATGTAAAGACAGATATGTCAACATTAGAGAACACAACAACTGCTATCGTTCATGAAGTCATAAATGAAGAATACGAATACATACAGTATAACAAACAATTGAGACTCATTCGTTCTGTCAAAGACGACATGTACCAAATGCAAAGTATTTTGACGGCTTGTTTTGCTCCAGATACTAAGCTTCCTAAAGACTGGTTTAGGAACCAAAGCACCATAGAACTATTAAGTGAAGCACAGCGAGACGTACTTTTTTCTGAAAACAGTGAAGAACAGCGAGTAGGTAAAAAATCCCAGTCGCCAAAACTCTATGAAAACCGTGAAAAATTGCCAAACGGTTTGAGAGGATATTATGTTCATAGACTTTTAGTAAATGCAGTTGCAATGTGGGCTTCACCACGTTATGCTTGGAATATTTACAAACTTCTTGACGAACTTCACAGACAAGAACGTGGAGAGATGGAAAAGAAACTTCAAGCAAAAGATGAAGTCATTGAATCCAAAGACAAAAGCATACAGAAAAGAATACCGCGTTCAGTACCAAAAGGAAAGGAAAAGAACTATAAGTATATGATTTATACTGAAGAGTTGGAGAATGAAGAAGATAAAGATATGGTTATGTTGCATTTAGTCAGAAGAAACAACAAAAGCTTTTACGACCTTGCTAAAATATATAAATCTGACAGAAACTGGTTCTATCGTGAAAACTTACCGATTTCAATGACACCGAATGAGCAAATAAAAGAAATTGTCAAAAATACTCTTCCTCAAACACACTATGACATCAAAGGTTGCACAATACTTACCTTCAAAGAAGACTTACCATTACTGAAGGAAAAAATAACAGAATATTTCGATAACTTCAAAGAGGAAGAATGAAGTCACGACAACATTAACGAAGAAGTCACGACAACATTAACGAAGAGAGAATGAGGTGAAAAAACAGGTGAAATCTCACCTCTTCACCAAAAATATATTTTTGGTTAAATAGCTTCAGGGTCAATTTCTTCAACCATTTCACTTCCTTCGTCAATGTCAATAGAAGCTTCTTCAACCTTTGGTAAGAACTTTTGTATAACATCTTTGTTCGTTATTGTCTTCAGAGATGAAGGAAATATTTCACATTTATTTCACCCTTCTTATATTCTTTCTGTTCGGAAAGATTTAAAGCAATACTGAAGAAGTCAATGTTGGAGTTCTTTATAACAGTATAATGAGTATCTTTGACATTCACGAAGAAACCCTTTTGTTTCAAAACTACTGCTAACTCTTGTGAAGTATAACGTTTGCGGTCAATGACAATAGCTAATGGTCTGACATACTGACCGAACTTAGATTCTTTCACAAACTTCTTGTTAAAGATAACATTGACGTTTGAAGCACCATTGAACTCATTCTTGATGGCAGTAGCGAGAGCATTGTATGAAAAGAACTTGCAATCTTGCATGTGTTTCATTAAAATAAAATATTAAATTATTTTGAAAAATAACTTAAAAAAATGTAATCTAATTTTTCAAAAAAATATTTTTTATTTCCTACTAAAGATGTATCGGAAGTTGTCTAAGTTAGAACACTCGGAAATAAAACAACTTCTTACAGAAGCTAATATAGATGTTGCAAAACATTACGCGACAAACAAAAAAGCACTCGCTGACTTCATTAAAGACTACAATGGTGCAATAAGTTATGATAGAATTCATGAGTTCATAAAGCCGCAACGCGGCGAGGACGAAGTCCATGCAAGAGCATTTCCTTTAAATGACATTGCTATTGACTTATATCATAGACGTTCAGTACCTCATGAAGTAAGAAGAGAAATGTTTGACATAACAAATGCGAACGTTGGTCATACTCGTAAAGCTCTTTCGCATGATGTTCGTCAAGAAATGTTTGACATAACAAATGCAAACGTTGGTGAAACAAGAAGAAGAGACGACACACTGAAACAACAGAGAAGAGAGATGTTTAAAAGTGCTATAGAACAAGTTCGCAAAGCTAACGATGTCATTCGTTCCATTGACGACAAACCAAAAGAAGGTGAGAGATGGTTAAAGAAAGATGAAGAGAATAGGAAGAGAAATGTGAAGTCAGGCAATAGACTCATTGACTTTAACATCGAAGCTTTAGATGAACCAAACAGAGAATATTTACACAAACATTTCGGTAAGGTTTTCATGAGACTCTTAGAGAAAATTAAAATAAACTCGCAACAAAGATGGATGGTATGTTATAAACTTGGTGGAAAGTATGAATGTTCTACGTTAAACCTCAATAATATTGGAACATTACTACATCAGCTCTTGAAGGAGAACTTTATATCAGAGATAGAAGCAAATGCTGCAGGTATTGTTGAAATGCACTATGACTTCTTCTTGACAAACATAAAGAATCTTACTGAAATAAAGATGTATGATTTAACAGAATATGAAGGCTTAACGATGTCAGATGTAAAGAAAGGCAAACCAAAAAAGAGACCATATAGAGATGAAAGCACACTGACAAATGACCAGAAAGCCATTTTGGAAGCTCTTAAGCAAACAGGAAACCCAGCACTTATAGAAAGCTTTTGGAAAGATAATGGTGAAAAGAAGTTTTATAAGAAGAGAAGCGGTCAGTTATGGAAGTATCTTTGCACATTACCTATAAATCTTGAACGCTACCAAATCTTCAATGAACTGAACAAAAGAACTGCAATACTTATGACAGAGGACAATTGTTTCGTTTATGCTTGCATTCAGGCTGGAGTAAATGAAGAAACTATTGACCACATGAGAGAAGTCATTCGTGTTAGAGACTTTCCTCAAAGTAAAGTACAAGAAATTTCTGACGCAACAGGTATAGCATTTAATGTTACCATTGGTTATTTCAATGACTCAAGACATAATGAAATAAAGAGATATATACCAAAAGAATGCGAAACTGTTAGAACTATTGACTTACTTCTTGTTGAAGACCACTACATGCTAAATGAAAGACTTCCAATGACAACATACTTCATTCGAAACTATAAAGAAATTCTCAAAGCTTGTGGTGGAATGAACATTGAGAAACAGATGAAGATTTATACAAAGAGAGAAGATAAATATGTAGTTCGTTATGATAGAACAACACCGTTATGGGATGTTATGAAAACATTGTGGGAGTGCAAATATTTCGAACCTATTTCTTATGGAGAACTTTTCACATATACTACTGACTTATATAAACAGAACCTTGCACCATTTAAAGATTTGACATATGCTCCAAAGTATTGTGTACAACTGAAGAAGAAAGCAGAGTCAAAAGAAGTAAATAAAGCTAAATGTAAATTCATTCCTGAGCACGTTTTCTTTGCTGACTTTGAGTGTAGTACGGATGGCTTTCATAAAGCTTTTAACATCTGTTATGACAGTGAAGATGGTTCAGTGAGTGAAAGCATTTGGGGTCAAAACTGTGCAACAGAATTTTTGGAAAGACTCCCTGACAAGAGTTTAATATATTTTCACACCTCAGTTATGACATAAACTTCATCTTAAGACACATGACAGAAGTGAAAGGAACTCCCATCATTAAAGGTTCACGAACAATGCAAATAACTGGTTTATATAAAGGACGGGCAATTATTATAAAAGACTCTTACAGTGTTATAAATAAGAAGCTTAAACTATTTCCTGCTATGTTTAACTTACAAACAGGACCGAAAGAAGTATTTCCATATAACTACTACAGCAGTGTTTTGTTAGCAAATGACAACAGAACTGGTGTCATTTCTGAAGCATGTAAGTTTATCCGGGATGCAGATACATTTATGAAAAACATAGATTCCATCAAAGGTTGCAGAATAGATGAGAACCACTTCGACTTAGAAAAATATAGCACGTTTTACTGCAAACAAGATGTAAGAATTTTAAGAGAAGGTTTTGTAAAGTTCCGCAATGACTTATTGAAAGAGTTTGATTTAAACGTTTATGACTACGTTAGTATTTGTTCAATTGCTAACAAATTGTTTGAGAACAGAGTATACTTCCCGAATGGAAATCTTTATGACCTCTCAAATAAACCAAGAGAATTTATTTCGAGATGCATTCAAGGTGGAAGATGTATGTTGTCAGATAACATGAAACAAAAGAGCAAAAAGAAACTCATTGCTGACTTCGACACTGTTTCATTATATCCTTCAGCTATAGCAAGACTTTATACTTTAGAAGGTATTCCAAAAGTATTGAAGGAAGAAATGTTAAACACAGAGTATCTCATGAGACATTTATTCGATGATGACCAAAAGGAACCCATTGGTGAAAAGTTTATGTCTGGCTTCTTTGTTCTCATTAAGATAACAGAGATTGGTATACCCAGACACTTTCATTTAATAGTTTGCGACCCTGAACTAAATCCAGAACTTAACGTTCCAAGAAGTTCAAACACTTGCTGTCTCATGTATGTTGACCATATAACATTACAAGACCTCATAAAATATCAAGGTGTCAAATGTGAAGTGTTGCAAGGATACTATTACGATGGAAACAGAGATATGAGAATAAGAGATGAAGTAAAGAAGTTGTTTGAGTTAAGGTTAAAGTATAAGAAAAAGAAAACCCCTTACAAGAAATTATAAAACTCATTCTGAACAGCATTTATGGCAAAACTATTCTATCTCCTATTGAGTCAAAAATAACCATAGTAGATGACAAAGATGCTATAAGATATGCTATAAGAAATTACAACCATATAGTGAAGTTCGAAGGTTTGGATGGTTCAGATAAAACTATTTTCAAGCTAACGAAAAGCATTTGCAGACACTTTAACTTCTGTCCACTTGGTGTTAATATTCTGTCTATGTCAAAACGTATTATGAATGAAGTATTCTGTACTGCAGAGGACATGGGTCTTCAAATATTTTACCAGGATACCGACAGTATGCACTTATATAATGAAGACATCCCAAAGCTTGCAGCAGAGTTTAAGAAGAGATACGGTAGAGAACTTATAGGAAAGAACCTTGGTCAATTTCATAGCGACTTTGCAGAAATAACACCTGGAAAACAAAGTTTAGCTTATAAAAGTATTTTCTGTGGAAAGAAGACCTACATAGACTTACTCACGAATGATTTAAATGAAGTTGCATTTCACTGCAGAATGAAAGGCGTGAAGCAAGATGTTATTGCTTTAACCGCTAATGAAATGTTTCCTGAAGCTATACAATGCTATTACAATGAAGATAAGAACATTCACATACCTGTTGGAACATATGACAAAGACTCTGAGTTCAGTTTAATGAAACTTTACAAAGCACTTTATGATGGTCAAGAGATTGCATTCGACTTATGTAAGTCATGTCAACCTTGCTTTGCTGAAAAGTTCAACTTTTCAATAACGACTAAAACAAGCTTTATTCGTAAGTTGAAGTTCTGAGGTCATTTATTTTTGTCAGCAATGAGGTCATTTGTGATAAAAATAAGCCGCTAGCGGCATGGGCGAAGCCTATGTGGTCATTTACAATACAGCTATTGTAGAGTTTAACAATTGTGCTTCAATGTATAAACAATCTTTCCCATCTGGAGGTAAGAACACTGGGCACTTATGGTCATGAGTGGAGAACATGTCTATCCAAAACTCACGATTGAAGCCAGTAAGCTTGTAATACTTAGGATTTGACAGTGGTGAAGTTCTTGTATGACCAATGAACTCATTTTCAACTCCCTTACTTAAGTTTGAATATAATATAGCTTGCTTTCTATCCCAAATGCCAGGTGTTACAATCTTTGAAAATTCATTTTTCCTCGGAAGTATTGCATCATAATTGAAAACATTCTTGAATCTTCATTGGGTTCAGAGATTTGAAACCTTATACGTAATGGATTTTCTTTCTTTTTAGCGACTTCATTGAATGGTGAATATATAACAAACTGACAGTCATGAGTTCCATCTTCATTTTCATTAAATTCATAATGAAAGTCTATAAGTTGTGGCTGACTACCTTCTTCTTTCAGTTGTGCAAGAAACTCACGTAAAGGCTGTAAAGTTTGTACTTCAATATTGAACTTTTTCTCGAACATCTCATTAAATGAAATCATACATTGCAACAATGTTGTATCGTCTTTAAAGTATTTGTATATGTGAATGTTTTGGGCGCTTAAAGACTGTTCGTCATTTTCTATCTCGACTTGAAGTATAAAGTCAACCTTTCTGAAAGCACGTGTTATATACATAGATGTTATGCCAATGTACTTCTCTTCATTTATGTTCACAATCCAGTCTGTTGGAAACTTAAACGTTACTCTGTTCCCCTTTATTTTGACGTCAGGGTTTTCACTACTGAACGCAACAGATAAAGGTATTTGTCTATACATTTAGTTTGGATATAAAAATAAACCATTTACTCTTTCTTTGCTTCAGCTTCCTTTGCTTTTTGTTCTTCCTTTGCTTTTGCTTCTTCTCTAGCTTTTTTCGCCAGCAAACGTGGGTTCTTCTGTCTTCCAGCAGCTAATGCAGCTAGTTGTTTTTCACTAAGTTTTCTCTTTGGTCTCTCTGGCTTTTGTTCTGGTTTTTGTTCCTTCAGTTCGGATAAAATTTGTTCACGAATTTCTTTCTTCAATGCTTCAACATCTATGACCCCTTGGGTCTTGTCCGTAGGATTTGACTGAGTCATTTGACTGTAGATAAAAAACTAAATTAAAACTTTAACCGATGTAAAATGAGCTTGTCAAAATCAGAACGAGAGTCTATTATATTAAATGACGCCAGAGGAATACAACATCCTTTCTATTATGTAAGTCAGAGTAAAGATGGTAAAATATATGTAAGAAAAAGAAAGGTTCCATTAGCGAATACAGAGAGCGACAACATTAAGGTGCATGGCAAGGATGAAGTCCACGAAGCCCATATAAAACCTTCTGTACAAACTGAGCCACCAAAAGAACAAGAAGAAAAGAAGCCAGATGTACTTTCAATAACGAACCAAGAGCTTATTGCAAAGTTCGTGAATTTCATTGAAAAGCAAACCGAGTCAAAGAACCCTGACCCACCAGTGAAAGAAGTTGAGACAAAAGAGAATGTACAGTTCATTGAAAATGTCAAGAAACAACTTCCACACGAATACCAAGAAGAAGAGTGAGAATAATGAAGTAAATAGATATTTTTATCTGAAGTAAATACATGCAGAACGAACAGTTAAACGAATTTACTCCAGCAGAGCATATTCATCAGATTCGCTCATATTTCGATATCATAGACAATGCAGTTCAAATTGGTGACACTAATAGAAAATATTCTGACGCAAAGATTCCATCACAACCTGGAACTGCTAA